>NW_017253360.1:4224125-4757464 GCF_001642045.1 Paraphaeosphaeria sporulosa | reverse complement strand
CTAGAACGGCTAGACGAGGCAGAGAAGATGTTCCAACGAGCGCTGCAGGGCTACGAGAAGGTATGGGGGCCAGAGCAAACATCAACACTCAACACAGTTTGTAACTTAGGTTCCCTCTACTCGAAGCTAGAACGGCTAGACGAGGCAGAGAAGATGTACCAGCGGGCGCTACAGGGCTACGAGAAGGTATTAGGACCAGAGCACACATCAACACTCAATACAGTTCATACCTTAGGTATCCTCTACTGGAAGCTAGAACAGCTAGACGAGGCGGAGAAGATGCTCCAGCGGGCGCTACGGGGTAAAGAGAAGGCATGGGGACTAGAGCACACATCAACACTCCATACAGTTAACAAATTAGGTGCCTTCTATGCGAAGCTAGGACGGCTGGACGAGGCAGGGAGGATGTACCAACGAGCGCTGCATGGCTATGAGAACGCGTTTGGACCTAGTCATCAAAAGTGCAAAAGGCTTCGAAACAGGCTTACTTCGTTAGGTCTAGAATCTGATAAAGCCGATGTATTGAGAGCAAAGTGTTTGGCGCAAAGACCTAGTACTATGGACATTTCTGCGAACATCCAGATGGAAGAAGCTAAGCCAGCTTCTAGACGGCACAAACTCTTTCGCAGATTTAGATGAATTCAAGATTGATTTAGTGCTAAGGCTTATATTGGTGTACGGTAGACAAGTAGTATACAAATCGAGAGCGCATTGTTATCCAACATAGGATTACGTTAGCCGAAGAGAAACTGCGCACACTTCTAGAAATCCCATCACCATACGTCACACCGCAGCTAGTTTCAGATCAACTTACCAAATGATCACTGTAAACCCAGCCTCCTTTCTCACCATTCCCTTTTCCCAATAATGCAGACTGTATCGGGCCATAAGTTGTCCCAGTGTGTCATGAAGAACAGCAAGACTATTGTAATCACCTGGATGGTCCCATTGCATCATTTCACAAAAAAAAACTGGACTTCTGGAGCGCGCCTCATCCTGTAGGAACTCAGTGTGTAATACGCTCTTCATACTATCATATGGTAGTCTATCCGGAAATCCCACGACCACACAAAGTCTAGTTATCATTGTCAGCCACTGTGTGCGGAAAGGGATAATCTGGCAATGGTAGCGTGACCGAAATCACCCGGAAGCGTTGAGAAAGCCAACGAGGTAGGAAGGTGCACTTGGCACGCACTACTCGTCAACGGAATAGGGGACGAACACTAAGTTTTAGTCCCCTTCGAGCTCTTCGACTTTTGACCTTTCTTTGTTTCTCTGCCTTCCTGGCTCCCGTTGGTTTCCATCCCTTTTGATATTTCTTCGCATGCTTTGCCTTCTTCGCCTCCTTCAGATCCTTCTTGCGCTTCTCGAGCTCCTTCGCCACCTCATGGCTCAAGCACGAGGGCCCTCCGAGGTCAAACTGAGCAGGAAGATCTCGAATTGTCTTGTTCCTCAAAGGAATGACTGGCATTGCAACTTGCTCATGGGTTTGACCATCACAATGAAATTGACGTCACGGCAGGCACAAGTTGTAACTGCTCTTGTCGTGCACGATCCGCTGCGGTATGCTCGTGTAGTGGTTCGCCATCTAGATCGACGGCCCATGTGAATTCTCCTGCAGGCTGTGTGGAATGTACACGCCTCTTCTGAAATCCTCAAGTTGAAGATGATGTTGCCTTGCTTACATTCTGGCGACTTACTAGCTGACCTAGTCGAGCTCCACCATTTAGCGCCGTAATAGGTCCTCACGACGAGAGGAAGAAGAGATCTAAGCAAACCGCGTTCGGTGTGAAGATAAAGTAGTAAAAGCTAGAGCAACTTGAGCTACTTTATGTTTATTGACCTATGTGCTGTCCGTGTTCATGTTGACGTGAGGCCGGATGCCTGAGACCAACACCGCCACCCCAGCCCTGTAGAATCTCAGGAATTCTCAACGATTGGCAACTGATCAACATTTATCAAGCACACCGCAGTACAGATTTACGTCTACTGGGGATATATTAAATTTTGTACTTTCCATGGGCCCACCGAGCAACGTCCCGGCAGGGCGCGACAAGTCTAGATGGCAATCGCATCGCTACCAAGTCCATTCCTAGCATCACGCACATAACCCATGCTGAATGTTTGTCTAAATGTCCCCGAATCCTCATGTCAGGGATAAAACACGCGCCACAATATCTACTATACAACTCTTTAACCAGAGAACTCAGCAATGTCGGTGGTCTTGCCCGGGACGAGAGCAAGAGGCACGATACCAGAAACGTGCATCTCAGGGCCGTACACGTGCATGTTGAGGCCGAGCTCCTGGCCGACGTTCTTGATGTTCTTAAGACCCTCCTGGTAGTTGGGGCCGGCACGACGGATCCAGATCTGGACGTTGTGTTCAACGAGGAGGGGTGCAACTTCCCTGAGGGCGCGGATGACACCCTTGAAGGTAGATGCGACGTTGGTGAAGTTGGCAATACCACCACCAATGAAGAGGACCTTGCCCTCCTTGTGCTGGGGAGCACGGAGCATGAGGTCGAGGACGGTGCGTGCGTAGTGGAAGGTCTGGGTCTCCGTGGGTGCACCAGAGTACTCGCCGTAGTTGGCGAGCTCACCAGCGAAACCAGCGGAGGCAATGGCATCGGCGTAGACGACGGAAGCACCACCACCAGCAACGAGAGTCCACACACGGCCGTTACCGTTGAGGATGGTGAGCTTGAGAGATGCACCAGTCTTCGCGTCCATCTCAGCAATGTAAGCCTCCTCCTTGCTCATCTCACGACCGAAAGGAGCAGGGAACTCGAGAGGAGGGCCAACATCGACGGTAGTCTTTCCATCCTTGGGAGCAGCGGGTATGCCGAGAGCAGTGGCACTGCGGGCGATAGCCCACTTAGCACCGCACTCAAACTCGGCAGTCTGGTCGATCTTGCCAGCAAGATCCAAGAAGTGGACCTCAGCGGAGGTGGCATCGGCGTTGGGGATGACAACAAGGGGGTTGATCTCGAGGTATCTGCGGAGGGTTAGCGTGGTTGCTCGGGAAGTGGAGGGGAGTAGGATGAAACCCACGTGAACTGGCAGTCGACATAGACGGCATATAACCTGGAGATGAAGTCGACGAGAACGTTGTGGACGCCCTTGGGAACCTTGCTCAACAGGGTGCTGGCGATGGTCTCGTTGGACGGATAGTTCTTGAGGTCGACGGGGATGAGAAGCTTCTCAGCCTTCTCATCGACATCACCAACGTCAACACCACCCTCATGGGTAAAGAGGATCCAGTCACCCTAGATCGGGGTGTTAGCGCTAGGATCGGGATGTGATTGGTAAGGCGGTGCGGTAGCCGAGCGCCAGACTAGAGCCGCAAGATTGGAGTGAAATGAGGCGACAGAAACGGCAGGCGCGCGCGCCAATTCCGCTACATTTGGACTGTCACATGCTTGAAACGCGGACATTGCGCTGCAGAGTGGAAAGGCGTGTGCTCGCGGAGTGGGCCAGGATAAGTTTTCCCTTCGCCCGAGCGGTCGTTTAACAAAACGAAATCCGCCCGCGTATCGTGGCTACACGCCTGCACTGCACTGCAGTCACAAACCCATTTCTTGCGACTTTTCGACTTTTCGCTGACGGCTCGTCTCCCGACTGCACTCCGCCATGCGATCGCACACAGGATTGGAATTGCACATACCTCTCGCACCGAGTTGATGTTGATGTAGTACTCTGTGTTCTGCGGGTGAGGAACAAATGGCTCGACCAAGAATTGCCTCAGGACACCGTCGACGGTCTCAACACGCTGGGGCTTGCCGGCCCTCTCCTCGATCCACGCGCGGGCCTCGGCCCAGGTCTTGTTCAACGCCAACAGACCGCTCTTGCCTCGCCTCTTGATCAACTGATCGGGCTTTGCGACAAACTTGGCGCCGGAAGCCAGCAGCCACGGGTAGGTGGCCTCGGCCTGGTCCAGCACGCCCTTGATGTCGGCATCGGCAGCAAAGTGCAGCGATGCGAGCTTGGAGGGCGGGTTGTGTGTGGAAGAGGGAGGGAGCGGCGTGGGCTTGATGACGGGGGCACGGGTGAGGTGGTAGTTGATGATGGCCTTGCCGTCGGCCTCGAGGATGGATTTGGCGGACATGGTGGTGAAGAGGAGGGAGTGAGCTGTGGTGCGTGAGTGCTGACTCCTGAGCGGGGTGTGGGCGTGCAGTCAAGAGAGGGACGAGCGGTTTATCGGGGCAGCAGCGTTGGCTAACAAATTTCGCAGAGGCTCGAAGCTCGTAGCCCGACGCCGCCCCGGTGATAGGCTCAGTGGGTTTTATCGAAAAGCGCCGACCCAACTGAATCGGACAGCTAGGAGCGAGACACGAAAAAAACAAGGCGGATGGGGAAGTTGCTGGGACGTACCTTATCGGTTGAGCAGCAACAGTCGGGTCCTGACGATAACGAGACGGCTGGAGCAGCAAGGAGGCAGAACAGCAGCAATTGAGGACGTGGGGAACGGCGGTCTGTATGTTTTTTGCTCGTTGAGCGTCGGCGGCCAGGTTGGGGAGGGCCGTGCAGGAATTCGGCGGTGCGGGTCTTTGCCAGCCAACCAGGGCCGCGCTAGCACCAGGGGCGGCAGGGGCATCGGCGTTGGCTCAGCGAGGGGCCACGCCTGCGGCGGCGCGCAGAGCACGCTGCCAGAGCGACATTTCCACCCGGAAGCCGTGTGCTGTCGGGCCTCGCTGCGTCCAGCGCCTGCAGAGCCTACAGACGCCGTTGCAGCGTCTCTCCAACAGCCTGCGGCGAGGAACTGCTGCGTTGGACTGTCGGCTCCCCGTTCACCGACTGTCGGACTGCGGTCTAGCGCGCAGCTCGGCCATACCCCAACAAATCCAGCAGCAGGTGCAGGGACCTCAACGCCGACCACGCTGGACCGCCCAATTCTTCGGGAAGCAACACCACCAAACTTCTTCTACCATCCCCCCCATCCCGCCCACGCCAGCTTCTGCTTTTTCAGTCCCTGGCGCAACAGTCAATAAGGTGAGCCGCCTCCCTGCCGTCCCCCTTTGTTCCTGCCCGCCGTGCCTCACCTCGTGTGTGCTCCTGCCCCAGCTGCGCCGCTATTTTTTTCTGCCTCTCGTCTCATTCCTCGCCCTGTCAGCGAGCCCACCCCGCCGACTGGTGTCCGCGTTATCAATTGCACCCTTGCTGACATTCTCGCTGCACCCAGGTCTTCTCATCCGCCGATAGACTGCCGTCTTCAACACCTCTGGCCAACATGCCCTCCGCCGCGCCTGTCAACGGGGCTACCCCCAGCCAGGCGGCTACCTCGTCGGACAGCCTCTCCGCCAACGACAACATCCGCCGCTTTGCTGCTCCCTCGCGGCCCATGAGCCCGCCCGCCGACCACCTCCTCTTCCACCCCAAGACACGATGCTTCGTCTAGTAAGCTTCCCGAGATGCACACAGCACAAAAAGGCGGTCAGTAGCGGGCATGCGACTAACTGCACACAGCGGACTGCAGCCCCGTGCCGTCCAGGGCATGCTCGATTTCGACTTCATCTGCAAGCGCAAGACCCCGTCCGTTGCCGGTATCATCTACACCTTCGGCGGACAGTTCGTCAGCAAGATGTGCGTACTCGGAAATTACTGCTTTGAGCAATTGGGATGCTAATATTTGCAAAGGTACTGGGGAACCAGCGAGACCCTGCTGCCCGTCTACCAGGACGTGGCCAAGGCCATGGCCAAGCACACCGACGTTGACACCGTCGTCAACTTCGCCTCATCGCGATCCGTGTACCAGTCCACCATGGAGCTAATGGAGTTCCCCCAGATCAAGTCGATCGCCATCATTGCTGAGGGTGTACCAGAGCGAGTAAGTGGTGGTTGATATTTGACAGCTCATCAGCGAAACTGACCGCACTAGCGTGCCCGAGAAATCCTGTACGTTGCTCAACAAAAGGGCGTCACCATCATTGGCCCCGCCACCGTCGGTGGCATCAAGCCCGGATCTTTCAAGATCGGTAACACTGGTGGTATGATGGACAACATTGTTGCTTCCAAGCTCTACCGCCCCGGGTCGGTTTCCTACGTGTCCAAGTCCGGTGGTATGTCCAACGAGCTCAACAACATCATTGCAAACACAACCGACGGTGTGTTGGAGGGTGTTGCCATTGGTGGTGACAGGTACCCTGGTACCACTTTCATCGACCACGTCCTCCGTTACCAGGCCGACCCCAACTGCAAGCTCATTGTTTTGCTTGGTGAGGTCGGTGGTGTTGAGGAGTACCGTGTAGTCGAGGCTGTGAAGTCTGGTCAGATCACCAAGCCCATCGTTGCGTGGGCCATTGGTACCGTCGCTGGCATGCTCAAGACTGAGGTCCAGTTCGGTCACGCTGGTTCTTTCGCCAACTCTCAGCTCGAGACTGCGGCGACCAAGAACAAGACCATGCGTGAAGGTGGCATCTACGTGCCGGAGACCTTTGAGGACCTCCCCCAGACCCTCGCTCAGGTCTACCAGAAGCTTGTCAAGGAGGGCACCATCGTGCCCAAGCCTGAGCCTGGTGTTCCCAAGATCCCCATTGATTACTCGTGGGCTCAGGAACTTGGCCTCATCCGAAAGCCCGCTGCTTTCATCTCTACCATCTCCGACGACCGTGGTCAGGAACTGCTTTACGCCGGTATGCCTATTTCCGATGTTTTCAAAGAGAACATTGGTATTGGTGGTGTCATGTCGCTGCTTTGGTTCCGTCGCCGTCTGCCCGACTACGCCAGCCGCTTTCTGGAGATGGTTCTCATGTTGACTGCCGACCACGGTCCCGCCGTGTCCGGAGCCATGAACACCATTATCACCACCCGTGCTGGCAAGGATCTCATCTCCGCGCTGGTGTCTGGTCTTTTGACCATCGGTTCCCGCTTCGGTGGTGCCCTCGACGGTGCCGCTGATGAGTTCACCAAGGCCTTCGACAAGGGTCTTAGCCCCCGTGACTTCGTCGACACTATGAGGAAGGAGAACAAGCTCAGTAAGTGATGTTGCTAGCGGTGCCAAAACTCGTTTCTAATCAAGTGCAGTCCCTGGTATTGGTCACAGGATCAAGTCGAGGAACAACCCTGATCTTCGTGTCGAGCTCGTCAAGGAGTTCGTCAAGAAGAACTTCCCCAGCACCAAGCTGCTCGACTACGCTCTTGCCGTCGAGTCTGTCACCACGTCCAAGAAGGACAACCTCATTCTCAATGTTGACGGTTGCATTGCTGTCTGCTTCGTCGACCTCATGCGCAACTGCGGCGCTTTCTCTTCTGAGGAGGCTGAAGACTACCTCCGCATGGGTGTTCTCAACGGTCTTTTCGTGCTCGGTCGCAGCATTGGTCTCATTGCTCACTTCCTCGACCAGAAGAGGCTCAGGACTGGTCTGTACAGGCATCCTTGGGACGACATCACCTACCTCCTCCCCTCTCTGCAGCAGGGCGGTGCGCCAGGAGCCGAGGGTCGTGTCGAGGTTACGTTGTAATTGTGAGATTAGGAAAAAAGGGAAGGATATATCAACGTGGGTTTACGCTTTTAGACGCGTATTGGACGTGCTATGGTAGAAAAAGCCAGCCGTCGCTGCCATGAACGGTGTAGCAATAAGTCCTCAGCTTGGGACGGAGTTTCAACAGGCCTTGGGGTTGGCTTGGCGCCACCCGCTCAGCCACTTGACCGTACGACGATTTAATAACTTGCTTACAATGCAAACATGTCAATGTCATCTACTGTCCTCTCAATCATGGTGTCTGTGTAACATGGAGAAGCGCCTACGCCACCTTCGACGTGGATTGACGTCTGCATTCTTGCGGTCGAGCTGTAAGCTTGGCCATATACTTTTCGGCCACATATACTTCTCGGCCACCCCACCACAACGCGCTACTCTGCTTTTTACGCTCTGTACTGTCAACGCCACATACTCAAAATGGATCCCCGAGAGGCTGCCTATGATAATGCTATCCGCGATCTCAATGCAGGTGTTTTTAAAAGCCAGCGACAGGCTGCTAAGGCGTATGGAGTTCCGCGATCATCGCTCCAAGAGCGCATCAACGGCCGCCAACCACACGCGATAGCTCATCAACAGCAGCAGCGATTGACTCCAGAACAAGAGGCCTTTCTAGTAGATTGGATACTTGATGAGGACTCACGCGCTCAACCTCCCTCCCACCCACGCGTACGAGAAATGGCCACTCGGCTCCTCCGCATGAACGGCGACACCGAGCCTCTTGGGCAACTATGGATACCCCATTTCATTGCCCGCAACCTATGCGTCGCATCTATAGTCGGCCGAACGATCGAGAGCGCGAGAACTACAGCAGCTAGTCACGATACTATTCGAGCCTTTCTTGAGCTATTTGAGCAGACAAGAATAGAGCTAGGCATATAGTACGAAGATATATGGAATATGGATGAGACCAGGTGCGCACTAGGGGTATGTACAAACGCCTAGGTGCTCACAAGTGCTGCAAAGAAGAAGGCTTATATCAAATCTCTAGAGGATCGTGAGTGGGTATCGATTATTGAGACTATCTTAGCCACCAGCGTCAAGCTTTAATGCCTAGTTATCTTTAAGGGCAAGCATCTATAATCAACATGGTTCCTAGCATAAGGCGCACCAGACTGGCTCTATACAACCTCTAAGAATGGATGGACGTTAAACTCAATCGGCTATGAATGGTTACAGCGCATTTTTATACCGAATACTTCACCATCTAGCGGCGGCTATCAACTCCTCATTCTTAACGGCCATGGCTCCTATATACCTGTTAACTTTATGTGGCTCTGTAAGGTCAATAAGATACATCTCCTCTACCTCCCAGCCCATGCCTCCCACTTGCTACAGCCTCTAGATCTTGCTCCTTTCTCTGTACTCAAGTCACGCTATCATAATGAGATCCGAGCTCTCTCAGCGCTTAATGACGCAGCACTAGTCAAGAAGGAGCGCTTTATTGTATCGTATAACAAAGCTAGAGAAGAAGGGCTCTCAGAGCGAGTTATCTGAGCTGGCTGGAGGGCTGCTGGCCTCTACCTATATAATCCAGCTGTTGTACTGCTCTCATCTCAAGTAAATAGCCGGCCACTTACTCCACCTACTAGCTAGGGCTTAGCTGCCACCCTAGAGTCAACATTCAACACACCTTGGAGTTCACAGGCGTTATATAAGGCTCAGCAACAGCTGTTGTTGTCAGAATCTCTCTCACGAAGCACCCGGCTCGTGCTTAGCAAGGCAGGCAAGGCTATTGCAGAAGCGAACACAAGGGCAGCCCAGCTTGAGGCTGAAAATCAACGACTTAAATATCAACTAGATACTACTAGGAATACTCGTGTAAGGAAGCGAGTTCAGGTGAATCCAAATGAGCGCTTTAGCAACATTGAGAGTATTAAAGCTGCGATTGATCGCGCAGCAGCTCTTCAGGCTGAACAGGCAAGCACTTCGCCAGAGAAAGAAGCTCAAAAGGCAGCGGCAGCAGCAGCAGCACTTACTCTTAGCTCTATGTGTACTGAGTGGCAAATATAATTGTTGTTGTTGAGAAGGGCGCAATTCAAAACTGCGTGACGCGTTGTGGTGGGGTGGCCGAGAAGTATATGTGGCCGAAAAGTATATGGCCGAGCTTACTTCGGTACGATCTGGAATTGGAAGTTCCCGAGACACCTACGGTATACTCTAGCGGTAAGCGGGCGCTATCGCTAGACTCACTCACATCTCCGACCCGATGGTACACACCAGACCGCTAGCGAGGTATTCTTCCAAGTCGCACTAAGCCAGGACGACCCGACCCGACCTGGGGGCAGCGAATGTCTCGACGGGTCATACATCCCCCACGGAGAGCGCGGCACCGGCTCAGAGGTCGGAGCGAGCACGGCGTAGGAATGGGAACGCCAGGTTCGGGGATGCGACGGAGCATGACAGCCGAGGGGATGGTGGGCAGCTCTCAGACATGACCGTGTGAAGTAAGGCTGCGGAACCTCGGTCAAGTCTGTCGCTGGTACAGGTGCGAAATTCACGTTGACTGTATCGCATTTGTGCTCTTGTGGGCTGAACGCACCGGGCCTATGGGCTGACAGACGGGGAAGGTCCACAGCACTGCCCGTGACGATGACAGCCGAGCAGCGGTCACATGCAGATCCGCAAGGCTGGTCGTCGTGAGGGTGCAGCATGCGGCTAGACTGTGTTGGAATGGCGTGCTGATAAGATGAGCCCGCAGGATACCGTGAAGACCTGAGAGCTGAGGCATCGAGATTGGACTCAATGTATCTTGACAATCGGTGGATGATCTTCGGTTCGATGTCGCCCAACGATAGCAGGCTGTTGCTTCATAATTAAGGTGCCTGGGCTGATGCAGACAGTGCGCGAAGGCGTGGAAGGCGGCGGATGAGGCTGTAGACGATGATGGAATGCTACCACTCTTTGTTGCAAGCAATCCAGCCCCCCGCCAGCTGTGCCTGCAATGGTGTGCTTTGCTCCTCCAATCCCCAACCAGGTGTCCACTCCTCGACCATCCATCCGACCAATCACCAGCTCGCTTGTCCGCCAGCACGCCCCGGAGCTGCAGCTACCCCGCTACAGAGCTCTGAGGAAGCTCTGGGGAGCTCCAAGAACAAGCTCAGCGATAAGCCAGTGACGACCGTGGTTGAGTCGGGTGCCTGGCACACGCACATCCTGCACATGGGAACGTCGCATGCAGCCCAGCGGCTGTAGCAATAAGAATGTGCTGACGTCCGGCGTGGTGCAATTCAGCCTTGCGCTTCTGCCATCCCTCCTGCAACTGAGCTCCAGCTCGCTATGCTTCTGTCCTCCCTCGCGCTCCTGGCGGCGGCTCGTGCCGTGCAAGGCCAGACCTACGGAACCGAGATCAACAATTATGGCACCGTAGCTTTCATCCGCACCGGCGAGCGGACGCCGTGGGTGCGTTCCGGGACCGAGACACTGTCCGCGCTGGGCGCGCAGCAGATGCTCGAGCTGGGGAACAACTTCAGAGGCCGCTACATCGACCGGAATTCGGGCGCGACGCGTCTGGGAGTGCGCCCCATCGAGGGCATGGCGCCGCACCTCTTGAATCCCGACCAGCTCTACATCCAGACCCTCGAGAAGCCGTACCTGGTCGCCGCGGCACAGGCGTTCATGCAGGGCCTCTACCCACAGTACAGCTTGAACGAGACGAATAACGGGGTAAGCCCGGACGCGGTGTGGCTGCTGGCGAATGGCTCGACTGTGGGTTACCCGCTGGACGGTTACCAGTACGCGAACATCATGACCATGAGTGAAAATGATCCCGGAAGCATCTATCTTGATGGACATGATCAGTGTCCGAGGGCCTGGTTAGAAAGCGCCAATTATGAAGGCACGGAGGATTTTCTCAGCACGCAAGCGGCTGAGAGTGCGTTCTACCAGTCCTTGAGTTTAAGCTGGTTCAACGACGATCTACCCGAGCCAATGCTGTAAGTGCTTGATTCGTTGTCACGTAGTGAACGTTGAGCTGACAGCCAGGCTTGTAGCGACTATAGCAACGCGTATGGCATATACGATTCATTGGCATACCATAAAACTCACGACATCAACACCTCAAAAGATCTCAACAATCCTGACAACGCTGGCGTCTTCGACAAAGTCGAAGCTCTTGCCAACCAGGATGCATACTACCGCTACGGCAACGTCAGCTCAGACACCGACTCGACGAGCGCCACCCGCGCGATAGCAGGCAGGACAGCCGCGGGTCTCATCACCAAGCGCTTCGAGAAGATAGTCGACAATGAAGGCAACACCACAAACGGCATGTCGCAGCCGCTGAACCTCCTCTTCGGCGAATACGACGTCATGCTGTCCCTCCTCTCTGTCCTGGACGCAGACTACTACCAGTCCGGCAGCATCCGCCAGGAAATACCAGATTTCGCATCCGCCCTTATTTTCGAGCTCTTCACCACGGGCAACAACACCGCCGACAATGCAGACAACCTCTGGGTCCGATTCTCGTTTCACAACGGCACCGACGGCTACACGGACACCGCGCCCCAGGCGTACTCCATCTTCCGCAACGGACCGTCTCACGATGCAATCACCTGGCGCGAATTCTCGGATAGCATGGCGAGAGTTACCATTCGCCAGAGCCGCGACTGGTGCGAGGCGTGTAGTAGCCAGAGCGTGTTCTGCCCGGTCGTCGATACGACTGGCTCGCTCACCACGGCGGAGACTCCGCGCTCCAAGATCTCCCCCGTGGTCGCCGGTGTTATCGGCGCCGTCGTAACGCTCGCGGTGGCAGCTCTGCTCTTTGGTCTCGCCATGCTGCTCGGGGGTCTCCGCATGCACCGCGTCGAGCGCCGCCGACACTCGTCCTCCCTCGGCGGGTTCAAGGGGAGTGCGAAGTTAGCGTCTGATCCCGACCTGGGGCTTGCAAACAAAGGCGTTGTGCCCGCGAGCAACGATCCCTTTGCTGATCCTGCCCCTAGTGCTGGCGTTGGTGCAAATAAGAGAGTCATGCACGAGCGCGTGGGCAGCTGGGAGTTGCGCGCGAAAGAAGGCCCGAGCCAGGGTGAGAGTCCGCGTGGCAGCTTTGAGGCTATTGAGGCGGCGATGGGGAGGCCTGTTCAGGCGGTGCAGCCGCTCGAGAGGATTTGAATAGGTATTTGTGAGACAGAGGATGGTAGGTGTGACGGTAGCCCGGTAGAGATGGGTTGTTGAGCAGACAACGTGTCGCGAAGACATACGCGTAGGTGCTAGAACGATTGTTTGATGTTCCTGCATACATGGGGGAAAGGCGAGGGGTTGTGGAGGTGAGGACATTCGTTTCTTACGATCTTGATACCCCGGCTTTGCATTGCAAGTGCCATTTTTCATTTTCCTTACAGGTACATTCACGGATGGGATGGACACACTCTCTTGGGACGGACGTATCGAGTGTGTGAGGAGATGCGACATTTGAATTGCAGTTCATGTAGTCGCAGAAGTATTCAACACATTACCACTGAAGAGTTGATTAAGCTTTGAGCACTCTCGCTCCTTCCTGTTCGACCCGCACCGTCCTTCCCAACATCTCCTCGTACTCCCATCCGTACTTCATGCCTTGCCCTCTCGTTACCACATCCACATCCCAATCCTCACCATCCGCCCATCAAGCAAAATTGACAGGACGTGTGGCCTGACGGTAGGGCGCCCTCACTCTGCGACCACCTCCAGAGAGGTTCCCCCCGCAGACGCTCTGCATTTGCAGACAAGCATGGACGCGTGCTTGGGTGATGTGGAAGACCTCGGTCCGAATCCGAGCATGTCCAACCTTCTTTTTTCGCGGCGGTGGTGCTTCGGACTGGATGCGATGCGGTTCTCTTTGGTCAACCTCCTGCCTGTCTCCTCAACCCCGTTCTATTCGCGTGCCATATTTTCAGCATGATCCGCGCGACTTGGTGTTTTTGTCATCCTGTAGGGATCGCGTGATTTGCGTTGCCGTCTCTTCCTCTCCGTTCGCGCTTGCCTTCCTCGACGCAACTCCGCTTCTACCCCTTCATTTTTCGGCATACACAGAGATCCTGGATGCATTTGTCGTGATCGATTAGTATATGTTATAGCATTAGGCCTTCGCTTATCAAACCTACCTCATGACGCGTGGCTCACTGGTGACCATCTGCCTTTCTTGGCGAAGAATACGTTCGCAGTGAGATGTCTATATTTCCGCACGCATCGGCCGAAGTGTGCTATGAGAGACCCATGTTCGAATCCTCGCGCGTTCGGTCTTTTTTGCTTCCTTTGCTCTCTCCTGCTTGATTCTGTCCACCTTCCAGTCTACATACACGTCCCCAGCCCAAGACAGACAGACCTTTTCGTCTGAACCACTATTTTGATTCAATACACCGTCATACTACCACCACTGTTAACAATGTAGAACGCACAGCACAGCGGCCCAGCTCCCATTCGCGAAAGGTCACTCTGGGACGGACATGAGGCTGAGTGTCACGACTAGCATGTGGAAAGCCAGGGCACATTGAAGACCTAGGTTCAACTCACAGCGCGTTCGGTTGCCTGGAGGTCGAGGTCTTGCGTTTAGTGACTCAGTACGTGTAGTGCAGGCCACTTTTGCCTTCATCCTTTGGGAAACAAAATGAGCTTCTCCTTTTGTTCATGAAGTTTGGACTGCGTCAGATACACGAACGAATCTTTGGGCATGTGAGGGCGGAATTGAGTGTCGGGGTAGGAAGGTAGATGGAGGGAGTTGATACGGAGCTGAGGATAGATAATCGAAGGTTGTTATGTATACATTATCAGACATGGAACAAGGGCTGTTCCAGGCATCCTATTTCCTCGTAAGCAGCGGCTCTTGTGCAGCCCACCCTGCTTGTAGAATTGCTTTTTCACCTGAAGCGCTATCTATCGAACATGCGAGAGGATCTGAGAGTGAATACAGTGTGTAGAAAGGCGGGAGGTCGTAGTGCGCACGCTGGCTAGGCGAGGCCGTCTTGTACGCATACCCACATACTCACCCGCACTCCAGGTACCAGCGATCATGCCCTCGGGCCTGCCACGGATCCCAATAGTATCCAAAGGTCACATTTGCCCTGACTGCAGCTTACCACCTTCATCCAGTGAGCCCAACATCTCGCACTCCGCAACTCGTCTGGCGCGTACGTAAGCGAGCTCTGCACAGGTGTTGTTGGATAATCTGCAACTCGTACGGGAATAAGCAGCCCCGCCCATACTGTTGCAGCTTGACCGCTCCTAGCGATCGATATTGCGAGATATTCCCGAGCTTGGGATCGTTTCGGTGTGAGAATTGTGTTGCCTAGAGGTCGCGAGGATTCATGCGGCCCGTTTCGCTTACTGCTTTTGGTTACGTGCGGGTAGGGCGCGATGACAAATGTTGGAATGTGCGTACTACGTATATGATGCTACATGCTCTACGAAACTCGGATTATATCCAGTGACAAGCTGTATGAGATTTCTGTGCTTTCGCATTCATTTAGCCTCGTATTTCGTTTTGCTGCGGACTGAAAATATACGTCGAGACTCACAACCTTGCAATCGATCCCGTGCTGTAGTTGCTTCAGACTGTCACGCACACGGCGATGGCTCAGCAGGTCATCTTCTACGATATCCCGAGCAAGGCGCCCGCCAAAGGATGGTCGTTCAATCCATGGAAGGGTAGGCCAATGGCAGCATCTATTTCTCCCAACCCGCTGACACTCGCAGTCCGCATGGTTCTGAACATGAAAGGCATTGACTACAAAACCGAATTCGTCGAGTATCCCGACCTCGCTCCCACCCTTAAAGCCCTGTACTTCCCCCATCTGACCGCTTCTACCACCCGCTAACCCACAAAGCGGCCTCCCCCCGAACGACCCCAACGACCCAGGCTATTTCTCAGACTACACCAGCCCGGCCATTCGCTATTCCGACGGCACCTTCTCCATGGAAAGCTGGCACATCGTTCACGCGCTCGACAAGCAGTACCCAACCCCTTCTCTCCACCTCGAGGATCCCATTGTGGAGAAAGTGCGCAACAGCTCCATGCTGGGACCAATCGTTAAGCACCTCATGCCCAAAGTGCCGAATCTGCTAAGCAGCGTCTCCTCGGAGTACTTTTACACGACAAGGGAGAGCATGTTTGGAAAGCCGCTGCAGCAGGTGGAGGCGGAGGCGACGGAGGAGCAATGGGAAGACATGAAAGTCAACGCGAAGGAGATTGGGGATTTGCTGCGGGAGAAAGGAGGTCCGTTCTTCCTGGGAGAGACAGGTGAGTCTGAGATCGAGAGGGGAGCGTAGGAAAGGGCTAACTTGTATGCAGTCTCGTATGCGGATGTTTGCTTTGTGACGTGCTTGAAGTTTCTGGAGATACTTGATGACGGGGTGTTTAAAAAGTATCTAGCGCTCGATGAGGCGTTTCCAATTGTGTATGAGGCATCGAAGAGGTGGTTGGCTAGGGATGATTGAAGCGGGGGTGACGATGAGCTGGTGCCTGGCGAAGAGTCTTGCATTCGTGCGGCGTAGTTGTACGTCAAGCGTTCGAGTTGGAATTAATGCTGACCGTTGATATCTGCTGCTGAGCTCATCTGCTTCCGCTTCTCGCGCAGTCTCTGTCTCTTGACGGCTTTTGCGTCTTTTACGGCTCGCCTTGCAGCCTTCTTTGAATGGTTTGCGTCTAAATTGAGGCTAGTCGGGCTTCCTGAGAGTGCACTTGACTGACTGGTATCTTTGCTTGGAACCTCAAGCGTTGGAAATGTCATCTGAAGCAATGACAAGGCTTTTTGCAACACCTCGCGATCGTTCTGGAATGTCAAAGCGTTCATTGCACTGTGCCATGACTTGAATGCAGGCAGCCATGTGTCTTCTCCTGGTAGTTTGTCCCTGCCCGCATCCCCTTCCAGGGCTGCAATAAACCACCATATAATCTTCGTGCCCTTCCCAGCCTTAAGTGTTCGAATCTGGCACATGAAGGGCTCTACAAGGTTCTCGCACACGTGCGCCTTATCAGGGACATCTGGACGGGCCTCCACAGGTGTTGCTCTGGTCGGCATGGTAAGTGGTAGTAGTTGGCAGCGAAACCCAGTTTCCTCCATCACTTCACGGATTGCGGCATCCTTGCGGGCTTCTCCTTGGTTCCGGCGTCCTTTAGCGAAATGCCATTCTCCGGTGCTTTTGTGCTGGATTACGCAGACTTTGATGTCAGAGGGGTTGGTCAAGTCGAATAATATCGCGCCGCAGCTTTCAACGAATTTCTCAGAGCTGATGGTCTTAGTTTGCAGCGTGCTCGCGGCCATTGTAAATGATTGTGTGAGATTGAAGGTGGATGAAGGTTCTGTTGGGGCGCATCCAGGAGGCCGATCGCAACTTAGGCAACCACCAAAGGGCCAAGAGGGCTCATCAGGATATGAGGGTTCCAGAAGTAATGATGAAAATAGTGCGAATTATTCGATGGGTTTTCCACAAAAGGAAACAAGTCACGAATGTTTTCGATTGAGGTTCACACGATCTAACGTAAAGTGTACTAGCGTTTACGATTCTAGCCATGTGACGTATTTGCAACCTTGCAGAGCGAGAACGACACATGCAGCAGGCCGTATGCATCTTACTGATGAGATCGGATCAACCACAATGCTCAGAGCCTTTTTTCAAACAACCAAGCTGCTGACTAAGACTCTGAACAGCAGACGGGACGAAGCACTGAAACTAGCAAGGTTGCCAAGACCGTTTCGTTGATATTCACAGCCACCGCATCTACTACATTGAATCAGCGTTCCTGCCGCATATGTTCGATTCTTCTACGACAGTGGAGACTGCGTGAGGCCGCCCGCCAAGACCCACCGAGGTTGTTGCCTGATTGTATATGCACTTACTTCTGGACAAACGCACCCCTCTCCATCTCCCCTATCCACTCCTGGACGGTTCACAGCTTATGAGTCATTCCCGTTTACACTTCCGCTGCATCCCTCCCAACTCGGCCACGAGTTCACATTATAAAAAGCTTAGGGAACTCCGTTACAGCGCCCCACATTGATCTACCTGATCAATATTCAGGTTCTTTCTATCATCGACTATCCTCTACCATCAGCACCATGGCGTCTTCCGGCAGCGTGTTCTCTAAGACATTGCAGGACATTACCACAACAAAATTAGAAGAGCTCGCTGGGCAGCGCGCTGCTTTCGAGAAGCAATACAAGGAGCTGTTGGACAAAGCGTCTAAGGTGACAGATCAATTGGAGTGGCTCTATATCCTCGCTGATGGCATCAAATCATGCCTTACTGTTGCCACCGAGCCATCGAAAGATGGAAAAAGCGGCCGTGTTGTACTAGGTTCGACCGGCAACAGCCGCCTTGAAACAGACCTGAAAAACCTTGATCGCTTCCTGGAACAAGCCCGATACGATCCGTCAGTCTCGCCCAAGGTTCTCAAAAACTGGGAAAACATGCTTCTCCAATATCTCTCCATCCAATCGAACAAATATCAGTACGCAGGTAAGGGTTTATCACAGAACCTTGACACAAGTCTTACATGATATAGATCTGTATGGACGACTTGTCACCGAGTGGCTCTCTTCGGAGAAGTCCGCTCTGTCAGAGGGTGATACTGAGTCAGGGGAGGACTTCGAAGAGCTACCTGGAACGAAGAAACTTGAAGCCAGGGCTAAGTGGGAACAGGCGGTCTTCGAACCTGCCGATGTTGATGAGCAAGAGCTCAAAGCCTATCTTGAACGCCTCTTCTCGATCAGCGAAGAATCAGATTCTGATGTAGGCGCTGGCTTAGAGGAGCTGCGTCGGAAGGTTGCTGCTTTTGAGAGCGGCCTCAGCAGCTCCCAGCAATTCAATGTCCACACTCTGCGATGGGTCATACAGAGTCTGCAGTCTTCCGACCTTCTCTCGAACGAAAAGCGCGAGGTCCTCAAAGACTTTCTTGGCAACGATGTCATCCTCGGTGAGATTGCAGATGTGCTCAATATGCGCATGGCTGTCCTGGGTCGCTGGTCGTGGGGCGATCACGTCCCGCTTGAAGAACGACGAAATGTCAATGGTGGCTACAGCATCCAAATGCACGAGGATCTTTTACAAGCCATCTTCTTGCACTACATTGGCGTGAAGTGGTCTGTGTTCTTCAAGAATGCGTTCAAGGGCTTCCGCCTGGAGGCTTGGAGGTCGAACGAGATCGCTGTCCCGAACGCAGATCGTTACCGTCGAGAGCATTACCTTGGAAAGGACGG
The DNA here is from genome assembly GCF_001642045.1 of Paraphaeosphaeria sporulosa. Lineage (NCBI taxonomy): Eukaryota > Fungi > Ascomycota > Dothideomycetes > Pleosporales > Didymosphaeriaceae > Paraphaeosphaeria > Paraphaeosphaeria sporulosa. The sequence continues at coordinate 4,738,818 of NW_017253360.1, read as the reverse complement.
CGTTGAGACCTACTCCAGTCTCCAGAAAAAGCGGGCAAGCGGTCATAGAAAGACCTATTTTGCCCACCAGCTGCTTGACTATGAGCAACAACGCGTTGAGACTGAAGAGGGAGAGGAAGAAGCTGAATTCAGAAGCTACGTTCAGCAGCCGATGGCGCAAACTACTACTCGCATGAAACAAACCGCCCGCAAGTCTACCGGCGGTAAGGCACCGCGGAAGCAGTTAGCTTCGAAGGCTGCGAGGAAGTCAGCCCCGTCTGCTTCTTTTCCTGTTGGTAAGTGACGCAGCTTTAGAACCCTTCTTCTTTACTTGAATTAACACTTGAATTAACACGGGTGTGTCCAGCTGATGACGAGGAAGTTGATGACGACGAAGAGGAAGACGACGAGGATGAGGACAACTATCGATCGAAGAACCCAATGGAAGCGAAGCAACAGCTTCTCCATATTGTCGCTACCGAGATTGTCCTGAATACTCGTCTGCACGGGGAACTTACCTGTTTTCGTTCGAACTTCGAATCCTGGAACCCTCTTCTGCCGCACGAGACTATCCTTGCTGTCTTCGAATTCTTCGGAGTCGGTGCTAAATGGCGTACATTCTTCAAGACGTTTCTACAAGCTCCACTGAAATTCACTGACGATAAGTCTTCGTCGCCGCGACTCCGTCGCCGTGGCACTCCCGGGTCGCACGCACTGAGCGATGTATTCGGCGAAGTCGTCCTTGCTTGCCTTGACTTTTCCGTAAACCAGGCGACCCATGGCGAGATGATGTACCGCCTCTATGACGACATCTGGTTCTGGTCCAAGGATTACGAGAAGTGTGTAAAAGCATGGGACTGTGTACAGGAATTCGCCACTGCCATGACTGTTGAGGTATGTACCTTCAGTAAAAAATGAATGACATAGGGCGACACATCTTTCACGTCTGGTTGCTGAATCTTTCAGATTGACGACGTGAAGACTGGCCATGTGCGCATCTTCCATGACAAAGCCAAGCACAATTCCGACGATGTGGATATGGACGGACGTCTCCCGGCGGGAGAAATCCGCTGGGGCTTTCTGTACCTTGACGGATTCACCGGGCGCTTCGAGATCGACGACAAGATGGTCGACGGTCATATCGAAGAACTCCGCGCGCAGCTCCAAGGTAAGTCGAAGAGCGTCATCGATTGGATCCAAGCGTGGAATACATATGCCGCTACATTCTTCAGCTCCAACTTTGGAAAGCCAGCAAACTGCTTCGGCCGCGAGCACGTGGATAGAATGCTGGCGACCCACCGCCGTATTCAAGAAAAGATCTTCGATGGCGGCAATGTGGTCCACTTTCTGAAGAAGACCATAGAAGAGCGATTCCATGTCAAGGACATTCCCGATGGCTTCCTTTTCTTCCCAGTGGAGCTCGGAGGACTCGACCTCAAGTCCCCCTTCGTCGGCCTGCTTCAAATCCGCGAATCGGTCAAGGAGGATCCACATTACCTCGTAGACGAGTTCTTGAAGAAAGAAGTCAAGGACTACAAAGAAGCCAAGATTGCGTTCGATCGCGGCGATGTTAGAACAAATCGTTACACCGGAGCGGATCCTGAGTGGAAGCCGGCCAAGGATGCAGACATATTCTTCCCTATTGAGGAATACGTGCGGTATCGCGAGCAGTATGCGCCCACCGGAAGGGCGAGCATCGTACGTACGTACTGCAGTCTGATGAGGCGCCCCGAGGAAGAGTCGATCGACGTCAGCACGCAAATACAGCAGGCTACGCAGGCGTTGAACGGACAAAGCAACTTGAAGGGCATCACAGGCTACTGGCACGGTATGGAGCCGTATTGGAAGTGGGTTGCGCAGATGTACGGCCCAGAGATGTGTGAGCGGTTTGGGGGGTTGAATGTGGTGGATCCGGGGCTGCTGCCTATTGGCATGGTGAGTATGTTCCGCGAGAAGAGGATTAAGTGGCAAGGCTAGAGTGTTTGTCGTGTATGGAGAGTGGGGATTTTTGATGGCCAGATATGGGTCGAACCATACCTCGAGTTGCATGGTTGGAAGTGCTGCGTTTTGACAGCGTCGCCCCTGTTACGCAAATCAAGCTTTACGGTACCAATGCTACTTGCGACCAGTCTTGCATTCTCCTGTCTGCATGCTGCACTTCATTATACTGAGAACAATTTGTTTGTGCCATAGTTAGACTGTACCACCGTACAAAACCCCAGGGTACCACACTAGGTCATCGACCCAACGCTGTACCTCCTCATCCAACTTCCCAACTCCATTCGCGCCGCACACTCTACTTGCAGTTGCAACACTCCAATGCGCCCCACGTTCGTACTATATTACTACCCCTGCCCATATGTCCTCGGTGCTCACCGCATCTGTGGCGTAGCGGTGGCGGCGGGCTTGACTGTGGCTGTGGATGTTCTACTCGCCCTCAGTGCCAGCGCACCGCGATCGCGGGCGAGCCGAAGCAGGGCTTCCCTGCTCCCAGATGGGCGTGTAGAAATGGCGTCATTGAAACTCTCCAGCTTGGAATGTGTGTTTGCCACAGGAACAATGCATCGGCGCGGGGAAACCGAGACAGATCATCCCTCTGCTCGTGCGCGGCGCGGTTGTCGGGGTTGGAGTGAGTGGAGTGGGCCTGAGGTACACATCCTCATCAGTAGACAAATCTCGCAAGCTTTAGATTCATCGACGTCTACTCATCTCGAGCTATCTACACTATGTACTATGTATACTACAAGCCATTATCATTAAACATCATAGCCGTATACCAACCCAGCCCATGCTAGTCGTAACGGACGTGATCATGACACGAAACCCACCCACGCACATCGAAGGCAGGTATCATCTATCTATACAAAAAAAGTCATCAGCGCAATGCACGAGGAAAAGGAAATTCGTGAACCGCGCTCATCCCAACTTCGCTTCCTCCACATGTGGTGCCCAGGGTATTCAGCTGCGAAAAAAAGCAATCCAGAGACCCGTCCCAAGTTTTTGTTTGCATCGCGTTTGTATAAAGCAAAGCGACGCGCGCTAGTAGTACGTGTCGACGACGTCCTGGCCTGCGCGAATAGCCCATTCGACAATCTCCATACCACCAAGCCCGCTGGCCCAGAAGCTCTTGTTGCACCCCTGCAGCCGATTAAGGTACCCATATGCACCGTTGCGCAATGCCTCGCTGCCGAAGTGCGGGAAGTAGTCCCATTTCTTGAATGCCTTGATTTCGTCGGAGTCAACAGGCTCCGATTGCGCTGTCATGTTCCTCGGGTCTTTGTTGATCTTGGAGAGAGTAGTCTGCAAGATTTCGCGAGCAGTAGATTCCGACTCGTAGACGTTGTCTTTGCCCCACGACCAGGATGTCGAGACGTTCGAGGCAGCGCTGAGACGGAGCACGGCGACCGGCTCCATATCGTTAGGTGGAGGAACACTCGAGTTGGAGCTGTTGGCGATGTATGAGACGCCGAAAGGAAGCTCAAACTCTACTGCGGAAGAGTAGTAGTTGTGGGTGACAACTTCTGAGAATACATCATGTTCCTCTTCAGTCAAGTCTAAGCCCACTCTTTCTAGGTTTGCAATGGACGGCGGGAACGCGAAGATCAGCGAGTCGCATTCCTGTTTGCCCCATCGATAGAAGTTGCTGTAAGGCTTGGGCGCTGTGTACTTGATGACCGGGTTCTTCCCGGATCGATCAATGCAGCGGACCTCGTGCGAAAGGTTTATCTTCGCCTTGCAGCCCTTCTTCTTCAACCACTCAACCCAGATCTTGTGAAAATCGGTGTAGTATACATTGTGCTGACCGAGGAAGCCGGTAAGGATGTCGGGGGTAAAGTACTGGAGGATGTACAACTGCTGAAATTAGTGGCCATTCCCAATGCCCGAGTCTCGATATGCTTACTGCCGGAACAACTCGAATATCCCCATATCCGTAGAGTGCGATGGGATTAACGAGTAGTTGCGGAAGAACAGTGAAATTGTTCGTTTTGAACCATTGTTCACCAGACACGGTTAGGCTGTCAGGAACACCTTTCTGTTCGAGGATTAGCTCTCCGCATGCCCATGCCGTCACTCTGTTGCCTACCTTGTAATTTGTTGCGCTGATGGGCGCAAAGTCTCGGTTCCAAAGCTGGATGTATCGCGGCACTTCGGCAGCTACACGTTGTAAAGCTTGTGTGGACAACGCGGGCACAGCTTCAATTGCGCCCGTGGTAATGTTGAAGCGGAACTGTTCTCGTGCGCCTGCGAGCGCGAATTCTTCGATAGAAACGCCGGACTCGTTAATGACTTTCAGGGTCTCGGGGTAGCTCGTGTTCGAGAAGAAAGCTGCGCCAAGCGGGTGGAAGATTCCTCTGAAAGGGTGGTCAGCCGCGGTTACGGCGCTTCGCTTCAACGTCGTGTGTAACACTCACTCATCGTCGTAGTACGATTGGCACTTGCCACCGACAGCAGCTTGTTTTTCAAACACTATCGACTCAATGCCTTTGGCGTCCAGTCTTGCAGCTGCCGTCAAGCCAGCCGGTCCTCCGCCGATAATGCAGACAGGTGCTTTTGGTGGTCGCGTCGGCAACGCTGATGCGGTCAGACACAAATATGTGAGTACGGGTAGCGCAAGAGAGCACTTCATGGAGTACTGCATCTTGAAAATGTTCAAATGGGGAGCGACAGTGACGCAGCGACGTACCTGGAGCTTATACTGCAGCTGCATGCATGGTCCACGACCCTGCGTATATGCTTTCGAGGACGTATTGACCTTCGGCTGCACGGTGCGCTGGCACTGATTCAATTGAGGAGCGCTAAGGGACAGGTTCGATCCCGCCTCTACGCCATTCCTCGGATTACGAGGCTCGACTGGGCAACCACTGGGCGGAAAAGTTACCGTCTGCGAAAACTGGGACGGCGGCCCCTCGCGCACGGAAGCTTTGGGCTTCGACATGACGTTCCATGGTCCGGGAGCTGCAGCAAAAGCGTTAGAATCAATTTAGAATCAACAATGCCCCTGCTCTTAGTGGTATCCAGGGAAACGATGCTTTTGCACAACGAATTCGTCGTCTGTTGATTCTTTTGCTCGAGGACTGAGGGCTCGTATTGCGGAACATTGCTGCCGACTGTCAAGCGAGGCGATCGATACCGAGATGCGGTGTACAGCTGTACAACAGATGTCATGATGCATAACGAGAGGCTGCTTGTGCATACAAATGCAAGCGCCGATTGCCTGGTGCCGAGGCGCGCCAGCTTCAGCCCTGGGACAGCGCGCCGTTTCGGGTTCCACCCTCTCCAGATGCTCGGGTGGTTCCTGACCCCTTCAAATGAGTCGCATGCCCTTCAGAGCGCGAGCTTTGGAAACCCCTCGTGCGCTTTGCATGACATGCGCGAAATGAATGTGTTGAGCTGTCTGGAGCATGTTCCGCCAGTTGGCGCCGCTCCAGCTGAGCCACAGAGGCGCCTGGTGCGCCAACGCAGCCGAATGCCAGCTCACCAAACACTCTGGCCTTGATCTTTACGACCCAAATTGCGACCGAAGGAGATGTGAGGCGATAAGACGAAAGAAAGATGATGTGGTGATGTAATGACATCATAAGCACAGACGTTGACAATGACGAGCTGAACAGCGAGAGCGAAAAAGCGAAGGCGGTCGCACCATCAGGAACGGCGAGGAGACAGCTGGCCAACATGGCGCTCGAGCGCAGCGACTGACTCTGTGCGAAGTGGCCTGAAGGTGGCTGCCGTCATCATAGAGTGCGATGGTCGCCGAGCAGAAGTTGGCGTCGGTGGGTAGAAACGGGGACGAACAGACTCACCGTGCTTGGGCTGTGCTTGCTCAGTGACGCGCTGCGATGCGGAAGGCAACGTGAGGCGCGAACATCAAACACGAACCATGAGCGAAACAAGAGTGAGTCGACATGATTTGAATTGATTTACTTCGCCAAACACCTTCGCTAACACCGTATGAGGGGATATCGTGACCGCAAAACCAAAGTTTCCTCCCAAATGACCGACCAGCGTGACTGACTTTTCACGAAGAGGCGAAGAGGTAAAGGGACCCAGTGAGTGGGAGTGATCCGGGCGAGATCTACTATTTACAGTCGGCGCAGCATAGGCGCAAATTAGTAAGAGAGGAAAAACAGAAGGAGCGAGCGAACGATCATAACATGTACGTCTTCTGTTGCTCTATGTCGTAGTCGAAGCGACTCTTGTCCGTCGCACCGCTCATCGGTCGAAAGCCATGGCTGATTTGCACGTGTGCGGTAGCAGTGTCGGGTCTCGAATCGGTCTGGGTCAGCTTGCGCGTGTCCATCTCGACTTGGTCGAGCACCGGCGTCACCTTCTCCTTCCTGCGGCTGTGAGTCGAGCCATTTGCGTATTTCGAGCCTGTAGCGCGGGCTCTCGAAGGGAATAGCAGGGGCTTGAGTGCTGGAATACATCCGCACACAACGCCGACGTTTGTCTCGATGGCAGTCCACAGCCAGATCTCGTATCCGTACCATGTCGCATCGTATGTCTCGTACAGGACGTAGTGAACCCAGTAGGCGCGGAAGCTGCCCGCCACGACGATGACGCCCCCGACGGAGAAGAGGACAACAAGACCGATGCGCTGTATCATGGGGAGCGACAGGCTGAATAGGGTCGGGATAGGAAGGGCGTATATCATGAAGTCTGTCACGACGTTGACCACGGTCTGGGTGACCAGGGGTGGGCCTTCGGGGATGCAGTCACCATCACCAGCGAGCAGATTCCAGTAGCTGGAAATCGGTCTGGGGTTGTTAGATGTGTCAACGTTGTAAGACGAGTGACACTCACATGCACTGCAACCAGAGGGCGATGAGGAAGGTCAAGAAGGCTGCCACCACGATGCCCAAAGTGACCCACACAAGCTTGCGGAACGTCGACTTGTTTGGTGCAACACGGAAATACGAGACTAGAATGGACATCTTGACGAAGCTCGAAGCGAGAACGAAGAGGGTTTGACCGGCCATCGACGCCTATGCGGTGTTAGAAGGTGGAATGTAGAGGGAGCAGTAAAGGCGTACCTTTCGACCATTCTGCAACAACGGAATGGCGGCATCCCAAACATGAAGGTTCCATCCGTACATCTGGACGGCCATGATGACCAGTGCCGTTGTAAGACATGAGAATATCTACCCTCCTTAGCGAATGTCATGCGTGCCTCGGTGTTACACCTACCATAGCAGCCACCATCAGGTAGTCGTCCCACCAACTCTTGTGAAGCCATCCGATCCGAATCCAGAGCCGCAGGATAACGCAGATGAGAGCGATGGGGACCAGGGTCAACTCAACAATCAGGAGCCCGGGTCCTCGGACGACGGGGTTGACATAGTTCGGCTTGGGCCAGTGTGCGCGGACCTCTGCTGGTGGAAACCTCATGGTGAATGGTGTATCGTCGGAGGACTGTGGTGTGCTCCGACGATGTATGCAGGTTAAGGATCAATGTTGACTTCAAAGACCCTGAGATCGCGATGGTGGTCTTTGTTGGATGTACAAAGTTGAGAGCCTGGACGGAGCGTCACCACACTTCTGGAGCACAGGACAAGTAGGATTGATATATGCTCCTGTACAGACGGCACAGTCCATGCTCAGCTTGCCGGGCCAGGCCCCATCTCCACAATGGCGAAGTCGGTAGCCAGGTACTTGCAGGATGCTCATGTTTCTGGCCCAGAGTGGAACAGGCTCAAGACACTACACGGTAGTATACCGCGGGCACTGGATGACATGCCGCAAGCCGAGGGCAGGGGTCCATGTACTTTGACCTCTCAGTCAGCGTGGACGAGGCGTGACTTGAGACCACCAATATCAGGCACTTTGCTCAGTGGCCATAAACGGTGGGTCTGGTCGCATCCAGGTACAGGCAACTTGTTGCTGCAGCATCCCAGTGGTCAGCTTCGCAGGGACACTTCGGGAAGCGCGGGCCAATGAGATGCGGGAGGCAAGGATGGCTGAGGCGCGGCGCTTCCAGCCGCATAGTCGGCCACCTTGCTGCGCCATGTGATTTGGAGGCGGTTGTGATGAGCCAGTATCGCCTACTACGGGACTTGAGTCGAGAATCTGTTGAATGCCCCGCCGTGCGATGATGGCATGACTACTTTGGATGAAAGACCCAGACGCCATTGTGTTGCGCCCTCTCGCTTGTTCCCATCCCGGCCAAGCGCGACGGGTGATCGGCCAATCATTCACCCTCTGTTCCAGGACATCCACGACACCTTTCACCCACCACAGCAAATCAATTCTCCGTACTCCTAGCAGCTGTGACGACGCCGTCGGACCGGGCGAGGGAAGAGGGGCCGCGCTTCGAAGCCGCCTCCCTTCCTCGTGGGCCGCACGCGATCCGGCCGTCTGTGGACCCTCAGCAATTTTGGTCCCAGGATGCTTCCCCGTACCCGGCTCTGCTTTCCCTGTAGCTGTACCATCAGCATTCGTATTCCCCTGGACGACAGTGGATGAGATCGCAATTATGGCCTTTTCGAGCTATCCACTGCTCCGAGGCAGCAATGCTGTCTGCTCTTGCTACCCCCCAGAGCATGACGCTCAATGTCAACGCTCAGTGCTATTGGGTAGCATTCCATTTCGCGACCCTAACGTCGATTGGCTGATGCTGTTATTTCAGTGTAAAGCCTGGCTCGGAATTTCTCGCAGGCGGCTATTGGTGCATTCACTGGACGCGATAATCAATCTGCATCGTAGAGCTCGGCCCCTGGCCCGGCTCGAATAGCCTCGTATGTGGCTGCATTCCATCTGGCCTGTCCTCAGACCTGGAGAAATTTTCCGCCTGCACTAGACAGCTGACTTCCGCTACACCTGCGGGCAAGGCATGCGCTTACTTGCCCAATGCGGCGGGCCCTCCGACCGTCTTGAACAAGCAGGACGCCGTTCAGGTACACGCTTACGTTTCGACAAATCATGGCTCTCACCCACCTTCAAACTCAATGCGACCCCTCTCTTGCGTAGATAAGTGTTACTTCCCAAGGTACGCCTGCAAACGCGTAGTATACTTGCACTCTCAACAAACACGGCAGAGCAACACCGCTCTCTTTAACTGATGTGATGCGAATCCCATCAAATTACTAGGCGTCAGGCAGCGAACGGTCCGCAAGGCAACCGGAGTGCTTCCGTGTGATCAGTGTCGTTCAAGGTTAACACCTCGGATATGGCTTCCAATTCCCTTCCTCGTTTGATCGACACTATAGGGAACATCATCTCGTTCCGCTTTCCGTTCTTCGTTTGGGGTCACATTCGTGTTGATATCCTGTCGGGCCTGTCATATACTAGAAGGCACAGCTTGGAGGGACGCGTGGAAAGCAGGCACATTTGCCTCAGAACGGGCTGGTAATGTTGGTAACATTCACGTCCTCGAGTAAATTTGGGCGTTTATATGGCGACGCCCGAGGAAAAGGCAAGACGCACGTTCGGAAACGGCACCCATGGAAGTGCAAGCTTTGAGTACGCTCAACTCCGGAAGTCCCACAGACCAACAAGTACGGTACTAATGCAGAAGTCTGAGTACACCGGACCCATGGACTGCCTTCCCCGGGGTAATATGTAGTCAAACTTTTGGCCTGACGTTGTACCTGACTAACTCGATGTCAACGCTTTGTGTTTCATCAGACTCCCACACTCGACCGTCTTCGATGAATGCCTGTGCGCTAATTGGACACAGCGCAAGTGACAGGGCTTCTTCCTGTCCCGTTCAACAGGCCATCCTCGATAGAACATCGAAACCGGTCTATACCATACATTCAACTCCTCGAGCATCCTAACACCGCCATGCCACTTTAAGAAAAATTCGTACCCGACGTCATATCGAAAATACTGTCAATAATGTCTCTCAAATCTTTCGATCTGCCCCCGTCAGCGCTATTATTGGTGTTCCTGACCATACCTTTGCATATACATAAACTCCTAGCATACACACGACACAACATGTCTTCACTTGAGGTTTAGTCCATTCCATAGTAGCCTAGCACTCAGAACCAGATATGAGCGCCCTTGTACCACGCGTCGTCGGTGATGATGGGTCTTTCAAAATTGTACGAGATTTATCCTGAATGAGTAGGTTTCATAGTAAAACGTGGGAGACTTGACGATAGTTTAACGATAGCTATCTACGGACACTATCTCTCGTTCCCTGTGAGCGCGATGAGCCATACGACCCAACGTCGAGAACGAGCATCTCCGTGGACTGTGGCAACATCCTAAACACCAGCGCTGTACTCCGACTAGTGTCTCATGTTCCTACCCCAATTTTCGGAGAGGAGTCAATCACAGGTTTCTGCGATCCTTATCTCCAGGTTCAGGAAGTTCTCATCGCCTATCAGACAACGCGATCTGCAAACACTAAACCACACTGGGTAAGACGCTCTTCCCCATCTCCAGCCTTGCATGCGGAGATAATCGAGCTGCAGCGCACCTTATCACGACTCCAACTTGGAGACGTCATCTGCGGCTACTCCAACGGTTCCCGCGATGTGACAGTGGCAGTCTGTATCGGCATATCAAGCTTTGCCAAACGGTACACCACACGTATTCCACCCGCTACTAGTCTACTCATAGTTGAATGACTATCACAACCGGGGTTGTGATAAGGAATGTGTGTATAAGAGATGAAGACCCCACATGCAAGATTGGCAAACTCGTACTTGCCCGAGAAGCAGACATGGCGGATTCAGCAGCTGCAATTCTACCCGTCGGCGCTGGCTACGGCGTCGTCGTGGGCATTGGGTTCTTCTTTGCTTTCTTGATGATGGGAATCTCGTGGATACAGAATCGTTACACACCGTATTCGACGAAACAATCGGAGGAGTTCAACACAGCATCGCGTTCAGTGAAGCCAGGTCTCATAGCGTCTGGTATCGTCTCAGCATGGACGTGGGCTGCGACGCTTCTGCAGTCAAGCACCGTTAGTTGATCACTTTAAATCTACCGACGAGTCTAATTTTTGATAGGTCGCGTATACATATGGTGTCGCCGGTACTACAATTCTGATCATAGAGAAATTGACGTGAATTAACTTTTTCTAGGGCCCTTCTGGTACGCAGCTGGTGCCACGGTTCAGATCCTGTTGTTCTCCATCTTGGCGTGTAAAGTCAAACAGAACGCTCCACGATGCCACACCTATCTCGAGATTATCAACGCACGATATGGTCGCGTAGCACACTTGGTCTTCATGGTCTTCGCCTTCATCACGAACATTCTAGTCGGCAGTCAATTGCTTTTGGGGGGAAGTGCAGTAGTCACAGCATTGACAGGCATGAATGTTTACGCAGCCATCTTTCTAATCCCAGTTGGTACGTTACATTTCTCCAGCCATTCGAAAATCCGCTTATCCACCCAGGCGTTTGCGCCTACGTTATATTGGGCGGCCTCCGTGCAACGTTCCTTTGCGACTACTCCCACACGCTCATCCTCATGATCATCATCCTTTACTTTATGTTCGATGCATACGCCACAAACTCGCTCATAGGGTCGCCCTCCGCAATGTACGACCTGCTACGGAAAGCCGCCGTGCAAAGACCCATCGACGGCAACCAAGACGGCTCGTACGTGACGCTCAAGTCGAATTTCGGACTCATCTTCGGAGTCATCCAGCTCTGCTCCGGCTCCGGAACAGTCTTCCTCGACCAGGCGTACTGGCAGCGCGCCATCGCCTCGCAGCCTTCGACCGCTGTCAAGGCATACATTCTCGGCGGCATCGCGTGGTTCGCGATACCCTTCGGGTTCTCGACGACACTGGGACTCGCTGCAGCAGCGCTGACGGACAATCCCGCCTTCCCTACGTACCCCAATGTACCCAGTGCGCACGAGATCTCATCGGGTCTTGCGGCACCATATGCGGCGATTGCACTGCTTGGGAAGAGCGGTGCTGCTGCGCTTCTGGTAGTGCTGTTCATGGCAGTCACCTCATGCGCTTCAGCAGAGCTCATCGCTGTGTCGAGTCTACTGACATTTGACGTGTACAAGGCGTATATCCAGCCCAACGCAACGCCCCAGCAACTTATCTTCGTATCGCACATCATGATTTGCGTATTCGGTGTGATCATGGCTGTTTTCGCGTGCATTTGGAACGTAGCTAGCATCGACCTGGGGTGGCTATTCCTGTAAGTGATTCTCATCGCACTAGGTGCATTGCATCGCATATTGATATATTCCCCAGTGTCATGGGGATCCTGATCGGCGGCGCCGTCTTCCCCACAGCTTTCGCCATTGTCTGGAAGAAGCAAACCCGCCTGGGTGCCATATCTGGCTGCATTGTTGGTCTCGCAGCCGGCCTCATCGCATGGTTCACCACAGCCTATCAGTACTACGGCGAGATCACTGTCGCCTCGACAGGAACAGAATATGCCACGCTAGCAGGGTGCCTCGCCAGCATTATGACAGGCCTTATTGTAACTGTCGCCATCACGTACATCAAGCCCGACAATTTCGACTGGGAAATCACGCGCGCCATCAACGCCGTACCGACAATTCAGGGCGTGGGACAAGAGGTCCATGATTCACCGCGCTGCACGACAGACGGAGAGAAGCCCAGCCAGACATCACCGAACTGCAAATCCTCTACACCCTCCCTGCCCAACGAGCTCGAAACCGAGACCGCTGTGCCAATGTCAAGTCCTCAGGAAGACTCTCCATCCTCATTGCGCAGCGCTTTCAAGCTCGCCTGCATCTCCTCCTTCCTGCTGACCTTCGTCCTGGACTTTCTCCTTCCGATGCCCATGTTCTTCAGCCATTACATCTTCAGCAAAGGATTTTTCACTGCGTGGGTGATAATCAGCTTCATTTGGGTGTTTGTGAGCAGTGCGATTAGTTGCTTCCTGCCGCTCTGGGAGACGCGGACGTTCTGGGGAAAGTTGTGGAGGGACGTGAGGAGTGGGCAGAGGAGTGGTTGATTTAGAGCAGTCAGAGTGAGGTCAGAGAATAGGACATGGGACGATTGTACATGCGGCAGCGCCACCTTTCAAGAAAGTGATTTTCAATCAATCGATCTTCACACATCTTTACTTGAACATGGGCGTACGATGGTCAGACCCGATCCTCTCTTATCCGGTTCCCGATTATTGACACCCACCGTTATACAGCCGTGCTGAATTCTCTGTCCGAAGAAGCTGAGTCTAACTAGCTTACTAGGTATACCATTCCGATTTTCGAGATTGATCGCTTTCCGAAAGGATGGCGTGGAATATAATGCTTAAATGCTACCCTGTAGTATAAAATGCCCCTTACATGTATACACTTTTCAAAAATCCCCACCACACGTTCTTTCCCACACAACGCAGATCTGTAATTATCACACCGCCTTTCCTCCATCCTCCACGCGTCCACACGGTACCTTTTTCATGCTCTGTCAGAGATACAGCTTTAGGCTGGCCGCAGAAAGGACACTGAAGTCACCTCACAAGGGACCCACGCGTGCACCTGTAAGACAGCGCCTCAGTCCTTTTCTAGACCAGCCTTGACCCGTTCTCTTCGACTGTCAGAGTCTAAGGAACATACGCGCCCCCCACGCAGCCATGTGACTTTCTTCCTCTGACAACTAATACGCCAGCCTTAACTTCCAAGGTAGGAGCGAACTCACCGCTGACCACCAGGAACCGACCCTCCCTCCACAGCGCCACTATAGGTACCGTGAGCGCCACACATCCACGGAAGCTCCTCTCCTCCCCTCGTCGTTCGCCGTTCGCCCGCAGTGCCCAGCTGTCAACGGCTCAGACACTCTCACATGCTCCAGAGGATGCAAGGCAGAACGCGTGTGAGAGGCGGAATGCCGCAGCGCTGGAAAACGCGCAGCATGCCGCTCCGCACGTTGTGTCACGTCGCCTCGCCTCTTCGCTTCTATCTGCATACAAATCCAGCAATCATGTACTTCTCAGATACACACAGACAGAGCCAGTTCATGGGGGCGCGTAGTCAATCGGTCACGACGCCCACACCCCGCCCTTCCACCGTCGCAAACCGGGCGCGTACTCGACGCTGGAGAGAAGCAGCAGGAGACTTGCCATACTCACTTTTATTTTATTTTTACATGGATTATGCAGAGGCAAGAACGCTGTACGGATGGTGAAATGCCGGCCTACTTGCCCAACAACCCCTTCTTGCTCACACTCGCTACGCTGTCTTTTGTCTCCTCCCTTAGCACGCCCATTTCCATCTCCTCGCCACTCCGCACAGCATGATACCCGCCATTCCCACCCCCACCTGCATACCCCGCATACCCCGTGTGCGCCCCAAACCCAGGCTCTGCACCCCTGGCCCTCAAACTCATCCCCGTGAGATTGAACAGTTCCCCCCTTCCTCCAGCCAACGTCGGCACATCGTCCTCCTTTCCCCGCCACGGCCCAACTCCAACCCCCTCCGCCGCCATGCGCTGCAGCTGGAACGCACCACTCTCCACCCACTCAAGCCTCTTGTACGCGCCCAGTCCCGCCCGGCGCTGCCAGTACGCTGCCAGTTGTGGTAGGATGGTGTTTACGAGCATGATCAGCAGACCGATGCCGATGAGGAGGAAGAGCCCCAGCACGGTGAACGATGTATGGGCCTTTGAACGCATCTTGATACTGTCGCAAAGACGGAGCATCTCTGCGTCTTGCGGCCGTACAATGTACCGCAGGATAGTGGCGTTCTCGTTCTGGTCAGCGGTGTTGGAATTCCCAATGTCAAAGTCAGGCGGCTGTGCGAAGGCGGGGCCGGCGCGCTGCAGCGCGGCGAGGCTGACGTTGAAGAAGTTTGTCACTTCAGACTGCCAGTGGTTTGGTGGGAGCGCGGCAGAAAGGCCGAACTGCGTCCCGCCGTCCCAGAGGTAGTCGTTTGCGATGAGGTTCTCGCGGCCGATGAAGATGAGTTGGAAGTTGAGCTGTGTGACTGCATTTCGTTTCGTTAGTTCAGGGACAGCTAGGAGTAGGGCTATAGTGGTGAAGGGTGGGACGTACACCAGATCATTTTCCACATGAGCTGGAAGACTGCTCTTTGCGTTGGGTGGAGGTCTTTCAGGTCTTCGTCTTCGTGGGGGATGCCGTACACGCCTGTGTAGGGCGAACAGTAGGATCGGTCGGCGGTGCAGAGCTGGTAGCGCTGGCGGCAGCCTAGGAAGGATCTTGGGTGCGTTGCGGTCCAGCCCTTGGTTTTGTAGGCGTTGTTCGTGCCATTGCCGTAGTTGGTTGCGGTGAACCAAGGGTCTTGGATTGCTTCGGGGTAGGTGATCCGAGAAATAAGTCCCATCAGAGTAACGTCAGCGTCTTGTATGTCAAGTTCGGGAACGGGGTTGAAGATCGGCGCGTACGAGCCGTTGTATTTCACAAAGGATGTTGCAGACCTGGAATCGTCAGAGGAGCCTCACGATTAAGGCGATGCTGGAGCATATCGCGTTGCGCGGGCAATACAGCACGTTGAAGCATATACTCACTTTATGTCGTACGAAGAGTCGCCATACTTGAGCGCGTTACTCGTTATGCAAAAGAGGAAGGGCGTCTGTTTCGTTTCGTCTGTTCCGACCTTGTAGCATATGCGCTTCTCACTTCTGGGAACGCCGTCATTCCACCCCCCGTCCATACTGATGTTCATGTGCAGCTCATCCGCATCGCCCCATTGTGTGGCATACGGCTGCGCGTCGACAGGTACACAAGTCCAGGTCTGACGCAAGGTGACAGCGCTTTCCGGCAAGGTATTGATGCCCAAGTCGGTATCGGACCGCAGGCCATCCATGTCCGCCGTCATTGCTGTTCCGTTGCAGACCTTCTCGCTGAACGGACATGGCTCTGAGAGACTGACATTGTAAGGCAAAGTCGGCTGCGTGTAGATTTCGCAGGCGTTGGAAGAATTGTCGCTGGTCTGCGCATAGCATGATCGTGCATAGCCGGCGCTACGGCGATACCCGTACCTCGCCATGACTACCAGAGCGCTGAAGGTATTGAACTTCGTCGTATCCTTGAGCTCTTCCATGAGGCGTTCTGACTGGTTCTGGGCAACTTCCTCCATCCAACCGCAGGTTCCCTTGACCGCCAGAACAGCATCGCTCCCAGCAATGAACCTCGAAGAGAGACCACCGAGAGCACCAATACCAGCAGCGTGCACCATCGCAAGCAAAATCAGCCAGGACGTGCGGCCAAAGGCGTTGATTCTTGAACCCTGATGGACGGCGCCCACTCTGAAGAGCTTCCAACCCAGGCTGGCTTCGGTGTCTGTGTTGCGCAGAGCGACCTGGATCTGGTGGTATGTATCATCTTGAGGCTCAGAGGAAGCGTTTGACTGGTGTATGGCGAAGCAGATGATGCCCCAGAGATAACTGCCAGCGAGCCTAATGAACAGCGCAAGGAAGGCAGTCAGGATTATACCCCATTGCGTGGGCAATGTCAAGGTAGATTGAGTGGCACGATTGTTATCTACGCGGATCAGTGCAAGTGCGGGGCGTGACTGGATAGACTGACCAAGATTGACCCAGAATCCGCAGTGTATCCTCTCGCAGCTCTCCCACCACATAGCGCAAGCTCAGATAGAAGCCTCGATGGAGAGATGTGTCGTGGAAGAAAAAGAAAAAGAAAAAGAGGGCATCAGTTTAGATGAAAGTGCGTCATCACAAAAGCGCACAGGGAGAAGAAAGTCAAGGCTGCACTGCGAAGGATGGTCAAACGTGGATGAGCTCGTGAATTTGTGGTCGTTGCATTAAAATGGCGACTAGACTATGAACGGCAGGAAATTTGCGAGTCTCGTCCTGCCGCATCCTTTGATAGGTAGGGTTGCGGCCCCCACGGCTCGAACAAAAGGCTGAGCAGGGCTGACTTCTATTTCGGCACCAGCCAAGCAAGCCAAAGGTTGTGGTGGAGGAGCCAACACTCGCCATGGGTCTAGAGAGCGCCCTGTGCGGCCGACGTCGGGGCGATGTTATCGGCTGCAAGGCCGTCAATCGCTCTCGATTCACCATGTAGTTGCGATCGGCTTCACCCTGCGACGACATCTGATGCATCAAAATCTGCGGGGCGTAAGAAGACTAAGCAGGCGATTGTCGCCCCTTCACCCGAGTTCGATGGCCTGCAATGCGCTGATGACTTCTTCTGCAACTCCTCCCTCTTCGACCACCATCTTCACGACCTGAGAGATTAGTCCTCTCTTCATGCCACCTCTCGGAGGGGTCCAGACGCCAGAGTTTGCGAGGAGCTCGCGCTGTGTCAAGGCTTCGGCACTTGATGCTGGGACGGTTCCACCGGTGGCGGAGTTCATCGAGTTTGGTACGCCTGGAGGAGTGAGGTGGGATGGAGGGTCGATGGTGCGGACCGAGACAATCCGTGCGCGCGTAGATGACGCAGTGGCATTCGCGCATGCAATTGCGAGCACGGCATCAGCGACGGCCAGTTCCTCCATGCACGGGTCGAAGATGATGTTGGGACCGACGGCCATGGCTAGCACAATGACTGGAGGCTTGTCGTCGGGTGCATTTGCTTTGCTCTTGGGATAGAGGAAGACGGCGGCATCCCAGTCGTCGTCGAACAGCGGGTCCTCGTCCTGCTCCGACTTCAAGGCGGGCAGGCGCGCGGTGAGCAGGGCGAGGTGGGTGGTCATGGACAGGAGAGCGAGCGGGTAGGACAGGGGCGGCGAGAGGAGGAGAATCTGGAAAGGTCAGCGCAGATGCGGCACGGGGAAAGAGCGGCGCACGTCGATGTACAGCTTCCAGTGGAAGCGGCTGTTGATGTACAGCCTGTCCTTGAGCCCGCCGCTGGCGAGCAAGCTCTCGGTGAGCATCGAGGCGAGGAACACGGGCAGCGCGTCGTCGTCGCGGAAGCCTGGAATCTCGACGCTCATCTCTATCCACGCGTCTTGTCCCCTGCCCGTGGCGGCGGCGTCGTCGTCGTCGTCGGCGTCGCGCATCTCGGCATCCCCCGCCAGCCCGCTGCCCCGCGCCTCGAGGGACGGCCGCCACTGGGACCTTTCGACCTCTGCCTTGACGCCCACAAGCGCCTCGGTGCCGTCGTCGAGGGCAATGCGGGCGCTTCCGTTTGCGCCGGGCAGCACATCGCACTCTGCGCGCATGGAGCGGAAGTCGTTGGGGCGCTTGGTGTGGTCGAAGCGGAGGGGCGGGTCCTGGCAGAGGGTCGCGCGCAGGAACGACAGCTCGGCGGGCGAGAGATGGACCTGCTGGGGCTGCGGGGGCGCCATGGTTGCGTGGGCGGCGGGCGCTGGTGGTGCTGGCTGCAGCTGTACATATTTTCGAGGGCCGCCGACACGCCGCGCTCGGGCCCCGCTGCGGTTGCGAGTCGCGCGTCATGCCTGCGCTGGCAATGCCACCGCTCCTTTGGCTGCGGGAGCTACACTAGCAGCGAGCCTCGCCGTCATCGTGAGCGGCGCTCTCGTGGTCGTGCATCCTCTGCCTCACCACCTTTGCTGCCGGCCCGAGGCCATGCCGTTGCAGCAGTAAGCCCAGCGCCCACGCGACCCGTCACACGCGCACGCCGCACCGCCGCGGCTGCCCATCCCGTCCAATGCGGAACCACCACGGCAATGGCATCGACAAGCTCGACTACCACTCGCCCCGGCCGCTCCTGCAGGCCGACAACGACTCCAACCCCAGCCGCCGGTCGCACAACACGAGCTCCGCCGGCAGCTTCTTCGAGCAGGTGGCAGAAGGCCTCATGGAGCGCGACCGCGCCCGCATCCAGCGCGAAGCCGTGCGATGGCTGAGCTTCGTCTGGGCCCTCGTCAACTGCCTCTGCGCCGGCAGCATCACCGCCTACTCGCTGTACGGCCACCTGTTCCAGGCGCAGCTCCACTACACCCAGGTCCAGGTCAACATCGTCAGCATCACCGCCGAGCTGGCCATGTACCTGCCCGTGCCTGCCTTTGGCTACCTGTGCGATCGCGTAGGCCCGGCCACGCCCTCGGCCCTGTCCGGCGTCTTGTTCGGCCTGGGATACCTGCTGGCCGCCTTTGCCTTTGCCAGCGGGCCGCCGCCTTCTGCGGGCGGCCACGGCTGGCCCTTCGGAGCCATGGTGCTGTCCTTTGTCGCCATCGGCATGGGCACGAGCTGCATGTACCTGTCGGCCGTCACCACATGCGCCAAGAACTTTGGCCGCGGAAAGTGGAAGGGCATCGCACTGGCTGCCCCCATTGCTGCCTTTGGCCTGAGCGGATTCTGGCAGAGCCAGGTCGGCAGCAGGCTGCTCTACGTTGTGAACCCAGACGGGTCCAGGGGAGATGTCAACGTCTACAAGTTCTTCTTGTTCCTGGGCATCACGCTGTGTGTCGTTGGCCTCGTCGGCTTCTTCGCGCTGCACATTGTGGACGAGGAGGACATGATCGACGAAGCAGTGGAAGAGCTCGAGCGATCGGGCTTGCTAGCCCACGACGAGTTCTTCACCCAGGCCGCCAGTGCCCACGGCTACGGTACCATGGAACCTCGCGATCTCTCAGATTCTACCTTCGACTTCCTCCAGTCCGAAGCTGAGCGTCTGAAGGCCCAGGTAGAAGAAGAAGCACGCAAGAAGACCTGGCTGCTCAATGAAGAAACCAAGCGCTACGTCTCGGATCCTACCATGTGGTGGCTCGCAACCGGCTTCTTCCTCGTCACCGGCCCCGGCGAAGCCTTCATCAACAACCTGGGCACCATCATCGGCACCCTGTCTCCTCCTCACACCCAGGCAACCACCTCTCCCGCCACTCACGTCTCCATCGTCGCCATTACCTCCACCGTCGCCCGCCTCGTCACCGGCACCCTCTCCGACATCCTCGCTCCCAGCGCCGTTATCCACCAGCACCGCCGAGGCCCCGACTCAGTCGCAAATTCTGTCTCCTCGCTCCTCCCGCGCGACTCCAAGAAATTCTCCGTCTCCCGCATCACATTCCTGCTCACCTTCGCCTTCATCCTCTCCCTCGGCCAGTTACTCCTTGCCTCTGGCTGGGTGCAAAACCACACCTCGCGCTTCGCTGCCGTCTCCGCGCTCATCGGCGCAGGCTACGGTGCCGTCTTCAGTCTCACTCCCATCGTCGTTTCCGTTGTCTGGGGCGTCGAGAACTTCGGCACGAACTGGGGCATCCTGGCGATGACGCCTGCCGCAGGCGCGACCGTGTGGAGCGCCATCTACGCGACCGTGTACCAGCGCGGTGCTGATGGCGGGGAGCCTGGCTTGCAGCGCGAGGCGGACGACGTGCTGTGTTACGGCAAAGGATGCTACGCTGTGACATTTTGGGCGATGGCGGCAAGCGTGTGGGTCGCTATGGGATTGTGGCTCTGGGCGTGGAGGGGACCTGGCGGGTGGAAAAAGAGGGCGATTGCTGTCTGAGCTGTTTGCATGGCTGCATATACGTACGGGACGCCGGATTGTACAGTGGATGGATGTGCTGGATGTGTGTTTGGATCTCATCACGACTATGCGTTACGACAGCACGCGTGTGCATTTTTGCGGGTTTTATTTTGTCGACTACACGGCTTCAGGGCCTGCAAGAAGGGAGTTGAACATGGGCGTCGACGGAATACTGTATACTGCATATTACCATCTTTCCTACATTACATACCAGATTCGAATTAACTGCATTTGCATCAAGATAGCCGAGAACAGAAGCAACATGTCATTAAATCAACAGAAGATGTCACTCGTTTGTCGAAGTAGCAGCCAAGTAAAGTTGGCAGGTGGGGGCAGGGTTTGGCAGACGGACACTGCAATCAGATTTTCGACACAACACTGGTCCTGGGCCAGCATTCCTACTATAGCTACCCCAAAACCTGACTTCAAGTACACTCCGCTCCCTTCGAACGACTTCATCAGACTCCTGCACATCCTGCCCGTCGTTGACAAGACAGCGCAGCTAGGCTTGGAGTGATTAAGGGTGATCCTATTTGGTTGACTTTCCGTAGCCTATTGTCGTTACCATGGATCCGACGAGTGTGGGTCTTTTAGGAGATGGCTGCATCGAAAACCCTGCTCGTTCGCTGCGGGCATCTGCAGTTGGAGTGGTCTGCATTACTAACATTCTCCCACATTTTATATGAAGGGCTCCCTACCATAGGATCATTGATCTTAGCCTCACTCACATGGCTTCAGTGAGGGGCCTGAGATCACTTGCTATGATGCAACTCCTCACCAAAATGTCCATTGATAGCTACATGTGTTTCTACGCTCGGACAGTTCGCCTCATATCGGTCATCAGACCCCAGAGACAAAATTTTGGGCATGCTTGGACTTTTGCACGCGTCCGGACGTTCTATCACATTCAATGCTGATTATCAAAGCAGCACGCGGGAGGTCTAGGTCGAGGCCACGTTCTACGCTCTAATCAATGCCAAGAGACCATTACTGCTCCAAGGCGACGTACTGCAGGTGACAGGGCAGTTTCTGGACAAGGTAACTCGACATACGACTGCCCATGCCATGTACGAATCATACCAATCGATGGAAGAATCAATTGAATTGGATTACACCATCATCGACGTATGGGTACAGTGGCTTATTGAGGTGTTTGAGCTTGCAAGTCCCCAGATTTTGAGGGCTGCTAGGAGTGCATACAAAGACAGCATTGTTTGTGACGAGGACGGCCTATCGACAGATCCCGTGGATCTAATACCGGTGACTGTGGACGCTCTCTGGCACACGTTAAGCGCGGACTGCGTAGCAAGAGATGGGTGGGACACTTCTACAGCCCAGGAAGATCATGAGCAGACATTTCATCTCTTCCTGAGCAGCTGCCTCTTTCTCTCGCAAAAGGAGGTTGAGGGACCTTTGTGGGACACTGCAAAGACCATACTAGAGAAGAGCAATGGTGAGTGCCCAGACTATGATAGCGACTGGGGATGCGCATTCGGCTCTGCTACTCAAGGCCGGCGATTCGCAACGACTGCTCATGGACGGTTCGCGCTCATACCTGCGGCGACAGGCGAGGGAGATGAGATCGTGCTCATCGCCGACAGCCCTTACGTAATTCGCGCAGCGGGCAACAAAGACGACGGGTACATTTTGCTTGGGGACTGTTACGTCCACGGGATCATGCAGGGCGAGGCTCTGGACGAGTCACCTTTGGTCGACATCCCTCTTGTATAGTTGCGCGATCCCTTCACATGGATGAGAGGGAGGACCATCGCCAAGTAATAGATGTTGTACAAATCTTGTTGCCTCGGCAGCACCCGCACCCTTTGGCGCCTCCTTTCACCCTGCTTCACCGTGTTTTTCTAGTACCGCAGCAGCACACTCGACTGCTGTCGGATGATAGCAAGGGTAGCACGTGTCAGATTGGACAACGTGCTTCAATACAATTCCACAACCATCCAGCTACACTTGGTAGGCGGCAGACCCTGGGAAGACGCGCCGACACGCGTGAAATGCCAGCACGCTAACCCCAAGCAGGATCCACCCTGGGCGCTTCGCACGACCCAGCCTCCTCACTCACTTTGCGACCTGCAGCGCTTGCGTTGAAGCACCACCAAGCGCCAACAACCAAGATCACTTGCAGTCGTCCCGGAGCGAGTCTCGGAAGCTACCTTCCATGAAGCGTCGAGGCCTCCGGTAACCATCAGCCTCGTGCATAGCAAGGGTCTTTCCCCACTAGGGATGGTCATCAACCTGTACTCTGACGAGTACAGTAACCTGCAAAAGCCACACGAGCAATCCGGTGCATTCATTTGCGACCATGAGGGTGATTGCGGAGCAGAGTGCCCTTGCAGGTTGAACAAAACAACCTGCCGCGAAGCCTGCAAATGTCCTTCGACCTGTCCCCATCGCTTCCCTTATTGCGAGTGCGAGAAGGTCTGTACAACGGGGTGCCGTTGCATCGGACGTGGCCGCGAGTGTGTGCCAGGCAAGTGCAGAAATGGCAAGTGTGTCGAGAATGGCCAACGCAAATGCCGTTCATTCTTTCCCCGCAAGGCCCACGACTGCCTTTGGGTGGGCAAGTCTACCATCCCATACGCGGGCAACGGTCTCTTCACGAGGGGCGACATCAAGGCACACGAGTGTTTGGGGCGATACACGGGCACGATTCTGCCTGACGCTGAGATAGAGTGCAACGGGAAGACTGTAATGACGGCTTTTGCAGTCGCCAAAGGCAAGCAATCCGGTTCCCCTCTACTTGTTCCTAGCTGACGCCTGTACCAGACATGTCGATACAGGGCATTCATCCGAGCAATTGGCTGTACTGGGTCAATCATCCCCCACGTGATAAGAAAGCCAATGCCGAGTTCAGGATGATTGAAGGGGCGAGCGGACGTTTCGTCGTTTTGATGCCCACTCGGCGTATAAACAAGGGCGAGGAAGTTTTTGCGAATTATGCGTAAGTTCCTCACGTTTCTCTCTGAAGGCGTCGTACTCACACTATCACAGCGCAGATTTTGCCGGGTTCCCCGAACCGTCTGAAAAGCAAAGTCACGTATTGTGCGAGCAGGAATTGAAAAAGAACGACGACTACAGCGTCGGAGAATATATCCTCGTGTTCGGAATATGCGAAGTAACCGGCGACCACCATGTCTGGGTTGGGAAGATCGCAAAGAAGTATCATGGTGACCAATTCGGCGTCCACTGGTTGTATCACCCTTCCCAACTCCCCGAGGCCGACAACCTCGAATTACCACGGGCTGTGAAGCTCAAGACGCAGCAATTTGACCCATGGGAGCTTATCATCAGCGAAGAGGGCTCGATTGTTGATAGGAGCATAATCATGTCACGTTATGAAGGAATGATAGAGAGAGCCGCTCTCAAACGGAAAGAGCAGGGTTTCTGGTGGTGGGACTGGGTGATCCGGTACCGGGCCGTAGACGATCCCATTACGGGTACTAAAAGAACTCAGCCATTCATGGTCACCTCTAGAGACTACTTTAGAAAAAGAAAAAGAGTATCTAATTGGGATATCGTTGCACGGGCACAGGAGATGGGACTGCAGCCTATTAAACCGATCAAAATGGACAATATACTTGTGAAAGAGGAAAGGACGGAAACCTTGAACAAGGCAGAGACGACTGTCAAAAAGAGCAAGCGGACGACTCGGGATGCGCTCGAAAAGAACGAGCTTGACACACACAGAGCTAAGCGCCAGCGGCAGGCGCTGCAACGGAGCATTCACCTTCGGTCTAGAACACGTGATACTGATGACGAGGTATCTCAAGAACTGTTTGATGACGAGGACGACCATCATCGGGCGTTGCCTGCCAGAACTCAGCGCAATAGAAGATCATCGCAAACACCGTCCACTGCAGAAGATCTCGACGAAGACAACCAGTCTCGCAACGAGACGTCGAACGCTAGAGTTGCGCAAGACCCGATCCCTAGCAGGCTCAAATATGCTCTCCGATCGACCGAACGAAGCCATGTCTATGAGTACGACGAAGTGTCTGACGTTGATGAAGAGCTGCAGTATCTGTTCGTTGACCACGACGAGGAAGAGTCGGAAGAAGATGCGCCTGACACGCGAGAAGATGAGATGGAAACACCAGATCTAGTCGACGGCGACACTGACAGCGCGTTTCCCACAGCAGTAACGCCAATGCCTGCTCCTGTGTCTGGCCCCGGCGCCATAGAGAGGATAACCCCGGAATTGGAATGGCCCTGCACATTCATTATACAGAGTGACATGCTCAGGGACATGCCGAGGGATATGCCGATGGACAAACCGATAGGCGTACCCCTGGGCATACCGATGGGCATACCGAACTCACCACCCCCGGCAAACTCCAGTCGTAGGCGAGGCCCCGCCGTGCCGCTGGAAAGGTGATGAAGAGACGGCACGTGCAGCTATCACTGGACAAATCAAGGACTCATTCGTATTGCAGAGCGATTGCCTACGACCAACTTTTCTCTCCGCCCAACCCGGCAAACCCAGCTTCTGACGTTCAGCGATGCTGCACCTTGTCAGCGCGTTCTCTTCCGCACCTCGCTCGAAACTCTCCAGCGCACCTTGACGAACCCGATATCCGCCGCCTTCTCCCGGAACGCCTGCCGGCTCATGTTGAGCCCGTACTTGCGGATCACACCCGCGTGCTTCTTCTCGCCGGTGACCACACTGCGAAGAGCTCCTTAGCACCCATCCAACGTAATCTAATCCTCCTCGTGTCTGGCCGAGTAGGGAAGTTTGCGGACTGTGTGAGGGGGAGGGGAGGCTTACCAGCTCCGCGAGCCCTTGCCGTAGGTGCGTGGGCGCGAGTACCAGACGGAGTCGTGCGACATTTTAAGAGTGTTCCACGTCGGTCTGATGGTGTGTGGGATTGTTAGGCGAAGAGAGGTGTATTGGGTGTGGGAACGTGGTTTTGTGCGCGGTGCGGGAGGGCTCAGTACCATGATGGGTAGCCGGGCCATTGGGGTGCGCAACGGGGATTTGCCACGCGCGAACGACAGCGACATGGATTGGCGACGGCCTTTGGGCGCTTGTTTTTGCTATTGCGTGGCACTTGGTGTTTGTTGCGCGATGTCGTGGTAGTGGAACTGACACGCGTGTGATTTTCGGACTGCTTTTCCATTTGCTTTTTCATTTCTTTGCATCGCTTTCTCATAGCATTGCATCGACAGCGGCTTAGCGAGGAGCGTGCAGATACCTTTTTCGTCATTTATGTGTTGCAGCTCTAAACCTTTCTGTGTTTGGCGGTGTCCGGGCGAAGAGGGATCGGTGACGAGCATATATACTCCATAGTTTTCGGCATTCAGTTAGAACACACACCGAATAAACATACATTGGTAATAGTGTCCGACTTTCAATTGCTTTGTGCATGGATCCTCCATGTTTTACCTAACTTCTCCCCCAGTCCCACTCCGCACATCCCACCTGCCCAGGAACGTGGCATTGTAGTTCAGCATTTGCTAATTGGGAGACCGTTCCTCTCGCAGAAGAGGCTGGACGTGAGATAGAATGGACAAGAAGCCTGAGATTCCATGGTGTGGTGCTTAACTTGAGTTACGTAGGGAGCGGTTAGTGGTGATGATGGTTATCGTCGCTGTCGTTGGGTACTCCAAGATTTCATGGGCGGCACTGGTTGGACTTGGTCCACAAACCTCGTGGCTACATGGGCATGTGCGCGGCAGGAAGATGCTCGAAAAAAAAAAAAGTACCAAGCGAATAGAAAAAAACCCCAACGCTTCTGCGGCCCGGGCTCTGCATTCTCTGAAAGCATTAGTTTCCACTCGGAGCCGGACACCAGTCTCCTTCACCCAACTCAATCCTCGCCGGAGACTAAAAATGAGCACACATGTGGAACTGTCTCTGGTGTCGAACCTGGAACAAAAAGGGAAGGTGGAAACGCAAAAGGTGTTGACCGGATTGCTTCTTTCCTGCAACAGCCTGGGAACGCTCTGTCTGACATTCTCAAAGGCGATGACCCTGACATCATGGAGGAGCCCGGCGGTCTGTCTTATGAATGTTAATGCTATCGTGCGGAGAGAACTACAGAAGCTCACAAGTCTTTTCAGCTGTACGCCACGGGAATGTGTGTGCTGTACATTCGGCCGAAAACCTCAAAATGATGATGACGACCATCATTGCTCGAAGAGTGACGCGCCAGCTTGATCGCGAAAGACGGGTGGGTCATAGGCACGCGGACTGAGGGAGAATTCCAGTGGATTCAATTCATGTCAATTACCTAGAACCTATATCATTCAGACCGTTTCCTAGCGCTTCAAGGTGCCCAGAAGAGCATGCTGTTGTATCCCGTAATCCATCCAGTACTCCGAACGCCCGCATCACCATCTTCTCCCCTACAACATCGCACCGAAGACAGCTGATCCCAGCACCATAGCCAGCATGCCCAAGCCAGCCTTGCTCACGCCCTGCGGCACAACCGCGGGCGCCGCACCGGGGCTGCTCGTCGAGCTCGACGCACCACCGCTCGTCTGGCTCCCCGTCTCCTTTGCTCCACTCCCACTGCTGCTGGCCCCGCTCACCTTGCCCGTCGCCGTCGCATTGTTCGGCTGGTTGCACTGTATACTGCCAGCCTTGACGCCACCATCTTGCCAGCACTTCTGCAGGTCTGCGATGCTCTGGTCCGCCGCGAGACACCACAGCGCGCAGTCGCTGCCCCAGGTCTCAACAGGCGCAGACTTGCAGCAGCCCTTGAGAATGTCCTCGTAGTTGTCGGGGACCCCGGACGTGCCGCCGACCGCGCAGGCGGCGTCTTTGGTGGGGAACTCGGTGAAGGAGGTTTGGGCGCAGGCGGAGTTGGAGGGAGCAGGAGCAGACGAGACGGCCGAGGAAACGGCTGAGGAGACGGCAGATGAGGCGGGGGAGGACATGGTGGGTGGCTGTGTGGTCTATGAAATGTTAGAATGGGTGTAGAAGTGGAGTTTGGGGGGCGCACATTGATATAAGTCTTGGGTTATTGAAGGCGAGGGTCTGTTGACTGCGTGGTTCCTGTGTGAGAGCGAATGTCAGTTGTTCAATAGTTCGCAGCGCAAGCACGATCAAGGCAAGCAAGGGCTCATAAAGTCGAATGACGCAGGTCCGACGGTTTCACTCCCGTGCCACTTCCAGCCGCGCTTCAGCCAGGCGGTGGCCGTGTCGTGCAGCGCCCACGACTGCCAGCCCGCATTTTCAGGGCACGGTTGTCGGGGAGACCAGCGCAGCAGGCGCCGTGTAAAAATAGTGTGGCGCGCATCGACTGTGCCGGCTTTGCCATGTTCCCGCATCGCATGCAAATTGGGATGAGCATCATTCGACAAGTTGACGGATGGATAGAGTAGGGCCGTGTAGGCAGTGGAGGATGAGATTCTGGACGGGTACAGTGTAAGCGCGGTAGATCCCGGTTCCTGTCCCTGATCACGCGTTCCTCCGCAGTCCGGACTTGCTTGACACAAAAGGCAAGATTGGTTCTTGATGAAACAGATGTAATTAGACTTGTGATTTGCATTGCATTTGCTTTGATGTGGCTATAGCATCTCGTACTCCGCTGCCGCCATCATGAAGCTACCCGCACCCTTGCCGTCATTCTCACCCAGCGGTACACCGATATAATACTCGTAGCTGCCGTTCGAGCCCAGACTTCCAACCGACACCGTGCCCTCCCAGCTGAGCGTTCCATTCGTCTCATACTTGATGAATTTCTCAATCATAAGATCGTACGCCTTGATTGCCGGTTGCTTGTACTGGCTGTCCAACAGGCCGGTACGCACTCCCTTCAAGAATCCGTACGTGAACATGGCCGTACCGCTGGACTCGATGTAGTTGCCCTTCGCTCCAGGGTAAGGCTCATCCATGATGAGCCACCAGCCGCCGCTCTTGTCCTGCGCCTTCTTCAAACCTGCCGCGAGGCTCGTGAAGTAGCCCAGGAGGCGCGCGTACCCGGGCAGTTCCTTGGGATAGATTTGGAGAACCTCGACAAGCACCATAAAGTACCAGCCAACCGCACGATCCCACACGTGCGGCGCTGCCCCCGTGACAGGGTCTGCCCAAACAGCTTTCTTGCTCCCGTCATATCCATGGGCCAACAAGTTGGTCGTCTGGTTCCTCGTGTGCTTCTCGATCAGGTCGAATTGCAGGATGATATCGTTCCATGCCGTCGTGTTGTCAGGCTGGAAATACGCCGTGTACTGCGCGTAGAATTGATCGGCCATGTAGATGCCATCGAGCCACATCTGGTTAGGGTATGTAGGAGACCGATGCCAGAAGCCTCCTTCATCATTTCGCGGGAAGCGGTCGAGCTGAGCCTTCAACGAAGCTGCCGCAATCTCGTACTTCTTCTCCTTGCGGCCTTCCGCATCCCAGAAGTAAAGGATGTTGTTACCGAGGCGCTGGTCATCCAGGGAGTAGTAGTACGGGTCCCAGTTCTTGATGGTACCATTGGCATCCACGATAGAGGAGATTGCTTTGGAGGCCCATGAGAGCAGAGTCGCATTCTTGTGTGCGAGCGCTGCCTTCCTTATGCCTTCGTTGATGACATTGGAGACATAGTGATTGTCGATTGGGTGCTTCTTGGACAGGAAAGAGTCTGCCATCCATGTTGAGTAGAAGCTCGTCACATTAGTAGGTGCAGCGGCAGCTGCCGTCGCACTGGCGAGAAGAACCGTGGACACGCGCATACTGATCGACCTCTGAAACTTTCGAAGTGGCAACAAGAAACAATGAAGACTGAGCTCGGAGTCGATCGCAACCTGATAATTAGGAGCACATCTTATACCCTACGTGTAGACCTCATATCGCCCCTGATAGTTGTAATTTCCTCCGTGCCATGCCTTGGCATCTGCGGGAGCAGATTGAGGGGTTGCGATGCATCGAGGGATTCTTCGTTAATGAGCAACTTTCCTCGGTCGAAACTCCACCCTGGGTGTGAATAAGGCCCGAAGACTACGCTCGGCGGGAGGCGGAGAGCGGCAGGTGGAGAATTGGCGCGCTTGGAGACGGAGAAATTCCTGATTCGCTGCATGTTTCGTTGGAAGGGCTGTCCCGCAAAGCGGCTTAGGTCAGCGCAGCTTGACGCGTTCCTCAGCTGATGTCGGAAATATCTTTACTTCAAGGTTAAGTGCTGGTCGAACTTGACCGAAGGATATCTGGACGTGGGCTGTGATGTTGGGGCACTGGGAGCGGGAAGGAACACGCGAGCGGAGCTTAGCTCGCGATAAGCTCGTGGCTCTTCCTCTCGCGTCGCCCTTCCGGTCTCCATCCCACCTGGCACATAGCTTGTCGCGACGGAGGCGACCCAATAGACAATTCCTAGGATGCGCAACAGATCCGCAATCTGATCGCGAATGGTACAAACTACTGATACTAGATTACGGCCTGCTTTCGTAAGAATGCGTCTTCAATTTTGTGAGCAGTCGCAGGAGGAACAAGGCCACCTGAGAAAGTCAATATGAGCGCGCTCTCTGAGGCGACCTCATTCTTACCTCCATAGAATGGTAAATTCAGGATTGATCTGCAGTCCTTTCCACTTGCGACGATGCCTCTTTCTCTGGTACGCACCGAGCAGGGAAGGAACTATCTTCCGACCCACTGCTACCCGCTTCCAGTCCCATCGAAAGGTGTCGACGGCCATACGGATCGTGTTCCCCAATCATTCAACAGTCTGATAGCTCCCTTCTCTGAACTCTGCTCGCATTCCTCCTCGACTCAGCCATATGCCAACATCTGATTCCATGCTCGTATTGTGTCCAGGATGATCTTCCTCCTCCTAGCTCTCAACATCATCTGCTTACCCAATTTTGCTTTCGCTTCTCTAACACAGTCTTTGGAAGGGAAATGGGTCAATGCAAAAGTAGCTGCGGATAGTATTCGCGATCCCGATCCAAAATACCACCCTAATATCTCTCAGCGTATTCCCACCCCAGATTGATATGATAACATGAAGCCGAGATACCCAGATCTCCACTTCGACGAGTATGTCAGTCTAGCCATAGAACACCCGTTGGTCACCTGCTTGGCACAACTATGAGGTCGTCCTGTACCATATATTTGCCGGGAAAATTAGCCAAAGAAGTGGAAATATGCCATATGCTAGCAGAGAGCGGCAGAATTATCGATCTGTTCAGATTTTGAGCCTCCGGAACAGCCCTACGGTGGAGCGGATGGCCCCAACATGCACTATTGTGTAGATGCATATGTTACCCGTTCCTTAACACCTGATGATCTATCATCAACTACCACCTGGTCACCATTGCAAACTTTTTGCTAGAAGTCAAGTGGTGGCTTTACATGTGATCCGAGGACCATGGAACTTGTATTATCAGTGTTTTTGCATGGCTTATCTTGGGTCGACTTAATGTCCTCAAAAATTGGACGGTGTTGCAAACTTTGTACAATCCTAGTTCATACTTGCAACCCCAGGTACGAAAAGACCCTAGGCGATGGCCCAAGTACGTATCATTCTCTCTAGAAATGCTCCAATTTGAAGTTTCTAGTAGAGGCGAGAGACGTACTCATCAATTTGCCAATCGCCCAAATTCACACCATGGCTAGACACATGTCTGCTAACATGTCTCCTCAAGAGAGGATAGAAAATGCAGTTGCGTGCTCAACTGGTGGATAATCGATTGCCCATACAATTTCATGGTGTAAAGGCATCCACCCCGTGCACATTCACACGGACACTCACTCAGGCAATTTGAATATAAATCGCATTTGTATGCGATATCACAATTATGGGCACCTAATTGAGGGTTCGAAGAAAACCTTAGTGAAACCACATCGTTGGAACGATACGGACGCCAACACCGGCTTCAATCCATATCGCATGAGACCCGAAGAGCATGGGACGTATGCTGAACACTACTTGGAGAATGGGACGTGTTTTCCACGGGAAAAGCCTTATCACCCTCTGGGCCATGTCAACGGATTGACCCTCAAAATGGCCGCACTTGAGACATGCGAGAAGGACCGACAAGACTCCCCTGTCGGATCTACCAATATGTCGATGCCTCGAATTCAAGGTGTTACGTTCTACAACAAGGACTGGGATCATTACCACCTACTGCAATACCACGAACAACAAGCAAATGCAGTCGGTGTGCGCTTGACTGCGGATTGGGAAGATCACAAGTATCCGAGTGGGAGCTTGAACATGGACTCTGTGACATGCAGAGAAAGGATTTACGCGACGGCAACGTGCGGCTTCTCTAGCCGTGAATCCAAGCCCATTGCTTCGGGAGTAAGCCTGTTCGATCACCAAGGTCATGTTCTGTTGGTGGAGGTTGAGTCCCGGGAGCTCTTCGAGAACGAGAGGAGGTCGACTCCGAAGTTCATACAACCCCTTCAGCCTCAAGAAAGCATGCTCTCTATAGATACTGGAAATTACGGCGATAAAGACGCGGTCATCGTAATCGTCACTGAGGCTCCGTCCAGCATCGCCGAACCCAGTCACGCGCCTGTGGACAGTAACAATGCGGGTCTGGCGGAACCGTCAGGACCAACAAGCACGGCGACTCCGAGTGTGCTCCAAGCCGCATAGAACCAAGCCCGGCCATCGGATGCGCTCTACTCTACTCGCATCAGCATCGTGGGGTCGGTTCTCACCGTTAAAGTCAAGGGTACCAAGCAAATCAAGCGCAGAAAACTAAGCCCGGCTCACCGACTATCACGGGACTGGGACACTTAGATGCCACAATCACCAAGAGCCAGGCATCTGAGTCAATCTCACCGACTACCTCTCGCTCGCGGACTAGACATCGGCCAGGGAACAGGCCAGTATTCACCAAGAACATGGATGGTCCCATGGCTCACGGCCACGAGTGAGCCTCGGAATTGATAGGAGGACACGACTGGAGACGAGGCATCGTTCCTTGAGTTTCTACAGGCTGGAGGACCTCATTGGCTACTTTTGTTCTTTTGAGCTGGAATCGGTAAAGGAAGCAGCGAAGAAAAAGAAAAGTGATATTGTTGCGTGAGGAGGCGTGCGAGGGGGCGAGAAGTCTTTGAGTATGGACGATGGAGATCACAACAGAGCGTGGTAGTTTTGGTACCTTGTCTTTCCCCAGGCTAGGCGATCTGGTGCTTATGCCCGCTGCAAGATCTGGCTCGATCTCGTGCAGAGTGAAGGATACTGTCTTGTTTCCGAAACTCGAGAACGCATAGTGCGAACTTCATGACATTCATAGCCCTGCCCTCAAGTGTGTGGGCACTTAATGATTTGAAAGCATATACGTGCTAGAGGCCTGTTCAAACAAACGAAACGCCTGGTCATGAGTTGATCATGCGCCAGAAACGGCGTGCGCCTATGAAGTATTTGGCATAGCTTGTGCCGCATCTGTCCCACCATCCGAAGAAGCCGTCGTACTCACACCGCTATCAGCAAGCACCGAAGGATCCGTCGATGCAGTCAGTTTCCCGCTCGTCGCAGACCCATTGACAGACACATCCCCTTCAGCAGGGGCGGTGAGACCCTTTCGCACTTTGAGAACGAGATCGACGATGACAGCATCGATGCCTTCTTGTTTCTGGATCTATATGTTGTTAATGAAGAATTTAACGATTTGTCGACGAATCAGCTTACCTGCACGTTCTTGGGGTCGTTATTCTTTGTGCCATAGCTGACGCAGACTAGACTGCTCTCCTTCACCACCCGGATTAAACGTGGACAAGCAACGAGGGGTTCCGCCGCGCTCACGACACCAAGAAGATTCCATCGACTGGCGAACCGAATAGCCTCCTGCAAGCTTCCCGCGCGGACATCACCGACCGGACTAGTGCCGGCATCGGTGAGGAACAGAACCGGGATGGAAGGCTGTTTGAACGACAGCATGAGGCAGATGTCGGGGTTGAAAGATGAGAAGATGATATTGCGACTGCCCATCTTGTCGTACACCATTCGCAACACCGTGTCGACAAAGGAGTTGAGCTCGACAGCGTAGGAGTCCATTTCTTCCATCTCGGATTCGTAGAGCATGGGGTACTTCATCTCGATATTGAAGCCGGTGCTTTCCGGCAGTTTTGCGAACATTTCTTCCAGCGTTGTGAAGGGTTCGTGGATGGAGTGACCTCTGCTGTTTCCCTTGAAGCCCTTGTCTTTGAAGTCGCGCGTGTGCTTGATTCGTTCAACGTGCTGCGCTTCGTGATAGGCATGCATCTTCATCTGCTGTCCGTGATCCACCGAGTATGAGCGCAATCTCCGTGGCAAAGGAGCAGCCCCGTTGTCTGTGGTATCATTCATACTGCGTCCGTGTTCTGGGGAACCGGATTTAGATTGCTGTGGCGCTTGGCGCCTACCCAGATGCATGAATTGATCGTAGGTCAAGGTGTGAACCGGTGCGTCAATCCCAGTCTCACTGACAAGGAAATCGTGGTAAATGACGGGGACGTGATCTTTCGTTAGCTGGACATCGAACTCGACGTATTCCGCGCCTAGATTGGCTGCCGCGATGAAAGAGGAGATAGTGTTCTCCCCAAGTTGGAGAGAGTCACGAGTGTTGGTGTTCTTTCCGAGGCCTCTATGCCCGATCACCATAGTGGATTCCACCGTCTTCCAATACGTATGCTGCTCTGTGATGGATAGATTCGGATGAGAGAAGGGCGTGATGATGATAAAGTTGAAGTTAACCGATCCAATGACGTCCATGGTGCTCGCGGCAACGATAGGGACGCTGAGATCACCCTGCAAAGGAATTCGCTTCGAGCCAAGAATGGTCTTGAACGTGGAAAGGAGGGCAACTCCGCGTCCGACAATGCGGTCATTCGAGCCAGCATAGGTTGGCACGATATCGAAAAGAATCTTGACCTTCGAGATGTCCTTTGTCTTGAAGGTAATTGGCTCTGTACTGATGTTCTCCTGGACAGGGAGGTCAACAACAGTAGGTTCGCCTTCCGCGCCTGAGGATGACACAACGACCGAAAGAGCTGTGTCCAATTGTGTAGCATGCGCGTCCGAAAATGGTATATCGTCCAGCTTGACCGCTGGAACATCTTTGCGAGGGTCCATCGAACCTAAGCTGACTAGAACCATGGTCTGATCTGTGAGATATCGATGGCCGAAGGACTTCAACGACTCAACGGACTTTTGCTGATAAGAGCCTTCCCTGCTCAAGTTCTTCGATCTGCGTTCTTCAAGAGAAGACACCTGTGTTGGCGGGGCTAGGCTTTCCGCAACTCCTGGTTTTGCAGGTGCGATTTCCTCCAGGACCTTGATAATGTCCATGTGCCCACGAAGAGCTGCATGCTCACGAGCCGTCCACCCGTCACTGTCTGCGCGGTCAAGGTCCGCGCCGTGTTCGATGAGAAGCCGTACCATAGAGGCATGGCCGTCTACACAGGCGATGAAAAGTGGTGTCCAACCGAAGGTTTTCTCGGGAATGTCAACCTCCGCCTTGTGCAGCGCGGAACCTGCAAGAAGTGCTTTGGCGCTTTCTTCGTGGCCGAAACGCGAGGCAACATGTAACGCGGTTTCGCCTTGCTCGCTCCGAAAGTTGACATCGACTCCCGCGTCCACCAAAAGTTTGACAATCCTTACAAAATTTGACTGCGTGGCCACAGCTAATACTGCGCCTGAGTTGGGTATCACGGTGTTTGCAGAAGTTGCGGCGATGCCAGCTTCTAGCAAGGTCTGAGTCGCTAGTGGATGGCCGCCGATGACAGCAAGGTGGATGGGTGCGTAGCCTTCGGTGTCTTGCCAAGCTGGAGAATCAATGCCTCTGGTGATGTCGAACTGGTTCCATGCTTGCATATGTTTGACGATAGTCTGTAAGACTGCCACGAACCCATATTGAGCAGCGTAATGGAGCGGTAGGCGTCCATACGTATCCCGTGATCGCAGAGAAACTCGCTGCGCCGGTTGAACGTTGTGGAGCAGATAGTCGAGCAGCTGCACGGTTTCATCCGCGTCACTCAGAAGTCCGTTGGACTCGTTTTCCGTTGTACTACCTAGCAGAGGCAGCCTGTTTGGAGCAGCAGCTGGGGTAATGAAGTTTGGTTCCGTGGATGCTGGTAGAACTTGACCGTCAGAGCCCTGAGTCTCGCCGGTCCTTGCACGCCCAATGGTAATGACGAGACGATGGATGCAATTGCGCTTGTTGATATCGTCTTCTTCTTCCAGAGAAGTAAGACGAGACAGTAACGCAACCATGCAAAGCTTCGCGCGACATGAAATCGCACGCTGAAGGAAGTTCAGCAATGTCTGCTGAACAGAGGTGGAAATGGCAGCGAGGTCATATCTCGTCGAGATATCTGATGTTATGCGAGAGAGGTTCTCTGCATCATCAGTTCGAATAGCCTGGTCAACACTATCCAATAAGCTCGAAGGAAGGTTCAAAGAAGCTCCCGGAATCCTGCCAAGGGAAGCTGCTGAATGTGAGGAGCCGGTGTCGTCGAAAGTTTTCACTTCATTTAATCCGGATAGCCAATCGTTGATATCCTTCAGATTCTTGCCCAAGGGGATGTTGTGCGCAAAAGCTTTGGGATACACCTTTGATTGTAAGTATCGCTGCTGTGTTGTCACGCCTGCAATCTTCTTATCCAGCTTTTTTGTGATCTTGATAAAGCCTCGTCGATTGACTTCGCCATACCACTGAAGGTTACGCAGCGCGCTGCGCAACTCAAGTAGCGCACCTATTAGATCTTCTTTCTCATCCCGATCAATGCCCTCGGGCAATTGAGCAGCACGACCATAACGCCTTTCGAGGAGTTTGAGACGCCGATTGTATTCGGCATATTTCTTGTTATAAAAACCATCAACATCTTCCAGATTGCGGTCGAGGGAGAAGAAGAACTCTGCGCCCTCTGTGAGCCTCCGTACACCAGGATGATGTCGATAAGACTTGCCTGCAAGATCAGGGTCTTCGCCACTCTTGACGGATTCGACGGCGGTCTTGATGAGCTTCTTTAGGCCTTTGTAGTTGATGTAGGAGGAAGCCCACTCGGGAACCTGATTCCGGGACAGATTGTGCCCAAACTTCATGGCTGGCAGATGGTATGCTTCCAAGGTTGCTTGTGGGAGGAGTGCCGCTTAAAGGGCAGCCGCGCCCAGAGAACTCGCTATTTCACAGCGTTGGTTGCGAAGACGTGGAACAAGCAAAGGGAGCCGTTGTTGATTGCGCAATATCAAGGTCGATATGTACCGGGACCCTGCATTCTGGTGAGTTGATAGGTAGCTATTCGCGACGCGGAGTCCAAACACGAGGCAATGCGCGGCAGCTGATTGGCCGGTGGAAGAACGAGAACGAGCCACGCTGCATCTTTGTGAGCTTCGCCCAGCACAGTGACGCTTAGCGCTACCGAACTATCTCCAAAGGAAACTTGGTGGTGAATGTCTTGCGGCAAAGGTGGACTGTGAAGTGGTGGGTGCGCACCAATGACCAAAGCGGCGCGCATGCGATAGCGATAGCCGTTATGCACGTGTCTGGCAGCGGTTGCAGAATGCCAGAATTCAGCCAACGTACAAAGAAATTCGTGTACGTGTGTGTGTACGACCGATAGCAGAGACGCGCTATATGAATTCTTTGAAGACCAAGAAAGCTCTGTGCATATCACCCGCCACCGCCTCGGCGATTCACGCACCGTACCGTGTAGCGTTGCGTCAGAGCTGCAGGCCCTAAACCCACATCGTTCACATTTTGACATTCGGCACACCTTCGCTTTCTCCATGCGCGCATGCCGATGTATGCTTATGCAGCCACGGCGTGTCGTGCTGCGCTCTGTGTGGTCGCGTCGTGATTTGTTCTCCACAGCAACAATATCCCATAGATCAGGATGACCGTCGCGCAGTCACTGGATGAAATCTGAATGCGCATGCAGGGTCTCAGCTAGTCGTGCATCTCACGATGTGCCCAGGTGCGGCAGGTGCTCACGCGACACTTTGCCCGCCTGCCAGCCCCACTACGTGTTCATCAGGTTCACACCGCTTCACGTGCCAAAGAACACGCCCGCGAGCGCTAATGGAAGGAATAGGCTGCTCTTTTGGTCTTATTTATAATTGTTCAACCAACGTATCATTGTTGCGTAGCATAACCTTCATAAACATCGGATAGTTTGTACCAGTGATCCCGGCTTGGGTGTAGTTTTTGGTCCTTGGGGTCTCGTGCCCAAGAACAGACCAACGATCCTGTCTTTTTTTTAGGTGAAGAAAAATGCATTACCCTCGTTGTCTTTCCGTTGCACCTTAGAAAGATCCTTTTCGGGTTTGTATTCTTCCCAGACACTGGCAGGAAAGATGTGCTTGTTCCGCTCGTACCACCTTCGATCAACGACCTTAGTCAGAGCTGGATCTTCGCTGAAGCCCTCCAGCTCCTCATCTGGGAACGTAGGGGTCTTATCTTTGTTCTGCCCGGGTCTCTCTAATGGATTGAACGTGGCAGGGTCGGGCTCCGGGCCTGCCACCGGTGTCGCCTTCGTTGGTTGCGCTGAGTAATCGAAGATGGGCCCGTTGAAACCCGCAACTTTGTTGAACAAGAAGTAGTAGAAGTCATAATGCTGTGTAAAAGTCAGCCTCAGGTGATACGGCATATGCATGGCCTCAACATACTGGTGGTAGGATCACCTCACCCCTCACAAGCATGAGGTCGTCAACATTGACCCGGGCCCAGTCTCGTCTGCTTTTATCGCCGCCAACACCAAGCTCAGCACCCACTTTCCGGGCTCTGTCAAGAAACAGCCAGATATGGTCACCCTTCTTCACCCTGCAACGGCCGCCTGGGATATTCGTCCCGTCGTAGAAGACGTATGGTATTACCACCTCAGTCGCCTTTACGGCCTCACGCATGGCCAAGAAGTCCTGCCGCGCCAGATCCGCTTGCTGCGCCTCGCGCTGCAAAGCTGTCTTCGTCATAATCCGCGGTTTCAACCCTATGCTCGTGTTGGCGCCGAGCTTTTTCTTCTTGAAGGCCTTGCCCTCGGTTTCAGAATTCACCGCGGATGAATCGGTAGGCGTGTTGTTGCGAGGCGTGGGGATTGCGGAGGTGCTAGAGTCTGCATCTTCGTCTGCATCGATGCCGAAGGAAAGCTTGCCTTTTGCAGCTATCTTGCGCTTCTTCTTGAACGAGGGTATTGGTGTTGTTGCCCTGTACTTTGCAAATTAGCTCTATGATGCAGTGCCTACTTGCTGTATCACACGTACCCATCAGCCGGAGTGCTCGCACTTGAGCTGCCGCGCTCCTTCTGCTCCAGCGCTTCGGCGCGTCTTTTGCGAAAGTCATCGAGGTGGACGAGGCCGACGGTTTGCGACTTTAGCAGATCCTCTGCTGTTTCTGCCTGCGCAGTGAATCGTCCAGTTACAGGTGTGCCACTGCGAGAGCGATCACTTGCGCTGGGTAAAAATTTGTCCATGTCGAGATCTCAGAGTAATGCGTAAGTGGTGGTGGATCAGAAGGTGCAATTGGCGCCAGTCGTGGGGGGTACTTCCCTCGACGAGAGGTCACGCCGCGACGCGTTTAGCGCTAGTCTCAAATCATCACTCTCAACACACCGCGCGCTTCCACGCATTGTCCCGCCAGCAATTGCGCACGACAACGCGCATTGGGATGCGGGAACGCCATGAGGATCATACAGGACTCCGAGGGTGAGGATGACCTTGAGCTTGAAGCGGCTGAAGCCATCAGACCAGATGGAAACGCGACATCAGAGCACATTAGCAGTAGCACTTCTCCCAGACTAGGGGAGAAAGGAACTGGCTCTACCGGTACGTAGCCACAGTATAATATGGACCAGATCCTTTCGTTGACGGGATACAGAGTCTCTGAAGCGCGCCATCGTCGCTGCACATCGCGCACAGTTCCGGGATGACTCGTCTGATCGACCGGGCCAGGGCGACCAGTCTGGGGTACCTCCAGCTGCAGATGCATCTGCTTCAAGCAAATCTCAAGACGCTCCGCAATCCTCCATTTCGTTGCCTGGACATGCCAGTAAGCGGAGGAGGACGTCATTGGATGGTGCAGTTGCACTTGGTTCCGCACGTGACGTTCTGCCGGCGACCTTGGATGAACGCCACAACGAACAACTTAATACCAACAACCATCTGGGAATTGTACCGGAGAGACCTTGGGACTTTCAAGGAACTATGCGGGAGGTCTGGGAGCACCACGAACCGATGGGCTTATTCGCGCAAACTGTGTCCAGTACTATTCCCAACGCCACCGCCACTCAAGAGCAATTGCTAGCAGAAGTCCTAGCACCAGGATTCCTTGGTGTTGAACCGGAACCCGACCCTACTGCAGCCAGATATGAACCGGCCAAGTCGTCAGTACCATGGTCGGAATACCTGAAGTCGTCTTCAAGAGCTCCTGAAGGGCGGTCTCAATCTGCCGTGCACTTATCTTCATTCTCACAGAACAACGCATGTTCACCAGCAACGAATTTGGTTGGAACTCCGATCTATAATGAGCCAAGGGCAGAATCCCCTGATCCACTTCAGTACGCATCCCTTCGCAAGGTGCAAAGATAAAGCGCACTAACACATGCCTTCTCTAGCCCTGGTCCCGTCGGTCAGGCGTTCAGCGTTGAAGTCACATCCGGCGAAGCAGAGCTGCAAAGTACTGCACCCAACACGATTACTTCCCCTGGCAACACCGAGCAAAAATCTGCCTCTGTACCAAATTCCGAGGACGACATAGTTCCCATAGGAGTCTCCTTGGAGCGGTACAGGCCTCGTCCAAGTCGGTCAAGATCTCTGAAACTCAACTTGGAGGAATCCATCGACTATTCTCAAAGGCCCGAGAGGTTCACCAAGAAGACGCGTCGAACACGGACGACCGGGGAAGTAGATACCACATCTTCTGCCACCACGCCAGAAAAGGTTCGACAGATCTGCGACATGGGGTTCACCCCGTTGACCACCAAGAAAGGTAATGTCCCTTGAGACTTCAGCACGGCGTTCCCTTCTAATGGTACTTTGTAGCCCTTCGACAGCACAATGGTGATGTCTCGCATACCATAGACTGGCTGATCGCTAACGGTCTTTCAACTGAGGACAATATGGGTCCAGAAAAGCCTGAGAGATCAAAGAACAGTAAGCAGCCCTGTTGATTTGG
The DNA here is from genome assembly GCF_001642045.1 of Paraphaeosphaeria sporulosa. Lineage (NCBI taxonomy): Eukaryota > Fungi > Ascomycota > Dothideomycetes > Pleosporales > Didymosphaeriaceae > Paraphaeosphaeria > Paraphaeosphaeria sporulosa. Next base: position 4,698,511 of record NW_017253360.1, on the reverse strand, counting down.
TGTGATAGAATGCCTGTTAAGCCTTCCACAGCAAGAGAGTCGAAACGAGTAGAAGACACACATCATGTTCCAACCGATATGCATTACGGACAGAGCGCAGAGACGCGTGTGCAAATTTCAAATGCCGCAGTCGACCCGAGTACGATTGCCATCGAAGAGGATGTCTCAGAATCTGCATGTATAACTTCAGTCAGAGGAAGTGCTACGGCCGTAAGGGTAGTCATTCCGATGAAGCCCACTACGCTGTCCAAAGATGTGGAACATCAATCAATAGCGCCGATTGATTCTGATCATGTCTACGATGAAGAGACTGCAAAGCACCAGAATATGTCTGAACCACCGGAGCTCCAGTCTGAGCAGCAGGGTATTGTTGTGAAGGAGCCTCAAAAGAAAAAGAAACGTGGACGGCCTAGAAAGGAAGCAAAACCGATAGAGTCTATCACAGAGGAACCAGAGGCTAAGACCAGCAAGCCTGACACCGCAGTGATCGCCCCGGATGAGCAACTGGAAGACTACACACAAAAGCCGGACAAGCCGGAAAGTCCTGCTCCTACAGAGGCGGTACCAAACGAGCGTCAATCCAGTGGTGCTAATGCCAACAGAGATACGAAGATTGATCAAGTCACCTTGGAACTACAACCACCACCAGAGAAAAAAGTCAAACAAACAATCGAGTCGCCGTCATCGATCGGCAAAGGCAAAACGCCCTACAGAGTTGGTCTCAGCAAGCGTGCTCGTATCGCTCCTCTTCTCCGCATCGTAAAAAAATGAGCGCCGAAGACGTTCACACGCTGGAGAAAGGACGTATTGGTTGTTCTTCACGAAGTCACGAAGTTTATCCAAGATGATACCCCACCTTCCCCTCCATAATTGCACTTTAGTCCTTGTTCAGCTGCATCGATGTCGCCATGGCGTGCGCAGCCAACGTTTTGAGTTGTGGCTAGTGAGCTATTAGGGAGTTTGCACAACTTCTTCTCGTGCTCTTCCACTTCTATGTTTAGCACGCTCGGTAGATGCGAAAGCGTTATCGCTTCTGTGACACTGCACGGTGAAAAGCACAAGCGACGCCAATCACCAATTTCTTGACAACAGCGCGAACGCGAGGATTCAATCGTCTGGGCCAGAGCGTCGGAGCAAAGCGCTGAAGTTGCCGAGATAGCCAAGATGTGCTCGACTCTTGTTTTCGGATCTACGCCAGGGGTACCCTTCGCGACCACTCTAATTCCTCTCCAAGAAAGGAAGAGTGCCAAACAATACACTATTGACAGTTTCAGGTGGACATATTCAACGTCACTCTACGGCGAAAATCGAAACGCGACTTTCAAAAGGTCTTCCGTTGCGACTATACCGTATGCACGAGCACTACTGCAGCACTGGCGGTGGCGGAACATGTGCGCCGCGTGCGAGGAGGTGCACGAATTCCAGGCGGACCCGCTGCTACCGGGACTCGGGATCATCATGCAAGTGCCCTGACTAATGCAGGCACAAGGCTAGCTGCACATCCAATAGATCTTAGTTCAATCTTGGCAGGTTCTCCGTTGTCTTTGCTTGCCGCTACGCTTCAGTCGTAGGCCCTGCAGTTATCGTCCCTCCTGAACATGGTTCCTCGGAGCGTTGAGAATATGTACAGGATCAGTGACGATCCGACTGTCCGCGTACGTCTTTCGAACTATCCATGCAACACGAAACTGGCCAGGCTCGTTTCAGTTTTCAATTATGGAAAACGCGTTGAGGTGGGTCCTAACCACGACCGTATTCAGAACTTTGCTTGCCTGGTCAGGCACCGAGCGTTGTCAGTCGTAACAGTGGTCTGCTAACAAGCGGCCACGCCCGCCCGGAACCCCTACTAGGGCGTGGCGTCACACTGGACAGCTCCACACTCGTCTATCTAGTTGAGCCCTGTCGCTCTATGTATAAGACCAGCGACGCGCCTGTACGTGGCTGCTTTTTGTTTCTATCCGTCTTTGCTCGTTGAGACGCTTGTCGTACGCTCTTTCTTCCCACAGTTTGTAGAGTCATTCGTTAATAGTTTAATCGACATTTGTCGACCCACATTCGCTCTTCATCTCCATTCGAGTTAATATTCGCGGATAACAACCGTCGACAACCATAATCATGCGTCTCTCCGAGGCTTTGATCGCCTCTTCGTTGGCCGCTCCTTTCGTCTCTGCCCATGGCTCTCGTGGCATACCGAAGATCTGGGGAATGGGGCCTGATGTGAAGAGGGAGGCCTTTGGCCCGGTCGCACCGCGACATGCTTCTTCTGGCTCTTTGATGGCTAAGAGCTTTCCCAAGCGTCAAGATAACAACAACATCGACGGCCAGTGCGGCGCTGGTGCAGGAGGCGCAACCTGTGCCCCGGGATACTGCTGCTCGCCTTCCGTAAGTCCATTCACCATCGCGAGAAGTATATATGGCTGATTATTTCTCAGGGATGGTGTGGTAACACCCCGGAGTACTGCAATGCCCCGGACTGCCAGATTAATTATGGCCCCGGCTGCGATGCCAACAAGGTGCCTAACGGCGACGACACCCGGACTGTTGCCCGCCCTAAGCTAGGAAATGTGGACTACGGTAACGGTGGTCTTTACTCATGCACTGAGCCCGGTACTGTTGCCATTACCTATGATGATGGCCCCTACATTTACACCGACTATGTTCTCGACCTCTTTGAGAAGTACAACATGAAGGCTACTTTCTTCATCACGGGTATCAACAACGGCAAGGGTGCCATTGATGATGCCTCCACTCAATGGCCTGCCGTCATCTCCAAGATGTACGCTGCTGGTCACCAGGTCGCCAGCCACACATGGTCTCATCAAGATCTTTCTGCCATCACCCAAGAGCAGCGTATCAACCAGATGGTCCACAACGAGATGGCCATCCGCAACATCATCCAGAAGTTCCCCACTTACATGCGTCCTCCCTACTCGTCTTGCGATGAACCTTCCGGCTGCTGGAAGGATATGAAGGATCTGGGATACGTTGTCACTTACTTCGACATCGATACCGATGGTACGCTCGCTCCAAAAATCAAATCATCCAACTTCTGTGGCTGACTAGAGAATAGATTATGACAACGACGACCCCAACAAGATCCAGAACGCAAAGAACAACTTCAACAAGTACTTCCAGACCGACAACGTTGCCACGGACAAGTTCCTTTCCATTGAACATGACATCCACGAGCAAACTGCTCACAACCTAACCGAGTACATGCTCAAGATCATCCAGGACAAGGGTTACCGCGGTGTCACTGTCGGTGAGTGCTTGGGCGACCCAGCTGCGAACTGGTACCGTTCATCCTCTGGCAAGATCGTCACTTCGTCCTCTTCTGTTCCCACCGCCACCTCCTCCGCTGCTACTACCGCCACCCCGACAAAGGTGTCTACCGATGCGACCTGCGGCGGCAACACTGGTTCCACGTGCCAGGGCTCCCAGTTCGGCAATTGCTGCTCTCAAGCAGGCTGGTGCGGAACTACAACTGACCACTGCGGCACCGGTTGCCAGAGTCTCTTCGGCACCTGCGGCGGCGACGGATCTTCGCTTGCTGTCTCTTCGATCGTGAGCAGCGTTGCTGCTAGCGTTTCCTCTGCCGCCCCTGCAGCCAGCGCGACTGCCGTATCAACTGACGGCCAGTGTGGTAACGGCAAGACCTGCAAGGGCTCCACCTTTGGTAACTGCTGCTCCCCGGCCGGCTGGTGCGGTTCCACTGATGCATACTGCGGCACTGGCTGCAACCCTCTCTTCGGTACTTGCACCGGCGGCTCCGGTGGCTCCGGTGCTATTTCGACCTCCCCTGCTGTCATCGCGTCCACGCCCGCCACCACCGTCGCCACCTCCGTCCGCGCCACATCTACTTCCGCGGCTGCTCCCGCGAAGACATCTGCTGCGAGCAACGTGAGTACCAACGGCAAGTGTGGTGCTCGCAACGGAAACAAGACGTGCCCTGGCTCCAAGTGTTGCTCTGTCTTGGGCAACTGTGGTGACAACATGCTTTACTGCTTTGTGGGTTGCCAGAAGACTTTCGGTAAGTGCTGGTAGAGGCTGAATAATGGACGGAGTTGGGTGTAGAGGGAGTCGGTGATAAAAGTGTGGATGACTGATGTTCATGTATATACACTGAAGATGGTTTAATCTTCTTCAGCCACATTGGCTCAAGTAATGTTTTATACACAATCAAACGTTCCATTGAAGTCAAATTAATCATAGAGACTGTCGTATGCACAGATTTTATGAGTTGGGTGCACCCAGGTTTGCAGCTCAGATCGAAAGCTCCACCATAGGTAGCAACAGCCGGCACTTCGTCAAGCCCAACGAAGCCGAATATTACAGCCGAGCCTCGAGAAGACCAGAGAAGAGGTATAGCCATGATCTTGGCATGACACAATTCTATTTCTGGTTTGGTATATTGGAATCAGGTACGATCTGCTTCAGCTGTTGAACTGCAGCCAGTGGGTGACGTGCGAACAGGAGTTCATCAGCGTGAAGCGCCAACTTCGATGTTCCAGCCAATCAGAGCTAAGATCTCCAGCCGTTCCTGCCACCCCCAGCCACCCCATCCATCCACACACACCACCCATGTTTCATTTCCTGCCATGCGATTTATTCCTTGCAAAAGTTATGTGATTCTAGACAAAATGGATGTGTTCGCGCTAGAGTTCTCGAGACTCTACACACTTGCCGCCTGCTCGTCTTCTGTCTGCCTCACCATCCACAATGGATAGACAATCACAGAATTACCCACAACACCCTAGCAGACCTCCTCTGCATCACTCTGCAACTTTGCCCTCATCCTATCACTCTGCAAGCCCGGCAAAACATGAACCTGTGGCTTCAATCGCTCCTCAGGGCGCTCGGGAAAGAAGGCGCAGCGAGAGAAGAAATACTACTCAGTCCACCAAACGATACATCCCTCACAATGGCGCGACATGCGGCAACAACTTGTGCGATAGCCCAGAGATCAGCAAAGACGAAGAGCTGTGTCCGGGACCTGAAGGCCTCGAGCTGTGCTATCGGTGCTACAAGCGCTTCAAGATCGCGCGCAGGCGAGCTCGAGAGGCGCAGCGCGACATGACAGAAGACTGGAGGAGGCCGAAACAACGAAGGCAGATATCACAGACAACGCCAGAAACTACACCCTTGGAATCACCGCAAAGACCTGTTACTGCTGTGCTCAAGACGCCCGACACAGAGCACTCGGATTTGAATTTCCCGTCACCCGTCCTCAAGACTGACTCGAGACGGAAAGCCAACACGTACGGCGATGAACCACCGCCGTACGAAACCCGTCAAAAAGAACCCAGAGAGCAGCCTTCTCCTCGGATTGCACGGCTATCCGATCCTGAGAAGAGTCCAGGTCTCCATAGCGTGTCCACCAGCTCCTTGAAAGAATATGACCGGCACACCTCCCGCTCACCTCGGAAGCAGCGTTCGGCCCGGGGAAGAAACAGGCAAAGACACTCGCGCAACGAGCATGCCCGGGACTCGTCCACCTATGAAGAGGCCGAGTTTTACAAGTACGGCAGGGCGGAAGAGAACGGCTATTACGACAGACGAGAGGAAGACAACAACCGCCGTTGTGGATGTTGCAGCATGTGGAACCGCCGCCGAAAATGCGTAGTCGTCGGCCTCATCACCCTCTCCCTCATCGTCCTTGTTATCATCATCGCCGTAGCCGCCACAATGTCCCGCAAGCGCGGGTTCAACTACGTCCCCTCCACCGCGCAAGTCAACAACACCGCGGCTTTCTCCTCCGGCGGCGCAACCCGAAAAAACGTCAACAATACCGACGACGGAATCGGCGCTGGCACAGACACGTACACCTACTACCACGGCGACGCGTCCAAATTCCCCAACCAAACGCAATGGGTCAGCTTCGCCGACATGTGGACCGCCAATCTCGACACCTTCAAATACTCGTGCGGTTGGCTAAAGCGCGGCGACGACAACACGCCCGAGATGATCCAGGACATCTACAACGCGATACAGGACCGGGCGAATGCCTCGCTCGTCGACCACCGCATCATCCTCGCCACCATCATCCAGGAGACAAACGGCTGTCCGCTCGTCCCGCACACGACGTCCTCGGGCGGTACGCGGAACCCGGGCCTCATGCAGAGCCACGATGGCCATGCGTATGATGCGAAGCACAGCCGCTTGTCGATCCTGCAGATGGTGCAGGATGGGACGCAAGGCACGACGAAGGGGTGGGGGCTCGTGGATAATTTGAATACCTATGGGAATCCGTATAAGGCGATGAGGGGGTACAATAGGTGAGTTTTCCGGTCTTTTGTGTATATCCTTGACGAGCGCTGACAATGTTTGTAGCGGGTATATACCGGACAGCGGCGACTTGTCGGAGAAAGCGGGCGCTACCGCGTGCTATGTCAGTGATATGGCGAATCGACTGACTGGGTGGGTCCGGGCGAAGACAGAGTGCCCGGATGATATGCACTAAGCAGCGGGATTGCGACTGATCTTGGCTGGACATTGTTTATGTCTGTATGTGCAATTATAATCCTAGATGTGTTAAGACAGGCATGGGTAACGTGGGTTGGTAATGTGGAGCTGGCTATCTGGATCATGACCTTAATGTATTCTACTTTCGTGGTTGGAGGTAGGACAGAGAGCTCGTGAAGCTTTGCTTTCACTTACTGAATGTAAATTTGAGGCATAAGCACACTGTGGATACAAATAGTATCTCTACACGGAGTATAGTCTTACAAGACTTCTTAACCGTAGCAATGCCTCGCAATGAGCTAACGTGCGCTATCAACTACCCTGACCACCGACGCTGTACGCCGAGCCAGCGACGCTCAGGTATGGACCAGGTATGAATCGTTGTGATGGAATCTACTGTCACCCGTCCACTCTATACGTCCCTCGAATCGGGGGTGAGACATATTACCACCGGAGGCGAAATTAAGACATCAGAAGGTACCTACTGCTTCTTGCCATCCAAATCGCTGAAGAAGTTGTAGCCAAAGCTTTTGCTCGCGTCGTTGAAGCGCAGCTTCTTGTCGATACCATCGATCTTGTGGACGTCCTCGGCGTCCAACTTAAAGTCACCCTCGAGGTTCTGCCTTATCCTGCTCTCGGTCTTGGACTTCGGGATGACTGAATGGCCCTTTTCGATACCCCACGCCAGTGCCACCTGGGCGCCAGACTTGCCGTGCTTCTTGCCAATCTCAACAAGCACCGGGTCCTCCATCAGCTTTCCCATTCCCTTGCCCGCATCGTAAATCTCGTTCTGGTTTCCGAAGGGCGAGTAATGTGTGATGTGGATGTTGTGCTGTTTGTGGAAGTCGGCGAAGGACTTCTGCTGCAGCCAAGGGTGCATCTCCATCTGATGGGCCGCGGGGACGACACTGGTCTCCTTCAGCAAGCGATCGAGCTCTGCCTTGCTGAAGTTGGAGATGCCAATCGCCTTTGTCTTGCCGGTCTTGAGAGCCTTCTCCATTGCCTTGTATGTATCGACGTAATCGATGTTGGCCGTCTTGGTGTTACCATGGCTGTCCTTGGGGAACATCTCGTCACTCGGCTTGAAGGCGCTGGGCCAATGCATAAGATAAAGGTCGACGTAGTCTGTTTGGAGGTCTTTGAGTGACGCATCGAGCGCGGCTTCGACATCTTTTGGGTCTGCCAGTAGAACAGTCAGCGTAAGACCTCAAATACAGGCAGGAGGTAGCATTGAAATGTAACGGCACCCAAGCAGCTACTTACCGTGCTTGTTGTTCCACAGCTTAGTCGTAAGGAATATCTGCTCGCGAGGAATGCCCGACTTCTTGATGGCGTTACCGACAGCCGCTTCCGTGCCATATATTCGCGCCGTGTCAATGTGCCGGTAACCGGCCTCCAACGCAATAGTGACCGCCGGTTCTTGCGCTTCCTTATCCTGCCACGTGCCAAAACCTATGAGAGGGATCTTGGCGCCCGTGTTGAGGCTTGCGGTCGTGCCGTTGTGTGCCATTCTGAGATGCGTCCGGGGCTGCAAATGTGCGGTTGTTTGAGCGAAGCGTGTAGCGGCGGTCCGGAGGGAGCGGGTAGCGGTAGAGGCGAACATGTTGGGCGGTTTTCAGATGCTAGAGCAGCGAGAGCGATCGAGTACCATGTAGGGCGCGCCTCGTCGCGCGAATCGTCGCTGCGAGATCATGACGTAGAACGTCCCGCGCAGCGTCGGAGGACGCTCCTTATGCGGGGAAGGTAGACGGAGAATAAACCGGCAATAAGCGCGTGCTGGAAATAATCAACAGGCATTGACTGTTCCTCCGCGGGCCTTCGGAGCATTGAATTCATTCTGAAGGAGAGATGCGGATAGAGGAAAGGAAAGCACCACTCCCGACACGGTATCACGTGCCGACTTCTGTCGCCAAGGACTAGAACGTGGACTTCACTACACATGAAAGCTACCGGCACATCTAAATTTGCAATATATTATTTGATGCTTATCTGGACTTTAGTGCGCATAGCCGTATTGCTCGAATTGTACCAGCATTGATGTCGTGCCGTCCAAACTGTCCACATCGGTAGCCGCCATCACCGCAGATGCTACTCGCGGGGCCGAAGCCCCAATTCGAAGCGAGCTCGAATACAACATAACGACTCGCCGGAGCTTGGCTCTGCATGTCAGTTGGCCAGGTCATGGATGTCCCACATCGCAAGGCTTTCTTGTCAGCAAATGCTGAGCTGGCACCCGCATGCACAGCCGCTCAGCCTTGCAGCCATCGATCCTTTAATTGACCCCTCGGTGAAACTCGTCGAACGTTGCTTTACCATACAGGTACCGAATCCGTCTCGTCTCAGCACATATGTACCCAGCATGTCCTTCGGGTTCTCGCCTTCTGATTTCGTTACTCTCATCAACCTCACAAGGATAGCTTACAAAGGTTGGGAAAGCGCCTGCGGTGAATATGCCGACATCACTAGCACGCTCCTCAGCCTTCAGGTTGTGCTGAAAAGAGTTCAACGGCATGTAGACCAACCGATAACTGAAAACGTGGAGCCCTTCCTTCAAGCTCCTGGCACCCTGCGCGATGATCTGGCAGAAATCCTCCGAAATAGCAATCGGACTGTCGGCGAGCTACAAACTATCGTGCACAAGTATCCCAGCCTGGGCCGCGACCGGAAGTCAAATTGGGAACGCTTGCGACTGGGTTGTAAGCAACTCGACGGATTGCAGATCCGCTTGTCGCGCAACCTAAATCTGATATCGACTTTGCTCCTTGACCGGGTGCTACTGTCGATAGACCTATGTCACCGGGATATCCATCATATCTCCAGTAAAATCCAAGGAGGTGTTCCCGTGGCTCTAGAAAACATTGTCGAAAGCCAAGCGTCCGATGCGAGGACAGCTAGCTCTACGTTCACGACGTACGAACACGACAGTGTGGAAGTCTGGAGAGAACTTCGACGTGAGATGGTCAATCTGGGGTTCAAGAGCGATGATGTTCTGGCTAACAAGAATGATCTACTGGCACTTGCACGGGCTATATCTGGCGATCCTACTCAAGAATTTCAGGAGCGAAGCATTGCGGCAGCAAGTCCACCTACGGCTCCTCTGAGAACTCGTCCGCATCAAGGCGGCTTTTCTGAACAAGACCAGTCACAAAATCATGCTGGAGTAGCCACTCCCTCAGAGGCCCTAGGACCTGGCAGAATTCCTCGCTCAAGCGTCAGTGATTTTGAGCGAACTTCTTCGTCAACCCGCCGTGTATCACGAGAGGAAAATCCACAGCGATCTTACACGAGATCTGGCAATGCTGAAAGTTTTACGAACCGGACAGCTTTGCCACATCGACCTGCACATCGAAACACGCGACCAGATGCCAACCGATCCGGTGATCGAGACGGACCGCCGCCTGGCAGATATTTGTATTCAGCAAGGCCACCCAGCAAACCGAAGGGCCTCGATCACCCTCAAGTGCCCACAGATCATCCTCATCAATCTAAAAATCAGTACACACAGCCAAATTTGAATCGACATGGACCTGCGCCCGGCAAACGTTCAACACAGCTCAATGCCGATTTGGACAGTGACTCTTTTGTTCAAAACCCTTTCGCACAAGTACCCACAGACAATCCCGGCCTCCCCCGCAAACCGCCCCATGCAGGTTCGGGGCAACAAACACTACGTCTGCTGGGATATGAACCATTGTCTCTGAAAGAGCAGTCCCACATGCACATACATCTTTGCCTTCCGATAGGTTGGCAAGTTCACATAGATATATCCCTCAAGGTGACGTTCAAAGATCTCTTCGCAACAAATAACGAGCCCATGTATCTGGAGCTCCCTCCGAAAGTCCATCCCGACTTGGCCGTTACACCTCCTGGATGGAAAATACATTCTTCATTCGGTCGCTTGAGCTGGTCGTCGACAGACAACGGACGACGAGACTTTGTACGCCAGATACGCTACACATTTCCTTCAACAGATAATGATGACCCTAAGTATCGACTGATTCAAGAGGACTATGGCAAAACTCTTCAGTGTACCAAACACAGTCTAGAACTTGCAGATGGGTGCTACAAAGTCGATGGTAATTTTTTCGATTACAGAATCACGAATCCTTGTCAGGTATTGGTCTGGACCCCCGAACTAGATTCAGCAAACCCTACACTGATAGAGAATTTGAGGGCTTGGGCAATTGGTGGAGAGATCAAGTCATAGAGGCGTGTTCCGATGCATAGTTATTGAATCTGCCTATTCTCATAGCGATTGAAGAAGAGCAAATTCATGTGGACAAATCACCAGCATACCACATTCTTAGAGTCGCAAAGCTTACACCGAAATGAGGACTCCCGTATACATAGTCAAAATCGCATGTGGATGTGGTCAACGAAGCAACAGCTGTGTTCCACAGGAAAGTTGAAGGTATGCAATACCGAATTGGCCTACTCTGAAAGAGGCAAGCCGTCCGCCCATGCTGAAATGGAAAATGCCCCACCCTCCACTCTACTTCCCTCCGGATCAACTGCCCTGTAGCTGCGCCCTTGCGTTTCCCCCAATTATGAAAGGCAGCGAGTCATGGTAGATCATAGACTTCTGCGAAGTCTGCTGGTCCCGTACGAGTACTTTGATAAAGCGATGCTGTGACGTGTTCCAACCCTTCGCAAGCTGTTAACCTTCACTGCCTACAACCGATATATTGGGGTAAACTTGCTCAACTAGCCACCTAGCACGGTACTTGCATTCGAGCCGCACTGCATCTGCACCCAGGGTATTTGGGCGAACCGACCTGCAGCTGTGTTCCAATAAAACGTCCGTTCTCGCCCACATGTCGCTGCATTCTCTTACACCCACAGTCTTTTCCACCTCCGCTACTTTGAAGCACATTACAAAAGTTCCCTGATAACCATTCACAATGGGCCAACACGCGGTAGACATCGAGTCCCAGCCACAAACCTTCCAAGCTAAATGGACCGCCAATCCCGATCCCACAGCGCTGCCATTCCCGCGCGACAACCCGCCCTTCGCACTCACAGCCGTCGACTGGCACCAACTCAGCATCACCGACGACCAATTCACCCCGCACACCTGGGAAAACGTCCACCATCTGATCAGTACCGGCCAGCTCGACGAGCTCAAGCGCTGGCCCTCCTTCCTCAAAGCGTACCTCGCGTGGACCGCCCACATAAAGGCCAAATACGGTAGCGCGACCCAGTACATCCTGCAGCAGCGCCTCTTCTGGGAGCCGCTCAACACTACTGGCTCTTTCAAGTTTGAGCTCGTCAACGAGACGCCCTTCGCTGACTCTGCGGACTACAAGATCATCAAGAATGACTGGACGTACGCGGTGACAGAAGGAATCAGTCATATCGTAGTGTGGTCGAAGAAGCAGTTACCGGTGGATGAGGTGGGAGCACTGACTCATGAGGGAAGGCGTCTTGTGGAGGAGTTTGTGAAGAGGGAGTTTCGGGACAAAGCTGGCGAAGAGGTGGAGGGTACCAAGGTGCAGTGGTTCAAGAATACGACGATTTTGCAGAGCGTAAGGGCATTGGAGCATATACATGTGTTGGTTAGAGATGTGCACGAGGAGGTGTTGAAGCAGTGGATGAACTGAGCTCGCTTTCGATGGCTGGAATGCGATCGGAGGTCTTCGACCTAGACAAATGTTTGGGTACATTGTGTTACCCCACGAAGAGCAAAGCAGTGTCCAAACTTTCGACCGAGGACAGTAGAGTATAGAATACAGATCATGACTCTAGATTATGCAGTACTCCCATCCAACCCTAGCCCACTGCTCGTTGTCGTTCAGAGCTGAGTCGTCTTCCCATGTCTGCTGCAACACATCGTCATGCGCTATCAGTCTTCGCATGATATTCCTCTCGAACCTCCTCCCGTATGGTGGAAACTTCCCAAATAACGCGACTGCTCCAATTCGTGTAACCGATTAAGCACAAACTCGACTTGGTCGTAATTACTCAACTGCGACTTGCCCAGTACGAACAGCAGCCACAGAAAAGCTCCGCTATCAACCGGAAGCTATTTGATAGCTTCGATGATGGCGTTGCGAAGGCGGTGGGACAGTTCCGTTGAAGCATGTGGAGCCATAACCCCGTCGTAGTTCAACTTTAACTTTCCGGAGGACCGACCCAATTTGATCGAGGACATCCGCGATTGAGGTAACGGCAAGAGCAAGGAAACAGGCAACGACTCAGCCCAGCTATCTCGGGAAATGAAGTCCTTCAAAGTCTCGAAGCGCAGTGCCAACGCAGACGCTACATGACCTGTCTACTTTAAAGGTCATGGCAGCAAGGATGCTCCTATATACGTTTTGGACATTCTGACACCTAGCACTCTCATCGAAGGTCCGGCCACTATCCTTGACTCTACCCAGACCCTGTGTTGCGTCAAGGGGCCATCGCACGGACATCGGCGGTTTGGGCGGGACGTCAATGCCCCCAAATTCGACAGAGCTGTGGCAAGAAGGTGCAGCAATTTGATCTTTCAGGCTGATTCGAGATGGTCTATTTGACGAAGAGGGTATCACCAAGCTTCTACTTGCGCCCGGAGAGCACCCTGGTTGCAACGGCAGTCGACGTTTAGGGCACAACTTGGCAGATCTGAAAGCCCAGGTCGCTTACAAAAACAAAAGCTCGTCTCTGGTCCAAGCGCTAATGGAGGAATGGTCCCAACAGGTGGTCCAGCTGTACATGGCTGCAATTCAATAGAGCACCGAGGTTGCAGTGCGCGCATCCCTCAAGCAGACATTGCAATCGCGTGGGGATACTTTGTTTTCGGAAGATTCTATGGACAATGGTTCGTTCATAAAGCCTCAGGGTCACCATTGAGAAGGACGGTAGTGCGACCTTTGACTTCACTGGCACTAGCTGCGAGCTATACGGCAATATGAATGCGCCGCCTGCCATTGCCAATTCTGTTTTGCTCTACTCCCTACGGCTACTCATCGGGCTCGAGATTTCAATGAATCAAGGCTACCTTACACCGACGAAGGTGGTTCTGCCCGAGGGCTACTTCCTCAACCCCTCAGCTAACCCTACTATCTACGCTAGAAACACGAACACGTCGCAACGTGTTGTGGACGTCATCATAAAGGCCTTTGAGGTATCAGGCGCATCTCAAGGCTGCATGAACTGTCTTGTTTTCTTCGGCGAAGGCGGAAAAGACCCTAACAGCAACAAGCTTGCTGGTCACGTCTACGCGTTTGGAGAAACAATATATGGTGGTTCAGGCGCGACTGCTGTGGCAGACGGAGCGCGTGGCGTCCACACATACATGACGAACGCTCGAATCACAGACCCCAATCTCTCAAAAAGAGATATCCTGTCATTCTGCGTGAGTTTAGCACCCGAGAGGGCAGCGGCGGGAACGGTATGCACAAGGCGGCAACGGAGTGATTTGCGACATGGAATGCCGGGCACCACTGAAGTTCATTGTCATCACTGAACGGCGTGTCACTGAGCCATATGGTATGAAGGGTGGAGAGACCGGCGGAAGAGCTGCAAATTACTGGGTCAAGAAAAGGCCGGATGGTAATGATCGCTGGATCATTCTCGGGCCCAAGAATATGGTTGCAATGGACACTGGTGGCCTTTGTGTCATCTACACGCCAGGCAGTGGAGGATTCGGACCTGTAGGTGCTGTAAATTACGGCAGGCTCAATGGCATGCAGAAGACACCATACTCACGCGTCGTGGGTAGCGTAACGGCCTACGCTGATACCCAAGCGCAAGCCAACTGAGCATACCGTAGATTCGTATGAGAGGTCATGTACTGCTTGGGCGGGGTATAAGCGTCAGTTCTATCTCGCAAGGTGGATTCCTCTGATTGGAGGCTACCTGAAAGCTCGTGATGACAGCCAAGCCTGAGCCCGCTCCTGTCTCTACTCTCAATATGTGCAACCCCTCACTCTTCCCACAGTAGCCTTTCTGCTCTCCATCTCGCACACACATACCTATGGAAACCTCATGTTACATTACAGCCATCATCTCTGGTTTAACTCAATCTATGCACAGCGCCCTTGAGCTGAAGACCCAACTGTCTCACGACTGGGCGAGAAAAAAGTCAGATCATATGCTGTCCCATGTTGGGATTCAGTGACATGAACTTATCTTTTGTTAACATCACCATCTCTGGGTTAGTCATGGAGCGCCGCTGGAAGCAGCCTCGAGGGTCTGTAGATTGATAACAAATATCTATGAAGCGGGCCTGATATCGGGAAAGTAATGACCGAGATTAATCCCAACAACAACAATCGAAGAGGATCGCTACTTGACTGAAGAGGAGAGGCGTTGCAAGCGAAACGATCTAACGCTAAATGCAAGATCGTCTTCGAATTACTTCAGAACCTGCGTGATCCTGACTTTGACTCCCCATCTGTAGTCCTCCGTAAAGCTAAACTGGTACGCGCGCGCCATGGCGATGTCTTCGAGACCAGAGTCAACGAGCTCCATCTCAAAGTTGCGAAAGATCGTCGCTACCGTCATGTACAGCTCAGTGTAAGCCAGACTATAATCCAATTAGTTGTGTAGGTACTTAACGTAGGAGAACTCACTTGATGCCCAGACACATGCGGCCACCTTTGACAAACGTTGCTAGATACTTAACTAGATTTTCGCCCCGTTCGCGCGCTTCGATCCAACGCTCCGGTCGGAACTTATCAGGCTCAGGAAAGACTTCGGCGATGTGGTTCTGAAGATATATTGCACATCCGATGTTGGTCTATATGCCTGTTCAGCGCAACATCGAGCACAAGAGTCGATCACTTACACCGGCGGGGATCAAGAAGTCCTTGTATGGCAGGGGCTCAACAAGCTTTCTTGTGAAGCGGCTCGCCAAGACTCTCTCGCAACGAAGTCCTTCTTGAACGACAGCGGACTTCGTATTGAAGGTCAGAATACGTTTAAGTGCCATGATGCGGACCAAACATACCAGATATGGAAGATTCTCCAAGATAATGCTGGGTGGGCAGTCTCCGGGTGTTGGCATAACCGTCTTAAGCTCGGCTCGAAGTTTGGCCAAACAATACGGATTAAGGAGGAGATGGGTTGTGACATTTGTCAAGTATCGCGCCGTGGTCTCCAGGCCTGCACCTAAGACTACTCACGGGCACAAAGTCAGTGTCAGTACAAGAGCCGGGGATGGGTACACGGCATCTATGTTCGATACATAGCGACTTTGTACTGGGGCGTCACGTACTAACTATGCCTTCATCAGTCAAACGTTGCAGTGTCTTCTCCTCGGGCGGCAAGCTGTCGCTTAACAGTGCTTCAAAAATCGTTTCCGGTTTTCCTGAATGCTTCCTTTTATTCGACTTGGCGGCCTCGAGCGCTTTCGAAGCATTCGTAGAACACCATATGCGCAGGTTATTGGCGCATGATATGCCTGGGTTGAGTGCTGTTAATAGCCACTCAGGCAGAAGCCGCAGACAGTCTGCTACGAATGGAAAGTGCTGCATTATTGGTTGCGCGAAAGCCATATCGCTGAGGGCGTGTAGGAAGTCGTTCCTGAACGTGGAGTCGGTGTCCTTCCCCAAGTAGTCGAAGCTCTTACCATATGCGTAGAAGCTAATAATGTCGGTTGTTAATGCGGAGTAGGCATCGTTAGCTTCAATCACATGTCCGACCTCATACGCTCGCTTGAGCTTCTCGACAAGTAGACCCACTCTAGAAGAGATAAATGGTTCAAGTTTTGTGATGGCCTGCTTCGAGAAGAAGCCAAGAAGGGGACCTCGGCGGATTCGGTGATGATCATGGTTAACAGTACAAAGGAGCGAAGTGGAGGCGGTGGTGACCCTTGCGAAAGTCTCATCAACGTCACGGCGAGCATCTGGGTATCCTTGTCAGCTACCTAGGCCGATTTCCCTTGCACCGATATGGAAGCTTGAGCCCAAATACTCCACAGCAGGAAAAGGCCACCCTAGACTTCAAAAGCCCAGGTCGTCCGGAAAGCAATTCCGTCAATATGACTTACTCATAGATCCATAAATATGCTCATAGAACTCAGCATCGCGAATCGATAGCTCTGTTGGAGTAACCCTTACGATGGGTCCTACAGCCGTTAATAGATGCTTACAAAAGGGTTGACAAAAGCTTACCATAGCGAGCATGCATCGCTTCAATCTCTATGAAGTATCGGCCACCTTTGATGATGTCAAAGTACGCTTCTGCATATGAGGTGGCACCGGCCCACCATGGACCAGGGAACTTGGCAAGAGGATGGAAGTAAATATTGTACACAAGACGCCATACGGTGTACAGAAGAGATGCCACAAGGGAAACAGAGGCAAGAGTAACAGAATGCATAGTTGTGTGCCAAGACCAAATGAGGACTAACACTAAGCAGAATCGCAAAAAAGTGTCCGATAATGTACGCTCGGGTCAAGAGATACAAAAGATGATCGAAAGAGGGGACTTGGGCTCCCTTCCTACTATCTATAAGGTTGATACCTGCGGAAGTACGCAACCCCACCCTCCCGAGCGTCTGTGAATCGGTCAATGCGATGCATGCATCCATGAACCGAAGACGATATCAAGCCATGGCATACACACTCTTTCGATGAGTAACCAGTCATTTCCGATAGCCCAGCCCGGCTGCAATTGTTTGGATGGTTGCACCGATGCGGGGTTTGCCCGCGGTGGCGTTGACAAGGGCATTTATTGGTGTGATGTGTGCAGTTCATACGGCACTGCCTGGTGCCCGCAGCGTCTGGTAATGACTGCGGCCATCTGCGTCCCACCATCAGCACAAGGTTGGTTGTTTACTTGTCTGGAATGGGGAGAAGTGCCTCGTAATGTACCTACGGAATCATCATGCCAGGAGGAATAGCGGGCCTCAGCAGCAACCCTAAGATTGCCTGTTGGCTTTGTGGGAATCGCGAAGGCGCTCGTATGTCACACCCAGTATTCAGAATTTTGGTTCGAAAAGCTTTTACGGTTCTCCGAGCAAAAGGTTTCCGAGATGGTTCCACTCCAGGGCACGCCAGGGCACTTCAGGTACAGCAGCAAGGACTGATTTGGACGCAGAAGCGGGGCATCCGGATATTGTCAGCAACATCAGGGGATTGGCAGGTCCTCCGACTGCGGCCCGCGTCTACGACGCTTTAATCAGCCCGATCACTCACAATTAACATACCAGCCTTGCCGACCGTTCACGGGCTTGATGCGTTTACGATAGGGCGTTCCGAAAAGCGATGACCGCGGCAGCTGTCAGTACCAATCCTAGAGCTTGTTTGGACGACATTGTCTATATTCACTCTGTTTATTCGTTCGCTTACTTTCTACCTGGTTTTCGTACGATCGTATAATTGACGCCCTAAGCGCTATACCAACATGGTGACATGGCATTAGATGTCTCACAAGGCGATTTGATGAATTATAGACCAATGTTGTTCATGGCGTGCACTTTAACCCCTTTGGAAGGTACGTCCGTGCCGGCGATTTTTGGCCGTGGGAGACACGGCTCCAGCCTTGTCGACCTTTTCTAGCCCCCAAATTGACCCATCAGCTAAGCCCAACACGAGATAGATGATCTCAGCCGCCTTGTCCACTAAGGCTGGGGCGACGAATACTGCGACGGCAAGAAAGCCATCCTTGAAGTACTCCGCCATTAGGGGCAAGAGTCGAGTGTTTGCGCCATCGATGGATATGTATAGCATCTGCTACCTGTGACCGAAAGCCAAGGGTAGCCTGCCATGGCCACTAAGTGCTGATCCTCAAACTCTAGGCCCCATCTTGTATTGGTCAGTTTCAGATCTCTTCGAACTGTTTGCCTTCTTTCTTACGATAGTGATTGCGAATGTCATTCTTCCCATAGCTCAAGTCCTTTCAGAAATTCCACAACACCTCGCACACAATATTTTTTGCCGTATTTCTCACCACGGCCCATCGCGACTGTTGAGGCTAGGCCGTCGCACTGTGTTCAGCGCCATCTATTAACCACACGGCGTTTTGGACCCCAATTGGATTGCCACTAAAGCGTGGCTTTGCGCAACACCTCCTGCATCTTCTTTTGTAGCAGGACATCCCTCTAGGAAATTTATACGCTCCCCTCTCTCTGTAAGTCTGGTGCGCTTTGTATGAGATCTTAGACGAAAGGAGCATAAAACGTTCCGAATCCAACGGTGGCCAGCTTCGAGTGATTAGGGAAAGACGGCCAGTCCGAGGACGGCCCTTTGGAACACCTCCTGTGCTTACGGTTGTAGCAAACGATTTGCTGAGAAGCACGTACAACTAGCGCCACTCCCACGCTCGTATCCTTAGGAATATTTATTCGCGTCGATTTAAGGCTTCCTCCCCAACTCGCGACTGTCACCGAGGTACTCTCGTTTGCGACATCGCTCGCTAGACATCAGGACCATGGACAACTCAGCCTCACCGGCCCAGGTCGGTAATGCAACCCACACAAGCACAGCGCACGACATACAACCAGAAGTCGAGCCATCCACAATATCTTCACCGTCGCGAAGTCCATTATCACAATCGCCGCGACTTGAAACGCCACTGAACCCATTCGAGAGGCCTTACGACCCACCCGAGATCCGCACCCACGATGCCGACAGCGACATCGCATTGCAGCAGCTCGATGAACCGCTCCACCCAGGCCACACCGAATCACCCATTCAGTACAAGAACGACTACGGGTACCTCGGCGCTGGAAGCTATGGCTCAACTTTCGACAACGACACACGCAGCCTGCTATCCGCAAAGCACTACGACCACCACGAGTCGCGCAAATTCCTGCTGAAAACAGGAGCATATCGATTCATGATCACGCTAGGCTTCAGTCTCGCAATCGGGCTGTCTTTGAAAGCATACGAAGGCTTCAACAAGCCGTTCATCATGAGCAAGATCCAGGTGCGGTACTTCAACGCCATCATGCTCGGGCTGTCGCTTGGTCTCGGTCTGAACCTTGCGAGCTCGCTGAAGCGGTACGCGGTGATTCTGCGGTGGTACTTACTGGCAAGGCGATACGTGAGCCTGGAGGTCTTCGATCTGATCCTGGGTCTGGAGACGCTTACCAAGGTGGGCAAGTTGATGATCATCTCGCTGCCGGGGATACGGAAGGTCAAGTTACTGAGCAAGCTGCCTTGGTTCCGGGAAGCTCGAGACGATGGAACGAAATTCACATGGATTGCTTGTGCGCTGTGGATACTTATCAACATCGCAGCGCAGGTGCTCGTTGCGGCTTTGTCGCTCTTCTGGCCTGTCGATCCTTCCAATGCAGTTCCGCTAATGACATACGGGAATGTGACTGTAGCAGACCTGCAGGCATGGAGCCCCGGGGTTACCTTTGACACAGGTGATTATTATGCGAATACTTCTTATATGCAAGCTGCATCGTTGGCAGGGGTGGAAGGAAGCGTTTACCCCGAGTTTCCGTTGCATGCGGAGTCACAGACGGATCTGGGAACTCTTCCAGGCACGCCATTGTACCACGATAATCTTACTGGGGTCTATGAATATCGCTTTTACAATCGAAATCCGACATCCCAATTTGAGAACTACGCCGTTTCGGGGAGGAAGATAAGAGCAACCGCCTCGTGCCAGCGACTCCAATTGAATGGTAGCACAACGGATGACTTCCTTATTTATGATAACGGCACGGACGGTATCACTCGTCAATACCTCTGGGCCAAGGTAAGCTACCATTGCGCATCGTTTTTGTAGTATCGTATAAGGAGTCGCTAACTGAGTAACAGGAAGAGGGTCAGGACTATGACTATTATTGGCTCCCCTCATACTTGCCGGACGGCTCTGTTAACTGGATAGCCTCGACATGGGAAGGCTGTGGACCGCGATGCACAAACTTTACAGTTTATCAGCAAGCCAACACGTACCCGATGAATAACGTGACCATCGACGTCTCTTCGTTATTCCTTTGCAACTCTACAGTCTCAGAGGTTGACGTAGGCGATTTCTCTGAATTCCAGAACCTCTCTGATGAAGACAAGAAGCATCTGAAGGGTACCGATGAATTCGCTAGGATTGCAGCAGGCTCCATCGGCTGGTCCGGCTACTACTCAGCTGAATACGCTGACAGACAGATCAGACCCTATCTGCGTGGTAGTAAATGGAGTCCGAACAAGGTCATGACCAAGATTGATGTGGAGGAGCTGTTGGCACGGTACACGATCGGTGGAATTGCTGCCTTCGACGACCATGGTCTCCGTTATGAGGTAGCGAACCAGTACGCAGTGCCAACGCAAGGCCAGCAATTGAACGTGGACTGGCCTTACGTGCTCGGCTTGTTGGGCGGTATCTGCCTCATTCAGTTCGCAGCGCTCATCTGTCTGTTGGCGTTCGGTAACAAGTCGGTTGTTCGAGATGAAAGCTTCATGAGCATGGCCATGCTTTTGAAGCCCGTTATGGACCGTATACCGGGCCAGACGGGAATGAATTTAAGCGGCGACGAAATCAAAAACCATCCTAAGTTGCTGTGGAAGAGAATACGCTATGATTACCGGGAAGGCAAGGATGGAGAACCCAATCGAGTGGATATCTTCTTCCAGGGAAGGGACGATGCGCAGAGTAGGAGGAGCTGGGCCCCGGGGGTGTACAGTTGATATGACCTCGGTCAGCAATTGTTGGTCATTGCATCGGTTGAATCTTGCGGTAGCACGCTGAGTTGGGGATCCCGTGTCATGACAAAGGCTATATAAGCAAACCTTTAATTCATGATAGGCTCCATGCTTATGTTATCATGTGCGGATGTAGAGCGGCACGTTTGTCCGTTCTAAGACGTAGATCCAATGCGACACCTTCGGCCTATGCGTGGTCTCGTTGCCCTTGGTTGCCTCTGACGCGGTCTGAGGTTCTATATCGTATTTTCCGACCAATTTCCAAAGAGTGCTTGGGTCTGGAAATCCATCTTTGAGAACCTTGACTGGAATATCGTCGAGGTCGTCATCTAAGCTCACCTCATCGTTGGATTCGGCTTCGTCTCCAGCAGTGCCTTGCTGTGGGGCTTGACTGACCGAGGCGGTCGTCTGCATAGGCTGGGATGAGCCGTTCGCAGATTCAGGGGTGGGAAGCTGTAAGAAAGGGTATCGGTTCATGGAATAGGAGAGAGAAATCCAGCGGCCTCCTGGCTTCGTGACGAGTGCAAGATGGACGGCCATGATATGAAGGGGATGTAAAGGCTCGGGAGACTCAGTTACGTTTGTCTTCATGGACTGTGGTGAAGCTGCCACGACATGATATGGCAGAGGAACGTATAAGTCATCTGAGCAAGCGATCGAATCCGATGTACTCTTGTCGACAACGATCGAGTACGCGGAAGCTTGACATGTCCGGAGGAGTGAGGAATGGTCTAGGAGATTTGCGGACGACCATCTCATGCATGAGGACGGAGAGTTGGCAGCTGTACTTGTTGCAGGAGTGGACAGCTTCTCTTGGTCTGACTCAAGTGAATTTCTATCCGGCTTGGCACTGGTTGCCTCCTCCCCGGAAGCTGACCATCCTGCTTCGAAGATCTCGGCCTCTCGTTTCCTCCCCAGTTTAATCGCGACATCTGAGTAATCTAGATTGTGAATCTGACTGGGTTTCTCGACATGCGCACGTAGGTGGTACGAAAGAAGTGACGTCCCGCACCCAATGTGCAGCAATTGCGGGTTTGGGGCTTCGATCTCCTTCAAAGCGTCAATAATGTACGGATCTAGCGCAGTAGGAGCCTCGAGCCATTCGAACGGAACCGGATTGGCAATGAAACGCATGTTCCAGTACTCTTGCGAACCAAATGAAGGCGGTGCTGGAGGCATTGCAATCTGGGACGCGACATGTTAGAACCACGCGTATTACCTTTGTTTTGGAGAGGTCTCACTGTTAGTTGGGATTGGGAATTGTAGATCAAATGTTTGCGCTCTTGATCATTCGCGTGAAGAATGTTACCTGACCTCGCGATGTGGTTGGGCCGAAGAAACGCCGGGCCGGGCCCGTCATTTTGAAGATTGATTTCCCAGCTCCCCGTCTTCCACACAACAACTGTGCTGCGCAACGTCGTGCCGCATTCACAATGGCGACGCTACAGTCAATACCGCGTTTGCTCCTACCCAGAGCGCCTCTCCTCCTTCGACCGGCCCCGCGCGCCTTCCTCCCGCTCTCGTATGCAACAACCCTCCGCCATGCCTCATCGTCGTCGACTCCGAAGACGCTCTCAGAACAATTCCAAAGAAGACAGCGGCAACAACAACAAGCTGCACCCACAATACCGCAACCCGACAAGTATCGACCACCATCCCACGGCAAGCGCACGCCGCGAAGCGAGACGAGCTATCGTAGCTACGGCCCGGCCTTGACAGAGGAGGACAAGAAGCGAATGGCTACGAAGAAGTACCCGAATATGATGAGTCCAGAGGGAACCTTCTCGCACTGGTTCTTGAACAATCGGGTCATCCACCTTTGGATAACCTTGGTACGCCTCCGCCATCTACCTCGCGATCCTCTTCGCGCAGCAACCTTGAATACTTGATTTGTGCTGACTTCCTCAACAGGGCATCCTCGTCTCCCTCGCAATCGCCGCCTGGTACATGGACTTCATGTCTAAGACCATCTATGGCGAGCTCGTGCCCACGCGCAAAGAGTTCTTCCGCCACCCCTTCGAAACGACCAGTCGCTTCATCGAGGTCTACAGGATGCACGTTGCGCACCAGACGCAGATTGTGCAGGAAAAGCGACTGAAGAAAGAGGAGGAGATCGAGAAGAGGAAGCAATACCGGTTGGAGAGGATAAGGGAAGCTGAAGAGAGGGGCGAGGAGTACGTCGAGGATCCGAGGTACTATATTGGAGAGGATGGTATTCGGAGAAGGCGAGTGAAGAGGTGGTTCGGCATCTGGGAGTAGAGCATGGGGAAGGGAATACTTGACTGGAGTAGAGGCGAGGGCCGGGGTTCGACAGAGGAAGCAGGCGGAGCATAAGACACGGCACAGGCATGGAAGACAGCAATTGCCAGACGGTGGTGGGAACGTTGCATAAGGATTTGTACATTGATGTTGTAACATACTGGTGCGGGAGGTCGTTCGCATACTAGCGCTTGGAGCATGGCTGATAGATGTTTTATATGGGGATTTGCAAAATCTATACCCAACTCTCTCTTTCCGCGACCGGTATGTGTGTCTACACTAAGAGTGTTTAAGGGACATAAGTCACCTCTAGCTAACGTAGAGCATATGAATATGCTGTTCGTTGAACCCTTTAGACCACAAACGGCGCCCAAACCGTTTATGTCGCGAGCCTGCAGTGCCTCAGCAGGCTAATAAACCACTGTTGCACATGTGCACCTGCTCATCGCAGATGCATGCAAGGTTGGCCGCTCTGTGAGATCATCGCCAACCGCCAACCCGACCTTCGTCCCATCGTTCCTTTCTCTCCGCTCGCAGATATGCTACTTTCCGTCCATCTCGAAGCCTGCGCACAAACTCGGTCACCTCGCGCTCGCTCGCAACGGCATCTGTGCCACCAGCGCCCTCGCCCTCGAGAAAGCTCTCTTCAAGGCCTCTACAAAGAGCTTCCTGTTCTCCGACCGCGGCAGTCAGTCTCTGGTATAACGCAGGAGCGCTAAACTCGCGCAAAACCTCATCTTGTTCCGCCTGCTTCGCTCTCCACTGCCGCTCAGAAGCCTTTAATGATAAGAGCCGCGACTGCGTACTGTCCCTCTGGCGCTGGAGATGCGCCTCGAGCTGCTTCAAGCTTTCAGCCAGTGTGACATTCTGCGCAAGCAATGCCTGCAGCGGAGCCGTGGACGCGGGAACCGAGGGATGCGCCGTCTCAGGGTTGTGGATCAGCGCATGCTGTAGTTCGGCGGTCTGCAACACGTGGTGGAGGTCGACCGTCCTGGCCCAGTTCAGCATCCGACATCATGCGTTTCAACGATGACGTACGCCTTGTCCTTCAAAACATCCGGCAGCCAACCATCTTCGGGCGGTGAAACGGCGGGCTGGCGGGGTTGTGTCTGCGAGCCCTGGGGGTAGGGCTGAGAGGCTGACTGTTGGGAGGATTGCGGCGGTGGAGGGAGCGGGGGGCCGGTCTGCGGTGTCGCTGTTCCGCTGGAGTGCGCGGAGGGCTTGGGCGGCGGTGGTGGTGGGGTGGAGGGGTTGAAGTCGTAGTAATTCTGCGACTGCCGAGGGGAATGGAACGCCATGGTGGAGGACTATGCTATGAGTGCCTCAGTAGAATATGCTATGGAAGGGCATGTTGTTGGACGCGCACAACGAGTGGACGTGACAAACGGTGCTCCAGGCCTGCGGCATGAATGACAGCTACCGGTGACGCGCACGGTCACAGACTCCCGAGACCTGATCGGCCAGCAGGTTATTCCGTTCCGATATCAAGCTGACTCGGAGTCTATCCGGATGATGTGCACAGTGAGATTGCGACGCTCCTTTCGTCGTGGCCAAGGGACGCGGCCGAGCCGACGACCTTGTCCATCACAAGCGAGGCGTCCAAACGAGGCTCCCGATCCTGGCGCGCCGTTCTGTCTGCGCTGTTCACTGGCTGCCCCTCCCCTGCCGGGCATGTGGGGAATCACATTTTCCGCATTGCAGTGGCTGCCTTTTTGAGGCACCTTACGGACTTGTAGAGAGTTGCACGCCACGAATGGAGAAGATGCGCACAGCAGCAAAGGGAAGGTTGCATGCGCGACCGAAGCCACCCGTCGTCGTGAAGTGCGCCGTCTGCGAACTACTGCGGTAGAGTTCCAGGTGTAATGAGGGTCGGCGAGGCTGGAGGTTAGGCTGTACCGGAGCGGGACGTGTTTCAAGCGCACGGAGGAGACAGACACTAAAGCATGAACACGACTGCTGAGAGCATGTCAGCGGGCTGTACGCTGCCGGACACCGCGACAAGTGAAGGCCAGCTACGGCAGTCTCTCAGCATCAAATCTCCTACCCCCGACATGCCCACCGTTATCAATATCGACTCCCTCCGCCGCCCGCGCGCATTCGTCTCCCCAGCGCGTCGCCCCTGTCCCTGCATACGCCCCATTGGCTGGTGCCGCGCGCGTTCCTGCATGCCCCTTAGCCGCCAGATCCACATCGCACAAAGCCAGCCTCCAACCGCCGCCACGAGTGGGCACTTGCGCCTCGCCGACAGCCAATTCCACGCCCGCGATCTACACACCAGGGCGCTCTGAGGACCTGAACCCGTTCATGCGCTAGTCTGGGCCTCTCCTTTCTGCGCCAGCACTCTTCCACCACGCTGGGCGAGCAACTTTGTGCAAGATCATGACTTGAGCTGGGGATTAATCGTTAATATGCAAGCGCCCCAGTCAGACCCGTCTGGGGGTGCGCCTTCCACCTCGTCTCCCCCGCGAGCAAAGCCTGCCTTCCTCGCTGCTCTTGCCATCCCTTCGTTCGCGTCCTTCACGCGCTCGCAAGCTACCCAACCTGCACCACCCACGGCCGTCCAATCCCCATTGCGACGGAAGCCCCTGCCCCCAGGATCGCCCGTTGTGGGACGATACTCGCCGGCTGAATTGAACAACGGCACTGGCGTGGCACCCGATCGACAGAACGGGCGCAATATCCTTAATCGACAGTCCCAAGACCCTCGCCGCGCCGCTGCGTTGCCGTCTCCCGCCTCCAGCGTTGGCCTCATTGACTTGATACCGCGCAACCTTGACGAGTAAGTCCTGCTATACCCTCGCGCCTCTGGAACGTCCTCATGCTGACAGCCCTCCCAGACAGCCCCACGGCCAGACTCCTTTAACTGCGACTGCCCCGAAATATCCTGACAGACAGAGTTCTCTCTCCTCGAACAACGGTCGCGTCTCCTCGGGCCCCCTACCAAGGCATGATCGGTCTGCCAGCAGCTTTCAAGTACACCGACAGAGCAGACTAGAAGAACTGAGAGCTTCGGCGAAAGGACAGCACGCGCGCTCACCTACTATGCCGAATATGCCAGCATACAACACAGCAGAAGTCCGACCACCACCCAACTTGCGATTGAAACTGGACGGAGTGACGGAAGATTTTATTGACGATCTATACGAGACGGACGAAGATCGCGAGGAAGAACAGGCGAGGCCCGTCAAACCCAAGTCCCCGGCCGCAGGCTTCTCTTCATTCTTCGGCTGGAACTCAGCCAAGCAAAACGGCGGCGAGTCGCCCACAACCACATTCTCGGAAAAGTCTTTGTCGCCTGCCGCTTCCCCGCGATTTCCTAAGCAACAAGGAATGCCAGCCAAGACAAAGCCGACTGGCCTAAACATCCCCATGGCAAATTCCTTGTCTCAGCCGTCTTACTTCAACGTTCCTGGGACGCCACTTCTATCATCGTCGCCCCAAATGAATGCTCATGTCGAAGAGCTAGAGCGCGAGCTTCGCGAGGTCAGCTCGGAGCTGGCTGCTTCCATCCGCAGGGAGATGGAGCTGGAAGACGAGGTGGAGCGATGGAAATCGGAAACCATGACCACCATGTCAGTGGACAACCGACGAACGAGCGATTACTATTCGGACTCGGGTGCCAGTTCCATCCGCTTCCCCATCTCGGACCCTGAGAGCAAGCTGGAGGAGGTCGAGACGCTGCGTAGGAAAGCAGAGCAAGAACGTGCCACTTTGAAGGTGCAGATGGCAGAACGCTTGTCGGACGAACTGCGCCGTCGTCGCGACCTTGAAGAACAAGTCCAGCAACTTGAAGACAAGGTCAGCGGTCCATCTGGCACATCTGCTGCTGGTGGTTCGAAAGTCAAAGAGCTCGAGGCCTCTTTACAAGATGCTCAAAGACGTTTGGCTGAAGAAAGACAGGTCAAAGAGAACTTTGAAGATCTATTGACAGCCCTTCGGGATGAGCTTGAACAACACCGAAACGAACGAGACAATCTCCGCGACGAGGTAGTGCCACAGCTCAGAGCTCGCCTCGAAGGCTTAGAGTCCGAAGCGGCCGATACACAAAGCCTCATGTACGAGACGACGCGCATGCAACAGGAAATCCAGCAACTGCGAACAGAGAACCAAATGCTTGTCAACGCGCGGAGGTTGCAGCAGGAGATGACACCGCAAGCCACTCGCTTCCAACCGATCGGGGCTATTGCTGAGGAAGGAGAGTCTCCGCAGAAGACCAATCCGCGCGTGGGCCTATCGCGATCAAATTCCCTCGCTCGAAGCTCTGGTTTTGCTAGCAAGAGAGGCTCACTGCAGCGGTCCAATTCGGTCAAGGATAAATCCGGCGCCGCATCACCCCTGGAGGGATCATCTCCACTCGCAATGGGCAACCCAGTCAAGGAGCTAGAAGAGCAACGGGATGCCCTTCACAAGGCTCTCAAGCACCTTCTGCAACGACAGGAGATGCAGCAAAGAGACTTCGAGAGGCGCATCAAGGAACTGGAAATGGAACGAGACAATGCGCTGAATCTCACGCCTCGGCGCACGGCATTCCATAAAGAGGTTGCCAGCTTGAGGGGTGAGGTAAACTCGCTCAGACGTAGAGCTGACGACGCTCTTGAACAAAAGTTCCAGTGCGAAAATGGCCTCCGTGGACTTCGTATGGACCTGGACCGTGCCCAACAGGAGACATCGTCTCTTCGCGAACTACTGACCGAAAACGACATTACCATCCCTGAGATTCGGATCGAGAACCAGCCTTACTCGCTCGACAAATCGTACAATGAACTACGAACCACGCACGCCTTGTCGCTCGCCCGCATCAAGCAGATGGAGTCGGAAGATTCACTAGGCGATGCCAGTGAAGAGGCTGAGCGAACCCTAGATCTGCTGAAGCGAAGCATCTCGGATGCGGAAGCAGAGCGCGATTATGCGCAGAAAGAAGCCGAGCAGTATCGCCAGCAGGCCCGAGCACTGCAACGGTCCGAGCTTGAACACTTGGGCAAGGAACAACATCTGAGCAGTGAGCTCTTTGCAGCAGCAACTCGCATGGATGAGCTTTCTAGCAAGATCCAGCAGCAGCTTGAGTCGAATAGAGCACTGCGCAAACGACTGACGGACGCGGTCGCTCGTGGTGAGCAAGAGCAGGAAAAGTCCACAGAAAAAATCATCGAGCTGGAGCGACGACTCAAGAGCGCGGAAGAGAAGGTCATGACTGCCCAGCAATCGTCAGAGGAGGCTATCTCCAAGCACGAGGTCGAGGTACAAGCTCTTAAGGAGAGCAACACGAACCAATTGCGCCGCGCAAAGTCTGGCCTGCTAAGCCCCGCTGCTTTGTCGCCGAAGATGCCGACATCGCCAGTGTTTGCACAGAGGGCGCCTCGCCTGAGCCAGACCACGAGTGGGCCAGCGATGTCCATGGCCGAAGCCACTAGGACCGAGCTTCTCGAGAAGCGTGTTGAGGAGCTTGAAAAGGCTCTGAGAGATGCCGACCACGAGATGGAGGAGGTCGTGGGCCGTATGAACATGGCTCAGATGGAGGTTGCCGATCTCCAGTTCCAGAGGTAAGTCCCATTGCCATTCTCTGGCCGACAGGTTGCTAATCCAATTGCAGAGACGAAGCCATGATGCAGACCAGGAAGCTTCAGGCCGATATTGTCGCCGAACGCGAGAAGGTCCAAGCCCTCATGACGCAAGCATGATCTTGATTACGATGCATAACGCCGAGCGTTCGAAACGACTCTCCCTACTTCACTTAGCCGATTATAATATTTTCCTTCTCTCCAGACACGGCCGTGTCTCCCCTTAGCATCCCTTCCGACATTTGGCGTTTCCCGGACATGGCATTTACACTGGAGCAAGGGTTGCATTCTCGTATTATTTTGCACCACATGCCCCGTTGCTGAGGCAGTTGCCCGCGGCTGAGGCCCTGGTCTTCGGACACATTCGATCGGTGGACCAATTATGGCCACAAGTTATATACCCTTTCTCCGGTGACAGCTGCATGCTGCAACAGCTTTGCGAGTTTTGTCTACCATTGTATTAGTTGATTACCTGGCGAGCAGCCCATTACCGTTGTACATAATGATTTAATGGTTGGATGCTTGATGCTCGACATTGGTGGGAGAACAGGTGTAGCAGTAGAGTGAAGACCAATGGTAGCATTGCCGCGTGCAGAGATGGGTGATTTTGCAGGAATTGTGTGAAACTTGGACGTGATGCATGTAAGACGGTGCCATACGCCTGGGATACGGATTGACAGGCGTAGCGCACCGGGAGTGGAAGCCAGTTCGCGTTCTGTACCGTGGGACCATGGAACGTCGTGAAGGGTTACAAGGGAGGATATAGGCAGCAGGATGGCGTGATGTAGGCTATCGAATCAATAGCGGGTGGTCATACAGACGCATGCCTGCGGACACTGTGTCGAGGGCGGTGCAATTCAGTCAGCGCGTGAAGTCGCGGGATGCTGCCCGACGCTGCGGAAGTTTGCATCTGTGCATCTGCCACGGCGCTCGCGTGCGTGCGTAGGGCAGCAGGCCGACAATGGGCGCTGGCGGTGCCGTGTGTCGCTCAAGCTGGCAACAACAGACGAGTCCGCACGTGGCGGAATGCACAGGTATCGTCTCAGCCTTGGTTGGTGACGCGGTGCAGCAGTGCCTGGGCCGAGCTTGGGACGTGGATTGCTCGAGCATCGGGGCGTCCCTATCGATACGCGGTAGCGGTCCGGTGCGTGCTCGGTGTGTGCCGTGCCTGCACTGGAGCGGGGAGGAGGGGAAGGGAAGGGAAGGGAGCTCGCACGGCGCCGCAGCGTAACGCAAGCGTACAGCGGGTCGCGCAGAGAGCATGCACGCCGCCGTGTGCTGGCGTCTGGTCCCCGCCGTGCCCGCATCACCTTCGCATCGCACGCTGGCTGTGGTGAGAGCGCCGACCATGTCGCTGCACTAAGCGTGCGCTAAACCGCATGGGACGGCGCCCATTGTCTCGCCGTTTGAGTTATCCCTGACTTCGAGCTCTCTTGCGACCGACTCCCTTCTGCCGTGTGCTCCTTTCCCCTTCACTTGACTCTGCTGCTTGCTCGTGCAGTGCACTACCAGCCCGTGCTCGGCGAGACAACACACGGCGTGTTCCTGGGCAGCTGCGACCTGGCCCGACCTGCCTGTCCCCGCCCGCATCCACGCCCACGCCCCTCGAATTGCGGCCACATCCTTCGCCCGCACCCGCCCTCCCACCACGGCCGCCAGACACAAAACGCCCTCCTAGGGACGCCATCCCGGTGCCCCTCCACGCCAACTGCAGCCCGCCATGAACAACCAGCAGCAGCAACAGCAGGGCAACCGCCTGAACCTCGCCTTTGGCTTCGGCGGCGGTGAACGACAGCAGCAGTACCCCACCACGCCGTCCACCTTCCCCCAGCCCGTCTACCCGAACCAGGCCGGCCAGCAGGAGGTGTGGGGCGCTCAGCAGGGCAACGGATACGCGGGCGGCAATGGCTACTTCATGAACCCCTACCAGCAGGCTCAGTACCAGGGACAACAGGGAAACCTGCAGGCCCCCAACGCTGGCCGCTTCAACGAAGCTGCCAATGGGCTTGCCCAGCAGTTCCAGCAGCAGCACCTCGGCGGCAGCGGTCGTTCTGGGAGTCCCTACGGCGGCCGCCAGCCCTCGCCGAGCCAGCAGCGGCCCCGGACCGCTGACAACAGGGGCTACCCGTATGGAGGAGGATATGGTCACCACCCACGGCAGCCTTCGCTGAACGACGAGGAGCCTCCGCCAAAGACGCCGGAGAAGTACTCGGACAATGTGCTGCGCCAGGCCAAGGTCTCGATCAACCTTGTCAGCACCTTCTTCAAGGACAGCGTGCAGCGAGCGCGGGATCGCAACCAGCGGTATGCAGACCTGAACAGAGGGTCTCAAGACACACGGCTAACATTGGAGCAGTGCTTTGGAAATGGAATCCATCATGAAGGAGCCCTCTATATCCGACAACCGCAAAGCCCAGAAGGAGCAGTCCATGCGACGACAGGAGGCCGAGTACCTTCGCTTCCTCCGAACCAAGGAGCGACCAGAGAACTTTTCCACACTAAAGATCATTGGCAAGGGTGCTTTCGGAGAGGTCAAGCTTGTCCAAAGGAGGAACGATGGCAAGATCTACGCCCTCAAGTCGCTTGTCAAGGCTGAAATGGTTCGTTTTATTATATCCCTCGCTCGCATGTGCATGTGCCAACTTTCTACAGTTCAAGAAGGACCAGCTTGCCCACGTCCGCTCGGAGCGTGATATCCTCGCCGAGTCGGATAGCCCGTGGGTCGTCAAGCTGCACACGACATTCCAAGACAGCACCTTCCTTTACATGCTTATGGAGTTCTTGCCTGGCGGTGATCTAATGACTATGCTGATCAAGTATGAAATCTTCACTGAAGACATCACGCGTTTTTACATGGCCGAAATCACTCTTGCTATAGAGGCTGTCCACAAGCTTGGTTTCATCCATCGGTAAGCCAGACCAAGACAGAAGCTATGCTTTTGGGTGCTAACCTTGAGCAGTGATATCAAGCCTGACAACATCCTCCTGGATCGTGGTGGCCACATCAAGCTCACTGATTTTGGTCTCTCGACCGGTTTCCATAAGGAGCACGAGGCCGGTTACTACAAGAAGCTACTGGCTGGTGGCGCACACAAGTCGAACAGGGAAAACCGGAACTCAATGAACTTGGACCAGATCCAGCTTACCGTCAGCAACCGTGCGCAGATCAACACCTGGAGAAAGTCCCGTCGCCAGCTGGCATACTCCACTGTGGGTACTCCCGACTACATTGCGCCCGAGATCTTCAGTGGCCAAGGTTACGACTATGGCTGTGACTGGTGGTCGGTTGGGACTATCATGTTCGAGTGTCTGATCGGGTGGCCTCCGTTCTGCGCTGAGGAGCCGCATGACACATACCGCAAGATTGTGGACTGGCCGCGGAATCTGCACTTCCCCCCGGACCAGCAGCTGGGAGCTGAGGCCGAGGATTTTGTAAAGCGGTGAGTACATGATGTGTTGATTCTCGTGTTTGCGAGTCATACTAATGCCTGTCTAGCTTGATTTGCGATGCCGAACATCGCCTGGGCCGTATTGGTGGGGCCAGTGAAATCCGGCAACATCCTTTCTTCCGCGGTGTACAGTGGGACGGTCTGCGCCGTATCCGTGCGCCATTCGAGCCGAAGCTGCAATCCAATGTCGACACACAGTACTTCCCCATTGACGAGATCGACCAGAACGATACCAGTGCTGCGTTGCGTGCGCAGACGGCGCAGGCGGGCGACGACGCGGCGGCGGAAATGAACCTGCCCTTCATCGGGTACACGTACAAGCGTTTCGACGCTTACAGAGGAAACTAGATACCCAGTCCTGCTGGCTACGACGGCATGAGGCTATGATCGAGCTTTGTTGGTCCTGACCTTCGATTTCATCAGTCAAAGAAATTCTCGCGCTGCTACCTATCATTTACCAATGCTCGGCTGGGGTTGGTACTTTTCTCCTACTACGAATGCATCTTGGCATGTGGGCTGGAAATCGTTGTTGGGAATGTTGGTGATAGGGATCATATTTGCAGGACAAATGCATATGTTGGTGCTGTGGAGTGATAATCCAGCGTCGGGTTTTTCGTATTGTGTTTCCGTGACCGTATTTCGTGCCGTTCCAGCCTGCCGTTCCAGCGTGCTATAAAGTTTTGTGGATTGTGTCCACTACAGCAGGACAACAACGATAACAGAGCAAGACAAACTACAATACGATTGAAGAAGGGCTTTTCTGCTCATCTCTAACAGGAATCAAGTAGAGCTTGAGCGTGGACACGCACAGGCTAGATTGTAAAGCAATACATTCATGCAACTGCTAAATAGGACGATGGCCGGGTAATCGTGCATGCTGTATGATATTGTGGGCCCAACCATGTACACCGAGGAACTCCAAGAGAGATTACACACTTGATCGCAACAATACGCGCATGCCAGATGCCATCCATACTCCGCTCCTGTCGTTCGTATTCTCTCATCGCGTTTCCTTCCCGTCCTTGCCTATCCACCAATCCATGGCACCGACCGTTCCCACTCCCCTCAATCCAATCCAATCCAGTTCGGTGTAGTTCACTCCAGTTGCTTTCAGCGCGCCTCAAATTGCACCATGCTACTCCACCGTCAGCTCCCACTCCATTCCACCTGACTGCCTCCAGGGCCCGACTCACCGGTTCGTCCGCTTCTTGTACAGCACGCGGTGCCCGCAGTTGCGGCAGCGGATGGGCTCGCCGCGCTTGAGCTGCACGTCGCCGTCGCAGTCGCCGCAGGTGTAGGAGACGGCGCGCGAGTGGATGTCGATGGCTGAGGCGTCGGCCGTTTGGGAGGTTTGCGGGGCGTAGCCGGACATTTTTGGGGTTGGCGCGCGCGTGTACGGGTGGTCTGTGGGAGGGTGAGGCGGTGGAGAGTGTGGTGTGGGTGCGGTTCGTGGAGAGGTGGTGTGGTGCCTGATGCGCGTGGGTTAGTAAACTTTTTGGGCGGGCAAGGCTGGGTTGGCGCGGGTGGCGGTAACGCTTATCGATAGGGTACTGATGAGACTTGCACTCGACACTGGATGCAGACATGAACTCTATGCCCCTGTGTGAAAGTTATTGAACTACAGGAAAGGTTCGCCGTATAGTGAAATGCTTCTTGCTCTATGTCTGGCTGTGCAGCGAAGATGGTAGCTTGTGCATGCTGGCTGCGGAACGTCCGAGCACCACACATGCCTATAATACAGGTATTCTGCAGACCATCACTATCGCCTTCCACCCACGGCTTCCCGACCTCTGTCGGCTCCCATTACTCACCGTCTTGCTGATATAGTATGCGCAGAGCTACAAATAGAAGCAAACGCGTCCGTCCGCCAATAATCAGCAAACTAAAGGCCACTATGTTCAAAGCTAGGCCTTGAGTCTCTCCTGTCTCCAATCCGACACTGATGCTCCAGACATGTGTGACTGATTCCCATATGCATGGCCAGAAGTTGGCCAGGGCGGTTACTACAATACGTTCAATGTTTGGACATCTCGAGTCAAGAACTTGGCAAACAAGGAGCGACTTCCGACAGCAATGTGGGTTTCTAACGGGCCGTTCCTAGGGTTCATCCCCACCGCCGAATTGGGTGATTATGTCCTCAGGGATACCTGCGGTATCGTAGATATCTTTGGGTTGCTCAAGTCATCGGAATCTCACCATCTACGAGACAGAAAACTCAGCCTTGGGAGGCGGAGGCAGTCTCAGCTTAAGGGCCAGCACCAATGAAGAAATCTACCTCTCGAGATTAGACTCCTATTGTGAGCAAGCTTCCGACGCAAGACTTCTAGTAATCATAAGCAACATGAAGACGAAGTCGCCTTCTCCTGCCTGTCTTTCACAGTCTCTGCTCCGAACTGGACTGTGGTTGAACGCTGCCTCAAGCTGTCTTCACCTGCCCTGCTACGGTACAATGCCATGTCTGTGCAAAATACGCGTTCGTCGACTTCCAAAGTCCAGACATGTTGTCATGCAACAGGTGTCACGATTGTGTTCATGTGAGCGGTCTGAATGCATCCAGTGAAAAGTTGACTAGGCAGGTGTAAGGTGCGCGGGCGGAGTCTGCAAGTGTTTCAGTGGGGGTCACAGGCAACCCAAATGATCGGACGGAGAGGATACGTTGGTAGATGAACCGAACTGCTAGTGTGGGGGACTTCGGTTCCAGATGCCAGGCGTTGATAAGAACGTGGAGTTGAGCGTGGGCAAGATAGGTAGGAGGAGAGATGTGCAGCAAACATCGTGCCGGGTGGTCGCTTGGAACTTTTTCTTTTATCAATCCGAGAAAACGGACTTAGATCGGCTTCAAGTCACCCGGTGCTCGTGTAAGACATCATCCCCTGGATTTTGGTGGACAAGTATGCTCTTGCCGAAATGTGCCGATCAATCTTATGCAGATTGACCAGAAAGTTGCGAGGTGATCGTGTTCATTTGTGCAGGTGCGAAAGACATGAGGGTAGTCGCCCGACAAAAGGAGATGGAGTGCCGATGCCTGGAATAGCCGCGGTCGAGGAGACCCCTTTTTCTGCGGCTCTCCATGCACAATCCCGTCCGTTTCTATCCATGTACACCTGAGTCACACAGCGAGCATGCGACCAGGAAATCGGCCAGACTACCGCACTGCCACAGCCACCCGAACTATTGGAACTCTAGTGCCAAGGATCGTGGGTTGCCCAAAACGTGGAGTGCGGGACTCTCCAGTCCGAGTGGAAGTGGAGGCTCTGGGAGGCTCCGGGTGTAGGCCGAGACCCACGCACGTGCGCCAACGGGACTAAGCTTCGCGAATTTCCCCAAGGAGTGACCCCCAAACGGCTGGACAAGTCACCTGCACCGTGGCGATTTTCACATGAGATGAGTTGCTGGTCACGGTGAGCAGCTTTGTGGGCTGATTGGGCCTGGGGCGAAGATCCGCCATACCTACAACATACTGATAACCGCGGAGACATCTTCACGCTTATCTCTTAGCGTTGACACAATTTTGAGCATCCGAAATTTCTGACCGCCGGAATAGCTTACATATCTACAGTATACGCAAGTACACCGACGGTCGGCGGAAGGCATTAGGGACCGGGCGGGCAGTTCGCTAGACTCATTGACTCATTGCCCCTCGAGACGATGCATACGCAATGCTATGCTTCGGTGTACGGGCACTGTGAGCGCGAATGACGGGCCATTTCCAAGCAAGAGTATGGCACAATGAGAAGCCCCAGTCTCCTCATCAGCTGGACTGCTCGCCTGCCGCTTCCCCGTTCGAGACTCTGAAAGTCGTCGTAGGCGAACTTCCCCGGTCGCACGAAAGCGCCCTGAAACTGTCACCTTTTGGGCGCCGCGACCGTGCAATGGCATACAAAACACCATGGCGAAGTGGCTCTTCGTTGTAAAACAGCGTCGAACCCCACAGTAACAGCGGCTCGGCTCCAGTGCGGACACCTTCCAGTGTTCTCCGCTCCACCTGCGGAAGTCCACGATCCTTGGCAGAAGTTTCGCGACGCACTATGTAACTAGTGGCCGTCAAAAGAACAAGCTCTAAGCCCACAATAATCTGGACCCTTGGAAATTTCTGAAGCTGAGAAAGATCCACCCTAATCGCCATCATATGGGGCCGTGCTCATGCTCCACTATACTGCCCCTCAAAAGGCGGCTGCCCGCTGTGGCTGTCCGGCTCTGATCTCTGCTTTTATCCTCCTCCTCAGTCTCGCTCTTTGTTTTTGATACCCGACAGTTCATCGTTTTCACCGAGAAAATGCCCCACATCACCGAGGCGCCGCTGAGGCTCAGCAATGCCAACCTCGCACAGTTCTCGCAGGCCGAGACAACACCTGATTACGACCGCACAAAGTTGAAGCATGGTATTGTCCACGTTGGTGTAGGTGGTTTCCACCGCGCACATCTTGCTGTCTACGTCGACCGCCTCCTCTCCAAATTTTCGGCCAACGAGTGGTCAATATGCGGTGTTGGGCTCACTCCCTTCGATGCCTCCATGCGAGACGCACTAGGGCCCCAAGACCATCTCTACACCGTCATCGAGCGCTCTGCTCGGGGAAGCTCCGCACACATTATCGGCTCAATTTCCGATTACATTTTCGCACCCGGCAACGAGGAGGCCGTGATTGCGAAGATGGCTGATAAGGACACCCACATCGTATCTTTGACGATCACTGAGTCAGGTTACTACTACAACGAAAACACACACGAGCTCGATGTCTCAGACCCGAACATCCAGTTTGATCTCACTGGTGATGGACCACCCCGCACAACCTACGGATATCTCACTGCCGCGCTTGCGAGGCGTTACAAGGCTGGCCTGAAGCCCTTCACTGTCATGTCTTGCGACAACATGCAGAAGAACGGCTCAATCAGCCGTAACATGCTTCTCGCATTCGCCCGTCTCAAGGAGCCGAACATGGCTGCATGGCTATCCGAGAACGGAGCTTTCCCCAACAGCATGGTTGACAGGATCACTCCACGAACAGTCGATGAGGACAAGCAGGGCCTAAAGCAGCAGTTTGGTATCGAGGACGCTTGGCCTGTCGTTACCGAGCCTTTCATGCAGTGGGTGCTCGAAGACAACTTCAGCGATGGACGACCGCAATTCGAGGATGTCGGCGTGCAGGTTGTACCTACCGTCAGAGACGTGGAGCAGTTCGAGCTGATGAAGCTGCGACTCCTGAACGGTGGTCACGTTGCTATGTAAGTTATTCAAGTTGTTGAGAATCCGAGATCTTATACTGACGCTACTTTAGGGGATACCTTGCCTCCCTCGCAGGATTCACCTACGTCCACGAAGTTATCGCCGACCCGCTCTTCTCCCAATATCTCAACGACCTGTGGTACGAAGAGGTCAAGCCTCTCCTGCCCTCCATTCCCGGTGTTGATGTCGACGAGTACATTCAGACGCTCCACTCGCGTTTCTCGAACCCCACTCTCAAGGACGAGGTCGCCCGTATCTGCCTCGGCGGGTCCGGAAAGATGCCTCAGTTCATCCTCCCCTCCATCGCTGAGCAGATCGAATCCCGTGGCCCCATCGGCCGCCTTACACTTTGCGTCGCCGCTTGGTTCCGCTACCTCAGTGGCATTGATGAGAACGGCAAGACCTACAAGATCGACGACCCCATGGCCAAGGAACTCCAAGCCCTTGCCCGTGAGGGTGGTGCGAGCCCCAACGCCCTCCTCGGCGTGCAGACCCTCTTCGGTGACGACCTTCGCTACGATGGTCGTTTCGTGCGTGAGATCACCATGGCCATGCGCACGCTCGACCGAAGAGGCGCTCGCAAGACACTCGAGAAGTACGTCGAGCTTCCCGAGGATGACAAGATCTCCGTTGCTGGCTCCACCGGCTCCGTCACCGGCACCCACACACGCGAGTCATCGAGGACACGCGAGTCAAGGACGCGCGAGGACATCACCAAGCGCATGCAAGAAGAGGAGATTGCGAGCCTCAGGCAGCAGGTCATCGAGCTTACGCTTGAGAAGAAGCGCCTTGCGTCCAAGCTCAACGACATCTGGAAGATGGCGTCGATTTACTGAGTACCCAAAGATACCCTTGGATCTTACATTATGCTCTTAACCGACGTTGCTTGCATCCAATAGACCCACGTCGCAGACCGCGACACAGCTCACGGCGTCCGTGGGGTGGAGGATGTAATACGAGGCAATATCCTCGATGGCTAGAGGGGTTTCCCACGGCCCCTGGTTAGACCGATACCATTTAGCATGTTCCGTTTGTTATACGAAAAGCAGGCATTTGCGGGCGTTTATAGACTTGATACATGTTTCCAGTCCTTGTCATGCAAGAGCATGGCCAATCTTACTATTATCCACATTCAAGTCCTCTCTGTGTAGTGACGCGCGGGGCTACATCTTGCCTCGTCTGCAATCGCCTGTGGCTGCACCACTTCTCTCTTTGCCACACAGCAAATACAATCGCCTGCTGTATTCGCCACCTGCCCCTCCTTCCCTTCCCCTCCTTACCCAGCAATCATCACCCGCGCAGTTTCCTATTCAGGAACCCGACTTAACACCGACCCCCCTGTCCCCTCTGGTAAGGGCTCCACACAGCGGCTCGCCGCGGAAGCACCAAGTGGACCTCGCTCGCTCGGAATCCTAGTCCGCCTGATGTCACTGCCCGTGGGAACATCAGCTGCAATGGCGTCACTCGTGTTGTTGTCTCGCGGGAAGAAGTTCCGTCCACGCCCCGCAGGGTCCATGGGATGATGCTGTGCTGTTGGAGTCAGGGTCCTGCGCTACGGTAGAATGTTGATCGCGTATGAGGGGTGAGCGGGAGAATCAGCTGGCGAGGGAATTGGTAGGTCTCCGATGGTTCGAATTGAATTGGTGTAGTGTGATCAGAACATTCGAGTGCAGGTTCAGTGTGATCGGAAAGGCGAATCTGTATGTATATTTGTATGGTTTCTACCCTAGGTATATTCAACCCAAGTTGTCTAAAACCTCCAGCAAGCCACAGCAAGCATCGTGAGTCGTATCGTCGTGATCATCCCCAGTACGCCACCATGCATCTACGCACAAGCAATGCTGCCTACCCATTCATGCAGTTCAAGACGCCTCAGCATAGCTGACTCGCTCCTTCACAAATATTCTCGTTCCACGTAGCTCTGAATCATACCCGACGGGCTTGGGTCATACTCCTTAAGCACCGCCTTGTCTCCCTCAAGCACTGTGTTCGCCTGCACAAACACCTTCCGCGGTTGCTTCTTCGACAGCACCGCTGGGCGCACCTTGTTCTCGTAGAACGGCTCGACATTCGAGAGCTCCTCGTACATCCTCTTTCCAGCTTCGTAGTCCGCAGTGCTCTTGTAGATGTGCAGCTTCTGCAGATACTCCTCGACGGCGCTCCGGCCAAGGTCAAGGATGCGGTCGCGCTCGAGGCGAATGGTGAGGTCCGACAGATCGTTCTCCTTCCACTCGAGCTCACAGAACTCGACGCCGGCGTTGAGGAACGTGCGGAGGATGGTGAAGCGCGCTTGGCTGTGCGCCTGGCCCCATTTGCGAGACTTGGGGTCCCAGAACTCGAGCGCAGCAATACCAGCGCGGGCCATCTGGAGGTAGGCTGCATAGAGAATGTCGCCGGGCTCGCCGTTGAT
The DNA here is from genome assembly GCF_001642045.1 of Paraphaeosphaeria sporulosa. Lineage (NCBI taxonomy): Eukaryota > Fungi > Ascomycota > Dothideomycetes > Pleosporales > Didymosphaeriaceae > Paraphaeosphaeria > Paraphaeosphaeria sporulosa. The sequence goes on along the minus strand of NW_017253360.1, from coordinate 4,658,570 downwards.
GTCTTCTTTGCCATCACCAAAGCCGAAGAGTTGGAGAATGGAGAAATCGCAGCCGAGGGCCATGGCAACGCACTCGGCGCGGCACTCTTCATAAGACGCGGCAAGGGAACCAAAGACAGAGCCCCAGGTCTGGCCGGGCTTGTAGTAGGTCGTGATGGGCTTACCAGAGATGGGCGAAATTGGGGGGTTTTTAATGTCGAAATTATAAACACCAGGCGCAGTCTCTTGGAGCAGCTTGCCGCAGCCGTGGCCGAGAAGCTCGTGGAGACCGACTTGTACTTCGAAAGCTGGGTCGCGGTACTTCTGATATACGTCCAAATCCTTGTCCTTAATGAAGGGGACTTTCTCGTTGGGTGCCTTCGCTGAGAGAACATTGCCTAGTGATACGTTCTTGAAGCCGATGTTCTGGCGAATGTCGTCGTAGTTCGGGATGTTGATACCGGCAGGGATACTGTGCATCGTTAGCGGTGTACCATTGGAAAGTAATTGAAAGGTTTGACATACCCACTACCGGCAAACGTAAGCACCTCAAGTGAGGTAAAGTCAGGGCTCAAGAAGGTGTCCTTCTCGAATTCCGCCTTCCACGGCAGCAATGGAATTAGCTTAGGCGCAGCGCTCACTAGCTTGCTGAATGCCTCTGTCCGCTCCTTGTTGACCGTTGCGACGAAGCCTTCCCATTCTCCTCGAATGCCATGCGGGTCGCGGTAGGTCTCCACGAACCCAATATCACTCTCGACCGCTGGGCCCTTGTCCTTGATCCACTGTCGCTGAGACTCCTTGTAGGCTTCCAAAGAACCAGTAGTAAAGCTCTTTACGTATTCCTCGGTCATCTTGACCTCCGTGTCATTCGCAGCATACTTCTTCGCCTCGGCGATATGATGCGCAATAGTCTCCATCTCCTTAGCATGGTCGCCAAAAACCAGCTTGACTTTCTTGCCGCTGGGCAGTGTCCATTCGCTCTCATCGAGATCGCGGTCCGCCGCCGCCGGGTCTTTCTGAGCGCTTGCGATGAGGATCTCGAAGCCCTCTTTGGTCTGGCGAATTCGCGTATTCTCTGGCAATAATCGCTTGCCTTCTAGGAAGTCACTCACGCCCGAAATGTCCTCCTTCGTAATGCCGGGGCTGTCGGGGTAGTAGGTAGACACGTGGCCCGCGCTTGGGTAGCCCAGGTGCAACTTCGCGATGTCTTCCCCGGCGTATATAGCGTTCTCGAACTGTTCGTATAGCTTCTGTGTCGTCGGGGACAGCTTGGCCAGGGCCTTCAGCTCGCTCGGTTCGATGCGCGGCACGAACTTCGAGTCGCCGAACGACTTGTAATTGCCCATGTTGCCCAAGAACTGAGCGGCATAGTTGAGGTATGCATCAACGGCTGCTTTGGAAAGGCTGGCATCATCCGCGGCCTTGGCGTAGTCGCCCTCGACGTGCTTGTGTAATGCGACGATGAAGTCGTAGATGGGTTCGGATTCGGGGGACACCTGGCGAAGAACGATGCGGGATCCTGCAAAGCAAGCTCTATTGTTTTGTTAGTTTACCATAAATCACTAGTATCCGTAAAATGTGGCTCACAGGGAGAGATGGTGAGCGTAGAGCTTCTCTTTGTCGCTGAGAGCTTCGAAGTGGGGTTTGATGGCGAGATTGACTACGGAAGGCGGGTCGTCGGCTAGGTATTGCTTCAGTGTCTCCGAGTCGATTGAGGCAGTCATTTTAGCCGGTAGTGCAGCTGCAGCTGCGAGATAGACAGCGTTGTCGAGGTAAGGGCGAGGTTCAAGTGGGCGGTGCCTGGAGCTCGGATTCAGGGCTCACGTACGCGGGGTATGGACCCTTTGTAATTAGCTCGCTCCGTGCGGCAGGACACAAACGCCACACGACCCCAACGGCAGGTGCGTGTTGCACGTCGGCGTTGCCATGCCCGATTGGCGAGGAATCGAAATGCGCACCGTGTTGACGCTAGTCCGGTCGTATTGTTGTCGATGGCATCTCGCGCCGGCCTGGGCGCTCCGGCCGCAACGAACAGAGCCACATTTTCGAGGCTTTAATCCAGCCGTCACGGTGCCCACCCAACGCCCGAGGACACTCAACCAGGCCTACTCTGCGAACAAACCAGGAACAAACTTCTTCGCCATCACTGTGCCCGATGGACCCTGACCTGGCTTGCATCCTCACGCATTCCTCGATTGATAGTCAATTGGTGAATTGATGCTTCACTGCTGTAAGTCACCGCGAGTTAATGGAAGACTGCATGCGCAGAGACAAGGATCCACCATTGGATGTAATCCTTCACATAGTAAATTGCATATATGCATTCGTACTACCCCAACGGGTTCTGATGATCGAGACTCCAGGCACTGTGTCCTACAAGCCTACCCACAAAGATGTAAGCCCGATGACTGCAACGGCACACCACGAGAGCGACACACGTGTCGCCATGCTGCTGCTCACAACCTCCGGGGTTCCCAACTCCTTCACACCATCAATCTTGCAAACAACCTTGCACTTCTCGTCCTTCCTCTTATCAAGTAGCTCAGCCGCTCTCTTGCTATTCGGGTCGGGGCTTGTGTCACCCTCCACCTTTCCGCTCGTATTGAAAGTCATCTCAATCCATTGTATCTGGAACTCCGCAGAGCCGTCCTCCGTCATGTTTCCAGACCATGATCCGCCGTCCGACCACATGTTTATTACCAGGTAGCTCGACTTTCGCGGCACCGAGTACGTGTTCGCAGCGACCTGCTTATCGTTCAAGTACCAGTAGCTGTTCTTGTCGAGCCAATCGATACGGTGCTTCTGCCACTCGTTCCAAGCCGGAAGCTTCGTCTTCGTAAGAGATGCTGCTGCAACCTCGTCACCGCTTTTGTCGACCGATGGCTGGTTGGTGTACCGGATGACATCTGTAGGGTCGTCCGTCAAGATCTCAATATCCGATTCATTTTCGTCGTCGTAAAAGGTGAAGAAGCCAGCGACAGCTCCTTTGTCCCCCACCACTCTCGCTGAGACGCGCATCGACGTGTGCATCACGTTCTTCTGCAGGTTCTCAATCTCTGCCGCGCTCTGGAATCCATTGCCACGGGTCGTCCGGAGTGTGAGGTATGTGAATGCGTCGTTGGTGTCGTTGTTTTGCTGCAAGTAGACGTTTGCTGGCGAATTCACCATTCGCACGGGGAAGTCCTCGGAAGCGTTCTTGCTCCAGTTCTGTATGTTCCAGTCCTTATTCCATGCATCGCTCTTGAGAATGCTCGGCTGTCCAACATCAAGGTTGGGAGCTTCGTCCCAGTCGTCGACAATGGCCGGTGTTTTCAGATACTCTCCTGCTTTATCCGCAAGATTCCGAAAGTCGTAGAAGCGATAGTACTGGAAGTATTGGGGAGTCTGCGAGTCGTCACCAGATTCGACAACATAGCAGGTACAATTCGGATTGTTCTGGACTGGCGTTGTGGAGTTTGCAGTTACATATCCAGCGGAAATTGCAGGTCGAACGAGGAACGCAATAGGCCACAAGGCCGCTGCCAGTCTCACCACCATGGCGCAAATGGTTTGATACTTTGAAATGTACGCAAAAGACAAGATGGGTATCAGATATTAAACAATAAGCTACAAGCGAGAGACTGTAGAAAGCAATATGCAGAGCGAGAGGTCACCTCCGGGACATTTCGAGTGAGTTCAATAGTCGTAGTGTGTATCAGCAGGAGGGGTGCGCGACCTGGACTTCATATACAAATGAGTTAATAGATGAAACCACCACGTTGTTGCGCCTCAGAGGGTAGGGCGAGGCGCAGGCGCTCCGTTTGCGCCCATTTGTAATTGGTGCCCTGGCAGCGTTAAGTTGTTTGTATAGCTCCGTATCGTCCCCATTCGGTCGGAGCTAACATTAATCTGGCCCGATCCCTGCGTTTTGCTGCTTCAATAGCGTGCAACAGTAGACAAGTAGGGTAATTGAGCCGGCACGCTGCAGTGAGCGACGGCGACTCTTAGACATTGAAACATCTCTCTTTGAAAAGAGAATATAGGATGGAGCGCTTCATTCGTATGCGCGCACCTCCAGCCACGTTGACTTGTGAGCTCGATTCGAGTGCTGTTAGTCTTTCAAGAGCGAGACTGGCTGGCTAGCTAGCCCAAAGCTAAAATTAATCAACGGTCACGCCACGCTGTGGCGCCTTCGAAAGTAACTTTAGGCTGAGAGGATGCACGACGTCGAGTGGAAATGAAATTCAATGAAAGCGCAGCAGTGGCAGTGCACTAGCGTTGGTGATACACAGAGCCTAGCCCAGCTTATGTATTAACTGCAGGTGAAAGTTGTGGCTTGCCTGCCTGCCAAGCCTTCCGCACGTGGGCCTGATGTAAGCGTTCACGTGCCTGCGCGACATCGACGCGCTGCTGCCTTCGTGCCACACTCACCAACAGTCGTTGCTGGCTGATGCCTGCGAGGCATCCTTGAATACATGTATAGTGGAAAGTACCTCATTGAACCTATAGCGATACTCTACGATTGCATCTATCCAAACACCCGCACAATGGCCAACAAGTATTTGCAGGAGAAGGTGGCTTACTTTCAGCAGCAAGATCTGTTGGATCTTTCCGAGGACGATGAAGATTATCGTGACCCTGGTCTCTTGGCCGCAGAGCGTTTGTTGGGTGGTTCTGCTCCAATGCCTCCGCCACCGCCCATTCGCCGCGGGAGTGGTTTTCTGGGACCTACGCCCCCGGAGCGGCAGCAGGAATTCAAAGCGCACACGACAAAGTACCGTGCGGTCGGACGTGAGTGCGATCCTGGCTTGATGCGATCTTCCACGGCACCAGAATCAATTACCCAGAGCTTCCCAGTCACGACATTCACACAAAGGCATGGTGCGCCTCAAGGAAAGCTGAAGAAGACAGCGTCCATGTCAGACATTGCCGCAAAGGATCTCACACCCTTCCACAAGCGTATGGGAGAGATCCCTCGCGAGCTCAAAAACGCGAATGCAAAAGCTGCCTACAATATCATCGTTGAGCCAGAGCATAAACAGCTGCTGAAAGAAAAAATTGTCTATTTCTTCCCAAACAATGACATCAGTATGGCGCGACGCCTTCGAATACATAAGATCATCCAATTAGGCGCTGCTTGGGTGAAAACATGGAGAGACGATATAACGCACGTTATCTTCGATGATGATAAACACACATACCCTCAACTCCTACGTCACCTGAGCAGGGCTGGTTTGCCAGTAAGTACGAGCTTAGTGATGCGATCTCTGCTGAACAAACCGAAGGGCAAAGTCGTCGTTGTTAGGTTCGACCCATATATACCACAGTGCATACAGTCCTCTCTACTGCTCGATCCCTCGAAAACAAGGTTTCTGGTCAAAGGGGCGCCGCGTCCAAACGAGGCACCAACGCCAACACCTCCAGAGTCTCAAGACTCACTAGTGATCAAAGCTTCAAGACGAGAACTGACCGCCAACTCGTCTCAGAAGACCGATTCAGTGGAGCCCGAAGATACTCCCGCGAAACAGCATGAGGATGACCTCCCAACCTCCAGCGGGGACATAGTAAAGGATAGTTTCGTACAAGTCCCAGAATCACCCATTTTGGAATCTGCGAAGCTTCCAGAGGAATTCAATGACGAGCTCTCGCAAGCCATACGACAGTCAAGAGCTGTTGCGCATCTTCCACTTGATGATGAAGAAGAGAGCGAGTCGCGACCCACTTCTTCGGCAAGCATGGACTTTGAGTTTAGTACAGATGAAGAAAAATCACTGCCAAGTCCGAAACGTACAAGGAGCCAGACAGCCGCTGTAGCACCACGCAAGAAATTCGGAGTCAATCAGAACACCTTCCAATGTATGAACCCCATGGGAACATCCTCCCCGACTTCTAATCCTAATGCACGGACAATCGAAATGCTCGAGCAAATGGGAAAATACTACGACCAGACGCAGGATCAGTGGCGTACACTTGCCTACAGGAAGGCTGTCACCACACTGCGGAAACAACATGTCCAAATTTCCACCGCGAAGGAGGCTGCGGCGCTCCCATTCATTGGGTCTCGCCTCGCTGACAAGATCGAGGAGATTGTGTTGACGAATCGACTGCGCAGATTGGACAGCGTCCGCGATGATCCAACCGACAAAATCCTCCGCCTGTTTTTGGGTGTTTACGGAGCCGGACTGGTACAAGCCAACAAGTGGATACAAGCCGGGCATCGCACGCTCGACGATTTGCTTGCGAAGGCGAAGCTCACAGATGCGCAAAAGGTCGGGATTGAGCACTATCATGACTTTGCAACGAGGATACCTCGAGCTGAAGTCAAGGCGCACGGTGACCATGTCAGGAACGCTCTGCAACTGATCGACCTTGGATTTCAAGCCACTGTCATGGGTTCTTACCGCCGCGGTGCAAAAGACTCTGGCGATATCGACATCATCATTACCAAGCCCGGTGCGACAGTATCAACTCTGCGAGATGTGGTCTTTCACACGCTTGTTCCTCGACTGCTCAAGACAGGTTTCCTGAAGGTCAAGCTCGCTACTTCTTCCAGTAGTAAATGGCACGGTGTGTCTTGCCTGCCGTTGTCGACTACATGGCGCCGGTTGGATCTCCTTCTAGTGCCAGAGGAAGAGATGGGAGCAGCCCTGCTTTACTTCACAGGCAATGACATCTTCAACCGGAGCATAAGGCTCTTAGCAAGCAAAAAAGGTATGCGCCTCAATCAGAGAGGGCTGTACAAGAATGTCATTAGAGGAAGGCATGGAGAGAAGCTGAACGAAGGAACTTTGATCGAGGGCAGGGACGAGAGGAAGATCTTCGAGATTCTAGGAGTGCCCTGGCGCGAGCCAACTGAAAGAATCTGCTAAGGGCCAAATCTATTACTGGCTAGTGTGGGACCCACAGCAATCCTTCCAGATAGCAGACGTGTGCCTCATTGTCAATCACTTCAACTTTGAAACTCCGCTTCCGCGATTGTTCCCTCCTCCTACTAACGGGACGCTAAGCGGCTCTAGCCGGGTCTATCCGTTCGATACATCCGTGCCTCCATCTTGTTGACAGTATCAGCTGCTGTTGTTCCTGAAATACCGAGTATCTACACATTGACCACCCACCATGTCGTCGACAAGCCCGCCTCGATTAGGATGGTTTGGCCTGGGGTCAATGGGACTTGCCATGGCCTGTAACCTTCAGAAACATCTCACAGAGCAAAATTTAACTGCTCTCCACTTCGCGAATCGAAACATTTCTAAAGGCGATCCGCTCAAGGAACTTGGAGGTATACCATGTCAGGACATCAAGGAACTGGTCCGGGCATGTGATGTGATCTTCATATCGGCAAGTCCACTCTCGTGCCCTCACAAACGGCTCGGCAGAATTATTAATATGTCCATGTATCGTAGGTAACGAACGATGACGTCCTTACGACTGTAATTAAATCATTCGTATCCACCAATTCGCTGAGAGGCAAAATCCTCGTAGACACAACGACGGTTCACCCCAATACAACAGCCGCTCTGGCAACTGAACTCGCATCCCACGACTGCTCTTTCGTCGCTGCCCCGGTCTTCGGCCCACCGCCAACTGCCCGCACAGGCCAGCTCCTCGTCGCTGTCGCTGGACCCTCTCAAGCGATCGAAATCCTTGCACCCTACCTCCACGGGGTCATCGCCCGTGGCGTCATCCGCGTCGGCGAAGAACCCTCGAAAGCTCTCCTCTTGAAATCGACCAGCAACTTCATTGGTGCAGGCCTCATGTACCTCCTCTCGGAAGCCCACGTTCTTGCCGAAAAATCCGGACTATCAGCGCCCGTCCTAGAGTCGCTCATCGAAGCTAACTTCGGCGCCTACGCGGCCAACACGTCTAAGCGACTTACTTCGGGAAGCTATATGCCTGCTACAGGACAGGCGCCGAACAGCGCGCTGGAGCTGGCGATCAAAGATGTGGGGATCGGGTTGGGAATAGCAAAGGAGCAAGGCGTGAGGTTGGAAATCGGTGAGTTGAGCATGGGGGCGATGGAGGAGGCGAAAGCATTTGGAGACGAAAGGGAAAGGAAGCTGGACAGCCATAGTGTATTCGGGATCGTAAGGAAGAACGCGGGGCTGGACTTCGAGAACGAGGCCGTCAAGGAGAGAGATGGGTCAGGAGAGCAGAAGAGACCGTAAAGATACGTGGGGGGGAGATTTCCTCGGATGCGTACAGATCCGGGCTGGACCAGGTTTTCGTCAATTATATGTATCGGAACATATTGTCTTTGACACTTCTCTTCATAGAAACAGGCTGGCCGTCCTCGTACTCCACACCCGATTCTCCGCCGTCCCCTGATAGACCCTGCATTTTAAGCTGCAATTCTTTATCCAGTTCTGCTTGCGTTTTCTTGGGCTTCGTCTTCTGCTCATCAGTTTTGGTGGGCTGGTCCTGGTAGGTGTTAACCTGAGTGCGGAGGAAAAGGAGCTCGGTCGACGAAGATATTGAGCCACGTCATGTATAGGATACCGCTCTGGAGTACTGACCGAAGAATCTGTTGTAGCTTTTGTATCTTTCTGGGGTCCTGTAACAACTGTTGATGCGATTTGCCGGGATGGCGCTAACTGTGAGGATGCGATGGTGCTGTTGATAGAATGAGACCGGGCTGCCGCGACGGCTCGCCGGACTACCTGATGTAAGACAGGCATTCCAAGTTAATAGTTGCTACAAAATGATAAAAGTATTGGATCGCAAAGAAATCGTTTGAGTGGCCGATTCTGAGCAATTGAAAACCTCAGTTGAGAGGTTGAGAGGTGATGTCAACTATAGTGCGCAACAACCCGTGAGCCGTTGGAATGATGCGGTGATGAATCTAGTGCAATGTATTTCTCTGCGAGCTTCGAAAGTGAGTATCTCCCGTGACGTACCTGTGATATCTTGTGCTTTCGCCTCAGCCTGTGTTACATAAGCAAGAGCGTCGCCGCGCTAGTGCCTTTTCCCGAACTTCTGCGCGACAGTCTTGCAGCGCGCGACAACCACGAACTTCACTGGTACTCCAACCCGCCGTACGCCGCCACGCCTCCAACCCGGATTCCAAATACTGGCAAACTTAGACAAGCTATTACAGGGTAGCCAGGGGCCAAGATGGTTGTCACCAAGGTGGGACAGTGGTCGAACGTCGAAGATGAGGTCCTCAAGGCCGCCATCTCGAAGTATGGCCTGAACCAGTGGGCGCGCTGTGCCTCCCTCCTCGCAAAGAAAACGGCGAAGCAGTGCAAGGCGCGATGGAACGAATGGCTAGATCCGAGCATCAAGAAGACCGAATGGTCGCGCGAGGACGACGAGAAGCTGCTCACGATGGCCAAGCTACTCCCCACACAATGGCGTACGATCGCACCGATTGTTGGAAGGACCGCAACGCAATGTCTCGAACGCTACCAGAAGCTCCTCGATGAGCAGGAGTCACGCGAATCCGGCGATTTGGGCTTGGCCGGACCAGAAGGTGGAGAGTCTGCGGCTCCCACGGCTGAGGATGTCCGCCGGCTTCGACCAGGAGAGGTCGATGCGTATGCCGAGGCCAGACCAGCTCGCCCTGATGCGATCGACATGGACGAGGAAGACAAGGAGATGCTCTCAGAGGCGCGTGCGCGCCTGGCTAATGTGAGCGGAAAGAAAGCCAAACGGAAAGCTCGCGAACGACAACTGGAGGAATCGAGGAGAATCGCGCTGCTTCAGAAAAGACGTGAGCTCAAAGCTAGTGGGATTAACATCAAGATCACAGCGAAGAAGGGCAACCATATCGACTACAACGCCGATGTACCCCTCGAACGCGAAGTACCGGCGGGATTCTACGACACGACTGATGAGCTCGACCGCAACGAGAAGCAGCGCGAGGCCTTCGACCCACGAAAACAACAACTGGCAAACAAGCGCAAAGCAGAGCAACAGGAGGAAGGCGGCAACAAGCGAAAAAAGGATGAGAACAAACCTGGAGGTCTTGCAGCGTCATACGCAAAAGCAGCCCGGGATCAGAGGATTCGCGAAGCCGAACAGAGCAGCAAGCGTCGCGCTCTAGCACTGCCAGCACCCCAAGTTGGCGATGCTGAAATGGAGGACATCATCAAGATGGGAATGACAGGAGAGAGGGCTATTACAGGAGTTGGCGGCGACAACATGGCTACAGAAGGTTTGGTGGGCAGCTATTCTGCGCTCGTGAGCAACACACCAATCCGCACACCTATGGCGCCCAAGGAAGAGGATGTTATCGCCAACGAGGTACGAAATGCGCGACTTAGGACGGAAACCCAGTCAGCACTGTTGGGAGGAGATAACCCAGACCTCGTTGAAGACAGCACTCCCGCGTTGCCAGGCTCAGCGACGCGGCACCAGATTGTAACCCCGAACCCAATGGCAACGCCATTTCGTCAAGCCAATGGAGCGGGTGCTACACCTGCGCGGCAGGGTCATGGAGCGACGCCCATACGAACCCCTCGCGACAACTTCCATCTAAACCAAGAGGATGGGATGCAGCTCGTAGGGCAAACACCGCGTGACGTGAAGTTACGCGAGAACGCCAAGAAGTCAGACCTACGAAGCAGACTGGCAGCTTTGCCCAAGCCCAAGGAGACTAGCTGGGAGTTTGAGTTGCCCGAAGAGCGGGAAGATAGCATGGAGATTGAAATTAGCGAAGAGGATGCTGCTGAGCGTGACCGTCGGAACAGACAGGCCCAGGAAGCAGCGGAGCGTGCAGAGTTCGCTCGTCAAACACAAGTTGTCCAGAGGTCGTTACCGAGACCATCCACAGTCGACATTGATGCGTTATTGAAGAGGGCGCTGGAGATTTCGGATCCGATTGAGCGCGAGGTCGAGACGGAAATGGCACACTTGATCGCAAACGACGTGCAGAAATTTGGTGGGGGCAAAGTGTCTGGAACAGCGAAACTCCTCGAACAGTTCAGTGATGAAGTTCTGAGGGCGGCCAAGATGGAATTCGCGCTGGAGCTGTCGATGAACAGTGAAAAGGACAAGAAGGTGTTCCACGAGGAATTTGGCACAGCGTGGATCAACTTGCACGGATCATCTACGCTGCCAGGACTGGACGGGTACGAAGAAGACGAGGTCGATGAGCACCAGATGATGGTGGAAACATTCAACAACGCGCAGGACAGGATCATCGAGACAGCACAGCAGGCAAACAAGATCGAGAAGAAGCTGTCCACGCACCACGGCGGTTACATGAAGCGGTCTGCTTTGCTTGGAGACAAGATCAAACAGGCGTCGCTAGCGCTGGAGAAGGCGAAGATGGAGCTGGACTCTGTCAGGACGATGCAGTACTCGGAGCAGGCGGCCGTAGCAAGGCGGCTCGAAGGGTTGCGCGACGAGGTGTCGTTTGTTAGCAGGCGCGAGCGCGAGACACAAGAGCTGTACAGGACGCGCAGAGACGAGCTGGAGGGGTTGCAAGCATCTGCCAATGGCGGGCACTAGGAAGGCGTGTTTGGATCGCGTTTGGGTAATTTGGACATACGAAGAGGACATGGGATTTGCATTGGTGGCGTCGGTGGGGCGGCATGCTTGTGTAGTCAGTCAGTCGAGCGTCAGGTCACATCAGCGGGCCCGAATACCAAGGATGCGGTATGCGTGTAGAAACATGTCCACAAATCAACACAGCCGCCCTGTACAGCCGCCTTCGCAGCGTGATAAGCGCGGCGGTTGTTGGGTCATGCGCGTGCCCGACCCCGCAGAGTGCAGCGGAACGTGGGGTCCACGTTCTCGGAGCAGTGGCAGCTGCGGGCTGGCCGAACAAGCTTCCGAGGCAGGGCTTGAGGTGCTTGCCAACGTCTTCTGTGCCCTGGACGCGCGTTGACGCAGCACTGTGCGCCCGCCTGCACCAGTCGGCCTGCAACGAGGAGCGCGCCAAACAGCCGTTTGGAGGGCGGGTGCGGATGGACTGTGCGCCCTGCCGGAGCGGCACCGACTCACTGGGGAAGCTGCGGACTGGGGCAGGGATGGGGTGTGCGCCAGACTCGTTGCGATTCATCGCGACATCCTCCCGCCGGCTCAACCGCTGCCACTGCCACCGCTGCGCTCTGCCCATCTGCTGCGAACGGCGCTCGCCGAATCCACACACACTGCACCGCATGTCCCCTCGGTAATCCGCGCGCAAAATGGGGCGCAACGCGCGGAAGCGCATCTCCTATGGTGGGTGCTCCCTTGCGTGCCCTCGACGCAAGCCGGGGCTGCGTCGTGCCTCGACACTGCTAACCACCCGCCGCAGTGCTGCCGCTGGCGAACTCGGCAGGAGGCCACCGCCTGGGCGTCAATGGCCTCGCCGTCGACCCAGCCAACTCCATCCTGTGAGCTTCCGTGGCATCTGCGTCATTATCCCACTGACGCGGCACAGTTACTCGGGCGGCCGTGACGGCGTGATATGCGCCTGGGACCTGCACCTCGACCTCCATCGCCGCGACAGCGACGACAGAGACCCCTTCGCCGACTCGAGCGCACCCAACTACAAGCCGCCGCCCACCCAGTTCCGCCAGCAGGCCCAGGCCCACACCCACTGGATCAACGACCTCGTGCTCGCCCAGAGCAGCGAGGCCCTCGTCTCTGCCTCTTCCGACATCACCGTCAAGGTCTGGCGTCCCGCTGCTACAGATATCCAGCCGCCGCAAACGATTGGCCTCCACACCGACTACGTCAAGCGCGTCGCCTCGCCCGGGCTACACGAGAACTGGGTGGCTTCTGGCGGGCTTGATCACAAAATCAGCCTGTGGGACCTGAACGGCGCGGGCCAGAAGCTTCAGATCGCCGTGGGCGACGATGAGAACATCGCCAAAGGCTCCGTCTATGCCCTCGCATGCAGCCCCTCCATTGTGGCAAGTGGCGGGCCCGAGAGCATCGTGCGCATATGGGACGCCCGGACCGGCAAGCGCGTCACCAAGTTTGTAGGACATACCGACAATGTGCGCGACGTCCTCATCACCCAGGATGGCGACACGATCCTCACGGCTTCGTCAGATCAGACTGTCAAAGTATGGTCCATGACAGCGGGCCGGTGCATGTACACGCTTACCATGCACAACGACAGCGTATGGTCGCTCTTCTCAGATGACCCGCAGCTGAGAGTCTTCTACTCTGCCGATCGCTCGGGCATAGTCGCAAAGAGCGACACCCGCAATTGTCCTGAGATGGACGAGGGCGTTTCCGTCGCAGTGTTGCAAGAGCACGAGGGTGTCAACAAGGTGGTCGCGGCTGGTGACTGGGTGTGGACGGCAACATCCAGCTCCAGCATCAACCGGTGGAACGACGTAGAGACTGCGGCTGAGATCGCGCTCCCGGAGTCCTACAAGATGCATAGGTCCAGCATCGCCACAACACGGTCCCGCTACCCATCCCCTCCTGCTGCGTCGACACCTCCTACGAATGGAGCCGCGCCAAAGATTCCATTCAAAGCTCTGCTGCGCATGTCTAACACGGCGCCGTTCCCGCAACTGTTTTCTAAGGACTCTGATGCATCTACCTTATATTCGGTCACCAGCGCGCGCAAGCCTGCCGAAGTCTTGGTGGCACCTGATCACGGCGTCATTGTTCCCTGTAGAGATTTGCCTGACTTTTCTATAGAAGGCCAGAACGGTCTGATCAAGCACCACCTGCTCAATGATAGAAGAAGAGTGCTGACCCTAGATACTGCTGGAGAAGTTATTCTCTGGGACTTGCTCGCTGTATGTACCGTGCTCCCCGGATTTTCTTTTGCTAACCCCAGCGCAGTGCGTTCCCATAAAATCGTTTGGCAAACGTCACTTGGAAGATGTCGTCCCGGAAGTAAACACTCGCGAAACTGTTGCCCATTGGTGCGCCGTCGATACACGAATAGGAAGCTTGACGTGTGTTTTGGAGGAAAATTATTGCTTCGATGCCGAGATGTACGCCGACGAACTGGACCTTGAAGAGAACATTGACTTCAGGGAAGACCAGCGGAGTAAGCATGTCATACGACAATTCACATGGCGTGTACTGACTACGTGCAGTAAATCTTGGCAAATGGGTCTTGCGGTACCTTTTCGCGAACCTTGTTGACGAGGAGATTAAGCGCGATGCTACTTTCAGAGAAACTCTGCTTGCGAACGTAGCAAGTCGAGCCAATCCACCAAGTAGCATTCAGCTGCCAGACAGTAATCTCAATGGATGGAAAGACGCGACGTCAGGGCCTACATCAGGCTCCACTATTCGCCCTCAGAACGGATTTCACCTACCTCCCACAACGCCTGGTATGCACATAGGCCAGGCTACGCCGGGTATTACTCCCTCAAGCGCAGGTAAAGGCTCCCATCTTAATCACCTTCTGACTCCTACAACGGAAGAGGGCTCTCAACTGGAGAAGACTGCCACCCAGAGGAGTTCTACACAGGACCAGTCGGACTACTTCTCCAGGACGCCTACTACCAATGGAAACGGCAATGGAAACAAAAAAGAAAACAGTTCCACAGAAGGGTCAGAGGAAACGGTACCTCAATCACCAGCCGAGGACCCCCAGACGCAGAAAAAGAGCAAGGGTCTTTTTGGCAAGAAATTTGGCATGTCCCTCAACATGAAAAAGTTTGCCACATCTTCAGAAAAGCCCGAGGCACCGAAACCAGCGGCTGCGGATGAGAAGTCGGAAGACAGTGACTCACACTCGACTAAAACCGACGAAAAGGTCATAGAGGATAGCTTCTTCGGAGCTCTACAGAAGATTCGCCAGACATATGAGGAGCAGTCAATTCTAGGCACTCAAAAGCTGGAGACGCAGATAGCGCCCAGTTTACCAAACGAGACACCCGTCCTGAAACCGCCTGCTAATACGACCATTCTCATTCAAGAGGATCGTCCCGACAGTGGTGGGGTCGCTGATCTATTTGAAGGGAAGGTCGGCTCTTTGGGTCAGCAAGCTGATCTCATTGAAAAGTGCGCTCCCGTCTGGCTTGCCGACGTCCTCCTCCGCGTACGCTTTACACTTACCACCATTTCCACAAAACCCCCGCTGACAAGCCCTCCCAGAACCAAATCCCCCCCAAAGACATCGTCAAGGTGTCTTTCATACTGGAGCCCTACCAAGCTCTGCTCCCCAGTATCTCTTCCGATGGGTACATACCCCTGATCTCTCACCCTGATAAAGTAGTTCGTGATGCTAATTCGCACCGAAGCAACAACCGCCTCAACGCGAATCGCATGCTGCGCGCGCGCAAGATCCTGTCGTACGTCGCTGAGCGCATCGAACCCGCGCCCAGTAAGGAGGACTCTGAGAAAGAGGATGCGCAGCTGAAGCCTGAGGAGTATCTGGAGCTTTACTGCCAGAATCAGGTCAGTTGCTTTATTTCACATGCATTGCGATGCGGAAGTGTGAAAGTGTATGCTAACGCGTAACACAGCTCCTCGCCCCAACTATGACCCTCGCCTCCATCCGCGCACACATCTGGCGCGGCGGCGGTGACGTCGTTCTATACTACAAGGCGAACGGGCGGAAGGAAATCAAGCACGCGCCGCACGCGGGGCTCACACTCGGCCCGGGCAGCTCCGGCGTGAGCGAGGGCAAGTCATCGAGCGAGGCTGAGCGGAGTAGCCAGCAGAGCTCGAGAGGGATCATTGAGGGGAAGGGACTTGTGGCGTGAGCGATGAGATGATGTTGCGTTTGTTGTTGGGGCCGTGTGGGAAGGTTGTATATAGGTGGTGGGATCCGTGTCTTGCGCATACCCCCGTTCTGCATGCTTGTACGGTTGGTGCATGCATGCTTAGTTGAGGCTGGGTGCGCGGTGTGGTATGATACACGTTTATACACTTTTTTGCATATGTGTGGCACTATAAAAGGCGTATCCTTGGCGTAGTGCTGAAGTGGCCTGGATGCGGGTTTGCGTGAGGGCATTTGGGTTTTAGTTTGTTCCTGGGAAGCTGCGAGGCACGCTGTCTCATGTACACACGCTCGCTCATCTCCTGACACCGTCTCGTCAGCTAAGAATGCTTGTATCCTCAAGCGCCGATCAACTTGACCGGCATTCGATCCATGTGTCGAGGAGGCAACTCGTCTTCTTCTTGAATATACGTCAATAGGTTTGACTGAGCTTTGATGATGATAAGATGGGTCTGGCGAGGTAGTACAAATCTTGCACTAAATACGCAGTTGGGGGTCTTATTGGACGATTGATCAAGTTGTTCGGAAGACGGAGCCGTGGGAGTGGTGGTTGTGGAGATTGGCTGGTAAGGTTCGGGGACTCTGGGTTGGCTAAAAATCGTGACAATTGTAGATGTGGCACAGATCGGCTAACGTGTGACACCACCGAACCGGCCACTTCTGCCAAGACCACCTCTCATTACACCTTCCATCTCATTGTCTCAACAACCTGATCTTGAATTGCTCCCTTGTGAGGATAGGATAATCCTAGCTATCCAAGCAATGAAATCAAACGCGACTTTAAGCGATCGATGTGCTGCTACTATCTATAGCGTTCCCCGAAGGACCCTACGTGACCGACGCGCCAAAACTACCTCACGACGCGATTCCCATCCCAACTCATCCCGTCTTACTAGAGTTGAAGAGGAGATGATTATACAATACATAAAGAAGCTTAATGCGCAAGGCTTTGCCCCTACGCTTAGCTATGTACGTGAAATGGCCAATCAACTGCTAGCTGCTCGAAGTGGTGGTCTAGTTGGAGAAAACTGGGCTTACAGGCTTACCTGCCGGAAGCCAGAGATCAAGTCTCAGGTGACTAGACAGCGTGATCACCAGAGAGTCCTGTGCAGCAACCCAGCTATTATCAGCCCCTGGTTCAACCTTGTACGCAACGTTAAAGCCAAGTATGGTATCCTAGACGAAGATACCTACAACTTTGATGAGACTGGCTTCCAGATGGGTAATGGAGTGTCTATTCGGGTAGTAACTGCATTGGAGAGGCGTCTTAAACCATTGCAGGTCCAGCCTGGCGACCGTGAGTGGGCAACGTTAATTGCCGCGATCAACGCTATGGGGTGGGTTGTCCCACTCTTCTTCATCTTCAAAGCAAAGCATCACGACCAGGCCTAGTATCACAACCCAAAGGACTGGCGTAGTAGTGTCAGCGAGAACGGCTGGACAATAAACGAACTTAGCCTTAAATGGCTGAAACACTTCATCCAGCATACAACAGCCCAGAGAGTGGGTAGCCACCAGCTGCTAATTATTAATGGTCATGAGAGTCACAAGTCGCTTGCCTTCCAGGATCTGTGTGAGTAGAATAAGATTATTACCCTCTATATGCCTCCTCATACCTCCCACATCCTACAGCCACTTGATGTGGGGTGTTTTGCCCCATGGAAGCAGGCGTACAAGAAGGAAATTGATGTCTTAGCAAACTGTCACATCACTCACATTGACAAGAAAGCGTTCCTAGCTGCTTTTAATCAGGTTTTTGATAAGGCGTTTTCATCTAGTAATATCCAATCAAGCTTCCGAGCAACAGGCTTAGTTCCAGATGACTCAGAGGTGGTGCTGTCAAGACTTGAAGTAAAGCCTTGTACGCCATCACCACCTCCACCAGGGCCTACCCCCTAGCAACCCAAAACACCAAGCAACGCTGCTGAAATCGGAGCTCAATCAACGTTGATATTAAAAATGATGAGGGAATACAGGAGTTCATCAACAGAATCAATCCGTGAGATGGTGCAGCAGTTCCAAAAGGGAGCTGAAATAATGGTTCATACCCAAGTGCTTATGGCAGCTGAGATAATAGTACAAGCTTCAAGCAGCAAATAAAGCTGCTTCTGGGCGTAAAGCACGTAAAAAGAAGCGGATCCAGCATAGAGGGACCCTATCACAGCAAGAGGCAGGGGAGATAATTAAGCGCAGAGATGCTGAGGCACTAGTTGAGGCAGAGAGGCGGGAGAAGAGTGTGCGAACAAGTGTTAGCAACAGGGGTATTCCCCATTATGGCAGGTGTGGTGAGGTAGAGCATAATAAGCGCACATCATACAAGGAAGTTATAGCTAGATTAGGCGATTAAATTAAGCTATTATGCCATATTATATCTTGTTGTAGTGTTGAGTTATTTACATGTAAAGGTAGGTTGCTTGAAATAGTGGGCGTTTCGGTGAGTGTCACACGTTACATCACGTGAGAATTCCCATTACTGGTCGTGCAGTGTCATCATGTAATGGGCGCGTATTAACAATCTACTCAACTAGATTGAGGGTACACATGTGCCCGTAACTAAATGACATATTACGTGAGCTGGACTCGCTTACTGGTGTACTTTGCCCAGATTGCTTTGCTACGCCGCATTGTCTGAAACCCCGAATAAGGCGATTGTGCTCAACTCCGAATTGCTATCAATATCCAAAGGTCCGCTTTAATTCTGCTGGTCGTAACTCCTCACACATCACTCCGTACCTTCTTCGGCCCTCCACCCAAGATGGCTCCAGCAATTCTGGCTTCTTTTCTTGCGCAATTAGAGCAGAAGCCCGAGTTCAAGATCATACACACCCTCTTCCTGGATCCCGATGCGGATCCGAGCGCAGTGGCCGAGAAGATCGTCGAGCTCACGATTCCATATTTCAGCAGACCAAACTCAGCTTCAATGTGGGAAGACGATGAGCCGCATTTGTTTCATACGGCATGCTCCGTGATTGAGGTTGCTCAGCGAACACCACCAGAACGTCAAGACAAGCTCTGTGACTTCGTAATGGCGCTCAAACAACATTCACTCAATGATACAAAGACCGGGAAGCCATTGATGGACGGGGGAGCCAAGGTATGGACAGATTTACCAGCTTTTGGATACACATTTGCCGATTGTACACAATTTATGAGTAAGTACCCACGAGCCCTTGGAAACTACACGATAAAGAAAATATTCAATGATGAATTAGGTGGCTACGACAAGAAAACGTCCGAGGAAGCCCAGCAAGACGAGAATCTGGAAGCATTTCTTGCCAAGTTGACCGGTGATCCAAGGGACCGAACAGTGGACTTATCGGATCGCGGACAGCTCGCGATGAGTAGAGCATTCTATCTGGAAACTGCGCAGATCCCACCAGGTCGGGCTGTTCACACTATACGGCTTGGGTGTTGGTGGTTTATCCGTGCTGCAGCTGCTCTTTGGGCCAACGTGCAAGACCCTAAGAACGATAACTGGTCTCTTGAGCTATGGAATTTCTACAAAGAGGGGCTTCTCACCAGAAAAGCGGAGATACGTAACCACGAGGTGAGAAAGATGATTGAGCAAGCAATCGAAGAGATGGAGAAGGCTGAGCGGGGAAATAGCCAATAGTTTATAGAATCTTACTGCGTACCACTTGAAAAGCGCGTGGAGACTCGTGCCGATGAAAGCACATACGCATGAAATCTTGTGAAGTTCGGAACCGAATAATGTGGCCGACCTGCAGTAACAGATGATACATTGAGTTGTGGCTTCGCTTACTTGTCCGGATGCCAAACGGTGGCCATCGAAGGGAGTGTAACGGCGGAGCAACGCCACTTGCTGTCTCACAAACTCAGATGATATCGATGTTTCACAGCTGCAGAAGAACCACGCCTCTTCATATACAACCATTAACAGTACTGTACCGGAAATCCGAACCGCCTCGCATGTCCGAACCCATAACTGTGCCGCACTCAACTAGATTAAGGGTACACATATGCCTATACTTGAATAACGTATTACGTGAGCTAGACTCGCTTACTAGTGTACTTTTCCCAGATTGCTTTACTACGCCGCATTGTCTGAAACCCTAAATGAGGCGATTGTGCTCAACTCTGAATTGCTATCAATATCTAAAGGTCCACTTCAATTCTGCTGGTCATAACTCCTTACGCATCACTCCGTACCTTCTTCGGCCCTCCACCCAAGATGGCCCCAATAATGTCAGCTCAATTTCTTGCAGAATTAGAGCAGAATTAGAGCAGAAGCCCGAGTTCAAGATCATACACACCCTCCTCCAGGACCCCAGTGCGGATCCGAGCGCAGTGGCCGAGAAAATTGTCGCCCTCACAATTCCGTATTTCAGCAGACTAGACCCAGCTACGATGTTTGAAGACGATGAGCCACACTTGTGGCATACGGCATGCTCTGTGCTCGAGGTTGCTCAGCGGACACCACCAGAACGTCAAGACAAGCTCTGTGACTTCGTAATGGCGCTCAAACAACATTCACTCAATGATACAAAGACCGGGAAGCCATTGATGGACGGGGGAGCCAAGGTATGGACAGATTTACCAACTTTCGGATACACGGTGTCTGATTGTACACAAGTCACAAGTAAGTAGAGTCTAGCCCTCAAAAGCTACGCTATTTGGCATCTTGACAGCGAAAGAAAATAATTAATGATGAATTAGTTTGATACTACGAAAAAACGTCCGAGGAAGCCCGGCAACATGAGAATCTAGAAGCGTTTCTTGCCAAGTTGACGGGCGATCCCAGGGACCGAGAAGTGGATTTTTCGGTACACGGACAGCTCGCAATGAGTTCCGCGTTTTATCTGGAGAATACGCAGATCCCACCAATTCGTGTTGTTCACACGATACGGCTTGGATGCTGGTGGTTTATTCGTGCGGCAGCTGTTTTGTGGGCCGACGTGCAGGACCCTGAGAACGATGACTGGACTCTTGAGCTATGGAATCGCTACAAAGAGGGACTTCTCACCAGACAAGCAGAGATACGGAACATTGAGGCGAGAGGGATGATCGCGCAAGCAATCAAAGAAATGGAGAAAGCTGAACGGGGGGAACGGGCAATAGACCATAGAGTCGTACTGAATGCTAGTTAGAAGCGTGTGGAGCTTTCGCCGAAAATTGCACGTACAATCATAGCATCACGAGATTCGAAAATGAATATCATGGTTGACCTACAGTGAAAGATAGTAAAATGGGTTTTGGTGTTGGCTAATTTGCCTGATGCCAGACAGTGGCTATCGAAGGAGACGCAACAACGGAGAAACGACACTGCCTGTCTCACAAGCTGAGATTGTATCGAAGTTTCAGTTTCAAAGGAACTACGCCTCTTGATGTACAACTCATGACAGTACTGAGCCGGAAGTTCAAACCACCTCGCATGTCCGGAACTCCACGATCGCCCCGACTGTGCCGCACTCAACTATGCAACTTCTGGTATTCCCGATTGTCCAGCGCTTCCAGAGAAGCAATGTGCACAGTTGCATGTTTCGGAGTTCCATCGCCTGCAAAATGTTCTTTATAAGGTTGTTTGGGCGCTCTTGACTGGCAGCAGAGCCTTCTCACTAACAATCGTTTCCATACTCGGCTCATCCCTTACATTCGCTTCTCGTCACTCTTTATAACCAGTTACGTTCTGAACTAGCCGCCGTTGATCGGTGACTTATGTAAGGTCAGAATGTTCTTCAACTTCAGAGCCATTGTGCTATACGGCCTTCTTACGGTGGCCACTGCAATACCTATCCTCAATATCACGGAAGATGGCACACCATCCCAGCTTGAGGCGCGCATGACGAAGAAGAAAGGTGTATTGCAGGACTTTGTCGCACGGGACGGTAAGATCATTACGAAGGAACAAATTGCGGCAGCCCTTCGTAATCTTAGGAGCCACAAGGCTGCAAAGACAAAAGAGGGCGGATATCCTGAAGATTTCAGTAATCTCATGGCGCTTAATGGACCTGAGCGCCCTGTGTTCGCCGACAGGCCGACAGGTAAAGGGGCTAATCTGCTAGAATATCCAATTGACAGTAAGTTCCGCAGTTCTGTTTACACATCTTCACTTTGCTAAACTATAGAAGTTCCTAGTGAGAAATGGCCTGGATCTGCACGTGTTATTGCCACAGCAGGTGCAACTCCGAATTTCGTTGGTGTGGCGCAGCACCCTCTTGGGTTGCAAAGGCAATTCAGACGGCTCAAGGAGGCCAAAGACGACTGTGAAGCAGAATCTTCCAAGCCGAAAAACGCTGCGCGGGACCTGTGGGAGCTAGTTAGGAGGAAGGTGACTGGTAAGAAGGCAAAGCCTGCTAAGGGCAAAGCATGTCTTCTCAAGCCGAAGGCCAAGCCTAAGACACCTGCCAAAACGCACACTAAAACGCCGACCAAGAAGCCAACCAAGAAGCCTGCTAAGAAGCCTGCGAAGAAACACACAAAGAAGCCTGCGAAGAAGCATGCTAAGAAGCCCGCGAGGAAGCACAACAAAAGACCGGCCAAGAGGCCTACACGCGCATCCCGAAAGGGAGGAAGGCGGGGAGGTAGAAAGGGCGGCCGGAGAGGTTGAAGATTTTGAGATCTTGAGATGATCCCTTTGCCCTTTCATACCCCTTCTAAGTAGGATGGATTGCAGTGGTGTACATTCACTTCGAGTTCTGTATTTATATTTGCGCATTGAGAAGAGACTTGGCTGGAACGGGCCGTCATACAAAATTAACAGTGAAACCGGTGTTGCTACTGCGGCATCGTTGTGTAACTTGATATTCATTTTTCCAAGACATTCATCCACTTTCGTACTTCTTCCAAAAAGGCTCCAAAAAGGCTCCAAAAAGGTTTCAAGTGTCTAAAATGCATGGCATACAATGAACTAGGTTCAATACCGCATTCTATCACAGATCTGGAGCACACTCGCCGTAGCTTCAACAATGACACGAGGAAGGCGCGGGATGCAGGACGGACATCTGAATATGGATGGCTTTCAGACGTGGCAGAAAGCTCACACTGACATAGCATCTAGAATTTTGGATAGTCCAGATCATCATTTCAGGGACACTGAGACGTTCGGATAAACATACCGGTCGTCGGGGCGCTTTCACTGATGCACTCTGATATCTTGAAGCCTGTGACGATTCTAGAACCTCGTCGGATGCTACACTGCAATTTTATGCAAAAACTAGCCATTGCTCATCACATTACATTTCAGTTGTGAGGTTATGTGGATCCATGGGCGGGGCTCGGGGACATGCCGCGGAGGTGCTTGATCGACCACTACTGTAGGAACATAAACCTAAACCTGATGTCTTCCAGCCTTGCAATCCTAGATCTCGATCTGACAGCTTTGACAGTATGGTCCACATTTTTACCCTCTCCACACTATCTGAGCTCCCTCTAATAGCACAGCATGACACATCGGATCTACGCACGCGGCCTCGCGCCCAGTGCCGAAGGTTTTACAACTCGATACGAACCCTCCACCCGCCCATGCACAAGTGCCATGCGGTTCGGCCCCAAATTCGGTCGCATTCCCCTCGTATTCATCAAACATGCCCCCGCTCAACCATGGAGAACTCAATTCTGCAGATACACTTTCGCGCTACCGGCGACGCAGCCATAGGCCCGAATGAAGGCGCCTGACGCTACGCAAATGTTACGAGCCGCGCGTGCAGTAGTGGCTGCACGCGGAAGGGGAAGCGCGAACTCAATTGTTTGGGACGCCGTTGGACAGACATGTGGCGAGGATATGGCAGGTACGCCGGATGTGTCCCGGTGTCAACCCACCTACCATACGCCGCATCGGGCTAGCGAGACGCAGCGTCCCAGAGAGTGAGGCGTCAGACGGACGGTGCAGAACAGGACGTGATGGCGCGGGAAACGATCGGTGTGCTAGGGAAGCTTGAATTTGGTATGTCAACTATTCGTGCGCTTGGGTTCAGGAGTCGCTCAATATCGGAGTCGTCTGCAAAATGTGGTCAAGTGTACGGCCGTGAGGCTGCTTGGCGTCATTGCCAGTTGTGGATGACACCGAACGTAGCTTGCGCAAGACTTTACTTTAGCACTGGGGCCGGGAATATTGTGCCGGTGCGGAAATAGGGAATAGTGTATTGCGAGCTCCAAGGCTAAGTAGACTAGAATCAGGACAGGAGACCCGCAGCCAAAGCCTCCATGTCCTCCAGCGTTTGCGGCTCCTCCACGTGCCGAACGCTCTTTGACTTCTTCCGCTTCTTGCTAGGCGCGGCTTCTTCTTCCGAATCTGACTGGAACCACTTCTTGCCCTGCTTCTGCGGCTGCTCGTCGTCGTCTTCATCATCGTCGTCGTTGTCGCTGAGTATGTCCGCCCTGAAGTTTGCAAGAGCATCCTCGTCAGCATCGGCAATCTCGACGCCCCCTTCCTCGTCACTTCCCACGCCCATCTCACCCCTTTCTCGCTCCTTCCGTTTCCGCGCCTTCTCTTTCCTCTTCGCCTTTGCTGCTGCCTTATCCAGCACATCGGCCTGAGCAACAGCGTCCCTTTCGGCATCGAGGAACTTCTGCCGCTGCTCTTCGGGTAGACCCTTGGCACGGAAGTCGTCCTCATCTTCAAGTTCGTACATTTCGTGAGCATTGCCGTCATCATCGTAGATGAGCTTCTTGCCCTTGTCCATGAAATTGAGCAGCTTCTTCTTAGATTTGAGAAGCTTCTCGCGGCGATTGCTGTCGATGATAAGGGGTTGTGATGCACCAGCCAGATGGATGACCTTGCCTTTCGATGCCGTGGGGTCGTCGTAGTCTGCGCCTTCCGCACCCGCATCCTCTCCCTCAGCAGGTATTCTTCTCTTGACAGCAAGGAAGTCGTCATCGTCTTTGCCAACATTGGGTGCATCGCCAGTGAAGTCATTCTCGTCCGATGCGCCCTCCGCTTCACCGTCCTGAACAAGCTTCTTGTAGTGGTCTGCAAGGATGTTCTGGTTTTGCCTCTCAAACATGCGGTCATACTTCGTCCGCACCGTTTTGGATTGTTTGCCTTCAGCCTCCTCTTCATCTGAATCAGAGACCGCGAGTTCTTGCCGAGACTGGTGTTTCCTCTTCTTGTCGTCATCATCCTTGAGAAATCTAATCTTCGGTGCACCTGGAAGACCGAGACTCGCGGCGAAGGCTTCCAGGTCGTAGTTCTTGATGTTGAAGATCTCCTTGTCCTTTTGCACGTACAGAGACTTGGTGTATGTGACGAAAGCTTTCTGTGCAAGGTATTTCAGTTCAGGATCTTTAAAACACATATGGACCAGTTGGCTCTTGATGGACTGCTTCTTCTTTTGCCGGGCGTTGATGCTCTCGATAGGAACCTTTTTGGCTTCGAACCGTCTCAGCATGCCCTCCTCCTCGCTTGGAGCCAGGAATAAGACACCGCGACCCTCGCGGTGGTAGCGCGCTGTCCGACCGACGCGGTGGATGTAAGTATCCACATCTTCAGGACAGTCTACCTGTATCACAAAATCGACAGCAGGGAAGTCAAGACCACGCGCTGCAACATCGGTAGCAAATAGACAGGAGGCTTTAGCAGCCCCGAACTTGGTAGTTACATCGAGTCGAGCCCCTTGTTTTTGGCGACCGTGAATGTGTAGCAGAGGTATACCTGGCTGCATGTGGCGAAAGGATTCGTATACAAAGCGGACCATCTTGGCCGAAGAAAAGAAGCACAGTATCTTCTTCTTTTTACTTGCTTGAATGAAGCTCCAGAGTGTGTCCAGCTTCTCCTCGACCGGGCAAACGAAGTAGTTCTGCTGCAGGGTCTTCGGGGTGGCAGATTTGTCCTCGGCGTGCACGGATACGTACTCTGGTTCGTGTAAACTTAGGCGAGCTAGATCAGAGACTTTGCTGGACTGCGTAGCTGAGAACAACATTGTCTGGCGTTCCTTGGGGAGATAGTCTAGTATAGCGTCAACGTCCCTCTGAAACCCCATATCAAGGATGCGGTCGGCCTCGTCCAGAACTAGCATTTTAAGGTCGTCGACGTTGAAGGCAGCCGTTTGCGACAAGTGTTGTAATATTCGGCCGGGGGTGGCGACCAGAATGTTCATCCTCGTAAGAGCCTCACGCTCGGCTTCCAGACTCTTCCCGCCGATAACGAGACCAGCTGCGAACATGTGGCCGTGCTTTCCGATCTTGCGCAGCACGTCGAAGATCTGAATCGCGAGTTCGCGCGTGGGAGATATAATCAAGGCGCCCAAGCCAGCATCGGCGCCAATGTGTTGCAATCGGTGCAAATTTTCGAGGACAGGAATGAGGAAGGCCAAGGTCTTTCCACTGCCAGTCTTTGCGGCTCCCAGTATATCGTGGCCTTTGAGTGCGATAGGGATTGCTTTCGCCTGGATATCCGTCATCATGGAGAAATGCGCCGCCTTGAGTCCAGCTTTGGTTGCGCCGGAGAGCGGGAGGTCGGTGAAGTCCTTGTACGCGCCGTCTTTGAGGTCCTGTAAAGATCTGTTAGCCTACGCACACAGCAGCCAGAAGGCACTCGGGGTTCTTTACAAGCTCGGCGACCGCATCGTCCAACTGCTCAACATCGACATGGTCGCGCTTTCTCTTCTGCGCACCTGCCTGTTTCTTGACCTTTGTCGGCCTGGTGCGGCCGGTGATTCCTTGCGCAACCTAAGGCAGTTAGTATTGTAGCTATGTACTGGCTCCACAGGACACATACCATGGCTACGCGAAAAGTGTACTTTGGTGAAGTTGCGAAACTGCGGCCAAATTTTTTGGAGACGAGGATCGCAGTGGCCCGTGCACGACCAGGCGGCGGCGGGGAAGCTACGCTCGGAGGTCCGCTCGCTCACTGCCTTCAAGACAACCACTACACAGTCGCTACACCCCCACACACCTTCACCATGGGAAACGAAGACGGGGATATCGAGGCCGAGCTCCTGGCAGCCGGCAGGGAACTCGACAAGGCGAGTTGCTCTCCAATCACCTTGTCACACATCGCGACCATGTCCGCGCGCTGGCACAAATCGACGGTTGCGACTGCTACTAACAATTACAGGATGGCGAAATCGACCGGATCCTCTCCGTCTTCAAGCTCAACGCATATGCCGTGCTGGACCTGCAGCCCGGCGTGCCCGAATCCGACATCAAAAAAACCTACCGCAACAAGTCCCTCCTCATACATCCCGACAAAACCACGAACCCCAAGGCGCCCGAGGCCTTCGACCGCCTCAAGAAAGCGCAGACCACGCTCATGGACGAGAAGCTGCGCGCCGAGCTGGAAGAACACATTTCCGACGCGCGCATGCTGCTGATGCGCGAGCGCAAGCTCACCGCCGACGACGAAGAGACGCGCGGCGACGAGTTTGCGAGGGCGTGGCGCGAGAAAACGACGTGGGTCATCATGGACAATGAAAAGCGGAAGCGGCGGCAGATGGAGGCGCAGATGCGGGAGGAGGGTCGCGCACAGCGCAAGGAGGAGGAGGAAATTGCGGAGCGGAAGCGCAAGCGGGAACATGAAGATGCCTGGGAAAAGACGCGAGACACCCGCATCAACAGCTGGAGGGATTACCAGAAGGGCAAGGGTCCTGAGGATGGTAAGAAGAAAAAGAAGAAGATGAAGGTGGTGGGTTAGGAGGTTGCTGCTCAGCGAAGGAGTACGGTTCTTCAGGCACGGCGTTCACGGGCTTAGGTTTCTGCTTCGCGAGGGGTGAAGCTGCTGGATAGTGTGGCGTCAAATGCGGTTGTGTTAGGGCGCTCTGGTGTAGGTGCCACTTGCATGCAGTGCAGCATGTGGTCGAGGACACCCCTTGTAGCATAAAACCCCACATGAAGCTTGTTTCTACTTCAGACTTCGAACATGCCATCGACATCACATAGTGCAATCTGAATCTATCACTGGTCTGATCTAGTATTAGCTTGGAGGGGAGATGTTGTGTGTGAACCTGGGACTAATAGTAGACCGCTCGGTTCTGCTACTGTAGCTCTGTTTACGTCCGCAAGGGCTCTTAGTAGACCCACGGTTAAACATTCAACCACAAAAACTGAGCGCGAATCGTTATCCTGGAACACCGTGCATCAGTGCGCCAAACCTCGAAGCTAAGGTACCCGTTGTAACGTTACTCAGCCAGACACACAGATGACAAGAACCCTCCCACCATCGACGCGCCTGGCCGTATCATTCGTTTCATCCTACTGTTACATTCTCCTCAACATGATAAAGGGTATACAAAGTCCGCTTGCCCTAGCCATTCCTCCCATGTTCCTACGCTCTGCTGTTGCTGTCCAGTCCCTGAAATCTGAGCCATGCGATCGATCTTAAATCTCCGAAGAGCCAATCACTACCAGCCCGACTAAGAAGGTGACCCCACGTCTCGTCCCACGGAACACATGTACGCACGCCCGCCGTTGCTGCCGTCGCCTCTCGGTCTTCTTTCGCGCGCAAGACTCCCCGCTCTTGCTGCTTGTTCTCCTCGACATGCACGCACCTGGAAGCGGAAACAAAACATGTGTGATAAAACAATTTGTGACCAAAGTCGAGAAAATGAGCTGTGAACGCTCCGTGGTATCTCCGCTGCCCCGAAATGTGCTTGTGCTATAACGACAAATGCCTCCGAAAATGCAAAGAGGCAGAAGGAAAGTTGAGCGAACCCTGGAAGATGTGGCGTTCCAAACCCATTGTCGTGTGTTTCGAACGCGCGCGACAAGGCCGGCCTCGTCGAGAACCAAGATATGTATGTACAAGTCTCGTTCCAACGAATCAAAAAGAGGACTATTAAGTACAACGTTTGCGTATTAGGTCAATTATCTGATGGATGATGCATGCTGTTCAGCCGTATGCTTTCGTCTTTCATTCCAGTACTTCGTGAATGTTCAGGCGTCTTCGTTTTCCAGTATCTGGCGAGTCGGGTCTCGCTTCTGTGCTCGAAGGAGAAGCACGCCGTCGCAGGCGTGCGCTTTCACCAAAGTCCTGCGCCAGGGGTGATCCTAGAGCAGGCGTGGTGCGAATTGGCGGTAGTTGTAGCCCCTCCAGCCGAGCAGGGTGAGGCGCCCCGCGCTGAGCCTCGGACGCAATCGAATTCGTCCTGGACGCAGGCTGGTAGGTAGAGGGGTACGCTCCCGGCTGGGATGGCGGCTGGTAAGTCGGAAAATATCCCTGCTCGGGACCAGCTGTTGGAGAGTAGCCGTACGAAGGGCTACCCCCATAGGAGCTGGAACTGATGGTCGGAAGCGAAGTTCTGACCGCTTTGAAGTTGAAATAAGGTGATGTCGGAGCGGAACCGGCAGATGAATTTGGTCGAAGAGAGTACGTGCCAAACTCTCCAGGCGGGGCGTTGGTAGGAGCTGACATGGTCTGGGAGGAGCGAACCGGTGTGGGGGGCGCCAGCTGCTTTGTCAAAAGAGGCGGGCCTGCCGGTCGCGGCGGGGTATGGACCACCAGCGTCACGAAGTACAACGATGTCTTTGCAAGTCTGATCTGGCTTTGAAGAGACTGATACTGACCGTTGGGCAGTCGAAAGTTAAGAAGCGCGGATCTGGGCGTAAATCCGTGACTCACTTGGTCGACATCCTTATCCGCGACTGATTGCATAACGGGCTGCATAGGATCTTGTCCGACTGGAGTTATAGGGGCCATGTAAGCTGGCTCCCGCTCGTCACGCTCCATCCGCAATTCGGTGCGCAGCTGCTGCAGAACATCGTGCTGCCGTGTTTCAAGCAATTCCACCAACATTTTGCCACGAGCATCACCAAGGAAGCCGATCAGATCTTGAAAAGCTTGGTTGGTCTTTTGAATGACGAGGTCCAGATCGAGAAACGCCACAGGCATGGACTGATAGGCCAGATTGGGTACTCCAGAGTATGGCAAGGCTGCTACACCGCTGAAACTGCCAACACGCGGTGGGTGCGTAGTGGTTATAGCAGCGGGCTGTAAACGTAGTTTCGAGGTCTCTTCGTCGCGCGTGGACGCCAGAACGCGATACGGCTCGGCCGCTCGAGGCACCGTCGTGAACGGGGACTGTTGGCCCAAGATATCTGGGCCGGACTGAGTTAACGATCCCAGAAGTTGCGTGGGCGCCGTGCGAGCTTCCTCGCTCCTTCCGAACTCTTTGTCGTCCCTTAGCCTCGGCCGGCCCCTCTTCTTGTGCTGGACGTCCTTGCAGGTATCCTGAACCATGTTAGAGATGCTTGTGTTACCGAGAGCATATTGCCCATAGTAAAGGACGAGCAATGTACTGACCTGCTTCCCCGAAGCAACGCACCGACCGCAGGGGCGCTGGACATCACAGCTCAGATGCGCCTTCTTACAATTGACGCACGCAGACGCCACATGCGCCTTAGTCCTTCTTGCTGGCTTCGCTTGCCTCAGTGGTTGCGGCGTTATGATGGCACCCTGCTGGACCTGGGGACCTGGAGCACCCTGGCTTCCAAGATACTGAGAAACATTAGGAGGGGGATATCCATATACGTAGTTCTGCGGAACATGAACAGAGCCATAGGGAGGGTCAAGAGCGCGGGCTGGTTGATAGTGCATTGGTGGACCCCGGACTTGAGACTCTCCAGGATAGAGCGGACGTTGTTGCGCAATGCCCTGTGGAATGTTTGCTGATCGAGGGTCAAGCAATGACGACGGTGGTGGGTGCGGACGTGGTTCGTGCAGATGCGGTTGATAAGGGTGTCCTTCTACTTCGACAACATGAGCTGGTCGGCGGGCGGGCGAAAGAGAATCGGACATGGGAGGAGATGGGTAGCTGTGCTGCTCAGGCCTGCCAGGACTGAACTGTGGTGGAAACTTTACCAGGCCGCTTCCCAACTCTTGATATCGCCCGTACGGCGAGGAAGGAAGTGAAGTCGGAGGAGGTAAGGACAGACTCTGCATTGCTCGACCAGCGCAGTGCTCAAACGCTGCAGCTGCAGCGGGAGCGCAATGCTCAGTGTGAATGGTTGGTAGGTTGAATGGATCCGCAGACCTGCTCGAATTGGGCGGATGATGGTACGATTCGAGAAGGGGGAATTGGTGCGTCTGCATGTCGAGTATAGGTGAGTGACGTTCTTGGGACCTCGACTACAACAACATGGGAAAAGATGCAAACACACAAGAGAGAAGAAAACAAACCGCCGAAAGATTTACATATGGTGCCCCTCACGGAGAATCAGAAACGTCGGTCAAGCTGCGAAGTCCGGGCAGGGATGTGGGCTGAAGGCGGAGACGTAGAAAATGGTCGGTACCTTTTTGGAAATTTCCGTTCAAGACTGTGCGGTCGGAGGACTTGTTTCAGCGTGCTCTCGTCGTCAGCACGCGAGCTTCCCGTGGTAGCAGGGAGCAGGCGCTGCCAGTCCGTCGAGGCAGGGCTGGGGGAGGTGGTCGGAGAAGAGGTGAGAGAGGACGGATGACTTGGCCAATGGTCCGTGGCGCGTGCTGGAGCACACTGAAGGCAGGAGGAGGGCTCTCTGGCTAGCTCGGCGGAGATCCTCCAGTAATAACGTGGATCGATTCTCAAGCTTCTGCTCTCAGATCTGTGTGCCAATCCCTGCGCTGGTGCAGGCCATGGATGGCAGCCACAGCACGGGGCCCTGCTCGCCCCGGGCCATGGGAAGCTTGGGCTTTTGGAGCGGCGTGGGCGACGGCATGCTCGCTGGTTGTTCGGCTGATGGTTCTTTGACGACGCATGCCGGCTGTCCCAAGAGCAGAGTCGCGCGGCCGCTTGTGCATGGGCAAGGCAATAATGGGAGGGGCGGCCTGGGAGGCTCGCGTAGGCGCACCAGCATCCCCTGCAGCGCACACCACCGGGCTAGCGACGTGTAGCGAGGTCTGGTCTGGTCTCGAGGGCGACGGCAGCCGGTGGCAGTGGGCTCGTCGAGTCGGCGGGCGTCGATGCTGCTGCCAGGCCGTGTCGCAGCGCCGGAAGGCCCGACAGCGCGCGCTGCTGCTGCATGTCAGGCGCCGGACGCACACAGGCAGTGGCTCGCTGGCCGCCGCGGAGCTCCAGCAGTGACAGGCCCGCTCGACTGGCACGCCTGTCACCATCGCGCTCCCGGGGCCAGTGCCAGCGCCCGCGCCAGGCCCAACGAGCAGCCTCGCCCCGCTGGCGCGCGCTGCTTCTGCCGGCGCGCCCGCAGGGTCTCGCCGTCGTTGCGAGTGTGTGCATGGCCAGAGCAGGCCCAGCAGGCCAAGCAGGCCCGCTCTCTGCGCAGAGCCTGCGGAAACGGATAGGGCACGGCGTCAGCCACTGCGTCGATCGACCCGCCCTGCGGATGCGGCTTGAACCCTTCGCATGCTCCAGCACGCGTCCCGTCGAAGCGCTGGCAGCCTGCCGCCCAGTGTGCACCACCGCCCATTATTGGAGTGTGCATACGCACAAAGCTCCGACGCACTGGCACACGCCTACGGCTGCCTCAACCCGAGCTGTGATTCCGCTGCACGCCCGCAAAGCTAGCTGGAGATGGCTGACTACACGCGCCGGCGGGCAACGGACGCTGCGGGTGATGGAACTAGCTGTTGCTGTGCCGCCCGGAGACAGACACTACAGCTGCATGTGCCGGCGTCTCCTTGGACTTTTATGCCCTCGGCTCGACTCCCCGGCCTGCCGTTGCCCTGGTAGCTTCGACTGCCAACACCTGCCGAATCACGGCTTTGTATGCTGGCAGCTCAACCATATGGAAACGCAGTTTGCATGTTTAGAACAACGCTGCACGCCTACATCACGAGCATGTCCCCGGGGCTTCTCTCCACGTGGTCGCCGGTCGCGAAGCCTGCCAAATGGGACATGGCTTCTCAGCCGGCTCGTGTGTAAGTTCACAGTAGCAGCCCGTCTACAAGCCGACTCGTCACAGTCTAGCCATCCTCATTCCATGCGAACCAGCATCGCGGTGCTCGTACGCATTAGGCGGATGAGTGATTACCACTGCGGGTCGAGACGAAGACAATCTCGATAACCTTCATGGTCAGTCTCGGCCAGCGACGTCCTCATGCGAAATGGTGATCATAGCTGCGCAACTATAGGTGTGGCTTGTCGTCATATCGAGCAAGACGTGCAATCTCGCCCATAATAATGTTCCGGCGTGGTGTCTGCGACCCTGGTCGCCGTCGACGATCACCCAGAAACGTCCGCTGCGGAGATTGCCCTGATTCATGCGTCCGGGGAGCTTGGACGCGGTGGAGCCGCGCCGAGCCTCGTGGTGTCACACATATTGTGATATATCTCGTGGAAATTATCGTCGAATCTCGCAATGTGAAGAGGATTGCATGTGACGGCAACCGCAATCCCAGAGGCGGGTCCTCATAGCATGGCTGGCGGTACAGCGACCAATAGCAGCCACTTCTGACTTCTCAAAAAACCGTCGTCAGCACACTTGCAGGTACGGCAGAGGGCCTGACGAGCAAACACCCAGGTTTTGCACGCTGCACGCATTTCACTAAGAAGCTTGACCTCGGAGACGCGGGTGCATGACCCTAGCGATCTCTATCAACCCGCCACTGAGGATAGAGGGCTGAATAGATTGGCTGCGGACAAGAATAGCAACGCCGACGAAGCTTACGGTCCCGTGGTTGTTGTGACTCCGCTCTGCCATTTGGGATGTCGCCTGCCTTTTGCGCTCTACTAAAAACACATATACAGACAGGTGCATGGGACCGTCCACCTCGCACGTCCTGGCTCGCTTAGCTGTCGGTTGCAGGCTTCGATGGCGATTCTGGAAGCTCGACGACGAGCAACGGACGCACGCACACATGGGGACATTCAACGCCGCCAAGACTACCGGCTTCGTACTCGGGGCCTACCCATGGCATGTGTAAGCTGCGTCTCCGGGCGTTCGCTTATGGAACAGGAAGACAGTAGTGCTGAGCAAAAACGTGGTTGTCCACAGTCCGGCGGCCGTGCCACACCGTGGGCCTTGCGGAACGGAACTTTTGCGAGCATCGTGGAAGCCAGACTGGGATTTTAGCCTTTTCAGCAGCATGAGCCAAAAACGGCAGCGGAAGTATTGAAAACTCCGCTAAGAGAAGGTCAGCATCAGACCATTTATTGCCTCATTTGTTGGATTCTGAACGCGAGGCTGTAACGGTGGCCAGCCGACGGACGAGCAAGCGGGAGAGTCATGCCTTGTCGCATTCTCCCCGGCGCCCTGTCCCCGGTAATCCAATCCATTTGTTAGTACGACTGCAAGTTGCCTTGAGAGGCCGTGTCACCTTAGTTTGCTCTTTTTGCGGGTAGTGTGCAGCGGACACTGGCAGTAAAAGCACGGCATGCTGCCGTGCGAGCAGTCTGAGTCTGCGTAAACGTCATGCCTCTCAAAACCACATCCCAGGATCCGAGTCAGGTTCAGGGGCGCAAACGTACGGATTCAACCGCGCGATCTGCGAACCCACGTTTGTGCCAAAAGTAGCTCAGTGCTGGCCGGGGTCCTTATTGAAAGCCACAAGCCAATGTTCATCCCGGCATGCACGCGCCATGCTTCGATTGACTGGGTGCGGGCCGTCCATATCCATCCGTTGGCGGAATTCTTCCTCCATACACAGCGCGGTCCACCCTGGCCAACAACCTCACTTCGGCCTTATTCGTGCACACCTCGTAAACGTCATGGGTAGACTCGTAGAGCATCCAGCGAAATCCGCCGCGTAAAAATTGCAAGCGTATCGGCACGAGCAAGCCATCATCGTGCCAAACCTCGCTAGATGTCGCGTGACAACGCGGTAAATTTCCGAACAGTGTATCTTGTCAGTGGTAGCGTGGTGTCGCGTAGTTCTAGTCTTCCTTCCTTCCTTGGCTGGCCATCTTCGTTTACCACCGGGCTACTCTACACTCATTTAGGTGATTATCCTGTTTCGATGCCGTACCAGTTACCAATCCGACAGTCGTGTTCAAGTTCCATTATGTGATTGTGGACCACACGACCGAGGTCTGAAATTTCGATGGGTCCGTAATCCCGTCATGCACATACCATAGGATCGATAAAATTGTTGCGCGGGACCTTTGTCGGAGCATTCAAAGATTCTATCGAAGTTTTCGGCACCCACGCGACATGATCCTAATCAGTAAACCTGTGTGTTTAGATGCGGAACGTATACGGTATAATACGTTCGTGGCGTCTTCTCGAAGCCCGGCCAACTTGGCTCTATCCCCCAATGGGGAAGCTCCGCAGAAAATACTCCTTCGATCTTGGGAAATATTGAACTGCTAGCATAACCCTGGTCTGCTGCCGCTCCGAAAGTCTCGCAAATGAAATTCTCCTTGCATGCGCGGGTAAATGGCACATGCACATCGTACGGCGCGGCACGTCATCATCGATTGCTTTCTTCTTTCTCTCATTCTTTCTTTAGAACATCGCTTAGGTGAACCTTGATGCTGGTCGGTGTCGCCGTACATAAGCCATAAACGAGGTCAAGCATACGGACTCCACTTGCCGCACTGTAAAAGACCGACTATAAGGAATGGCTTTCAAGGTTATCGTGACCCTTTTG
The DNA here is from genome assembly GCF_001642045.1 of Paraphaeosphaeria sporulosa. Classification (NCBI taxonomy): domain Eukaryota; kingdom Fungi; phylum Ascomycota; class Dothideomycetes; order Pleosporales; family Didymosphaeriaceae; genus Paraphaeosphaeria; species Paraphaeosphaeria sporulosa. Next base: position 4,623,567 of record NW_017253360.1, on the reverse strand, counting down.
CATGGTGCAGCGTTTAACACTTAGTGGACGCCGCTAATATTCAGCTGCTCTCAGTGTCGATATAGTAAAGTTCGTAGCATTTCTGCCACCATCGCCGCATTTCTGCATTGCGTTGGCGTGTCGCGCGCCAATAAAGCGGGCGGCGATATGTCGGACGGCTGTGCCTGTTCCGACTGGTATGGGGTAGCACACTGTAAGATACGGGTCTGGGACAGGGTGTCCACTGTGCAATATCCGGGCGATTTCTCATGCACCCTGCGGAACGCGCGAGAAGTCCCCAATCGCCATGCATCTCACACGCGAAGCCGGGGCTCGTGACACCATTAATAATATTCATCTGCCGAAGACTGCATACTGCGAAATTACCATTTCCATATTAGCAAATGGCCGGTATTTGTACACCCGTTCGTACAACTGGAGACTCAACCCTGACTGCGTAAGATTGCGAAGGTTTGCTACGTGGAGTTGATGACGGTAAGCATGTGCGGGCGGTGAGAAAATGTAAGCCCAAGTGGGACAATTGATGGCGCCAGGCATGTCCGATGCCACCCTATACTACCGTAGTCCTCACGCAGCACGGTAGCGTGGGGCGCTCGGTACGTACCGATGTCGCCTGGTAAGGCTGAAGATCGAGTTCAGATCCAGCATCTGGACGAAACTGTGGATGTCCATCTTTGTGAAACCTCTGCTCTACTCGCCAAACGCGAGAATGAAGCAATATATTGACTTAGAGTTGAGTTTAGAATTTCCGTTTCTTGGAAGGCCTTGCGTTCTTCTCCTTCCGTTTCTCTTCCAGCTGGCGTTGTTTGCGGACATCGTCCACGCCCTTAAGCTCATTTTTGCCGCCACCGTCCTTGAACTTCCCGATACGTTTCTCCTTTGCCTCTGCAACCTTCTTCTTTTGGGCGTGGTAATCGTCTCGGTATCGATCAGCCTCTTTGGGTGCCCTTTCTGCCTTGTGTTTGTAGTGGCGGCCACCACCTTGGTGTGCTGCGTGACCTGCCTTCTCTAATTCGCCGACACGTGGCAGGCGCCCAACCTTGTTTGATTTGCGCCAGTCATCGTATCGACCGCTGCGGAAGCTAGCAGCAATCTTCAGACCACTCTCACCTACGATCATCTTCGCTCCTTTGGAACCGTCCTCATCGTTCACCTTGGCAACGTACTTCTTAGACTTCTTGTCCCAACGCATACCCCTAGCTTTGCTAGCCTCAGCGAATCCCCGCGATTCATCATTCGTGAGATCCATTTGCGCGGCCCTGGCACTTTCAACGAAGTTTGAAGCTTGTTGTGCCGTGTTGTACGACCCTGTATGAACACCATATCCTCGTTCTTCCGCTGCGTTCACACCTTTCGGTTCATACGACATGAAGAACTCAGAGTTCTGCCAATCATCTTGACTCGTGTTGCGATCGGCGGGTTGCGAAACGGAGATCTCAAGTTCATCCGATTCAGACCCCAAGTCCGCATCTTCAGGCACCTCTCCGTCTACTGAGGCCACGTTGTGAACACCCGCATCCTTCGATAGCGCTGTTTTGCCGTAAGCCTCATCGGACATGCTGGACTGGGACGCCTGCTTCTGTTTCATCCTGTCAATTGTTTGCCGTCTCTTCTTCATGATCTCAGCAGCTTCGCTACCTGTGCCCCGGTGTCCGATCTCGAATATCGACTCCGTGGGGCGGAAAGAGCTGATTCGCTCCAACATCTTCTCTTTCTCGCGCAAGGCGTCGTGCACGTCGTCACTGAAAAGAAGATGTGTGTTGGAAAGACTGCGTGCTGACAGCAGCTGCTTTGCGCGCTTCACTGACTCGTTGCTGGCGGAGTTCCTCGTTCTCGTATACTGAGCTTCACCTTTGCCCGCGACGATTTGAAGATTGACTAGATCTTCGTCGTCGTCGTGTAGTCTGTTGACAAGCTCGACCTCAGGCGCAAGTTCATCTTGGACAAAAGTACCCACTACTACGTTCTGGGCGTAGTTTGGAACCATACCGGGTGTTTTCTCGGAAAGCAGAGGTTGGCCCAGGAACAACTGGAGATCAATGAGATAAGGCACATCGGACTCTCGAATTAGACTGTAGCTCCAACCCTTTCTTCCAGCTCTTGCTGTCCTTCCAACGCGATGAACGAAAATCTTAGGTTGGGAAGGGAAGTCGTAGTTGATAACGTTCGCAAGGTATGGCAGATCCAGTCCACGTGCGGCGACATCGGTCACGACGAGAATGTTTGTCAAACCAGCCCTGAAATCTTGAACTTGTAATTTTCGGGCAGTCTGATCCAAATTGCCGTACACTGGGGAGACGTTAACGAAAAGTCTAAACATTAATGCAAGATTGCTTACCGTATGAAACAGAGTAGCCTGTAGCCTTCAATAGGCTTGCCAGATACTCAACTCGATGCTTAGTAGCTGCGAATATGACCGTAGAATTTGGGGTTGGAGACTCTCGTGGGTTAGGAGCATCAGGTCCCCGCTTACGCTTCTTGCCTGCACCTGCGGCCTCCAACTTTTTGGCCTTCTTCGCGTTCTCGGTCTCACCAGGTGGTAGTTTGATAACTTTGTCGAGTAAATGCAGGAGGGCCCCGTCTCTTTCTCCGGTCTTCACGGTGAAGAAGGCACTTTCAAGATCTGGTGAGACTTTGGAATCATCAAGACGTATCAGTCTCGGTTCCTGAAGACCAGCCCTTGCAAACTCAACCAGGGATTTAGGGAGCGTGGCCGAGAAAAGGAGGGTTTGTCTAGACATGGGCAGTGCGTGAAGGATCTCGGCCAGTTGGGCGGCGAAACCCATCTCGAACAAGCGGTCTGCTTCGTCGAACACAATGTACCTCACGGAGGAGAGGTCTAATCCCATCTCTACTTTCAAGTGAAGAAACCGTCCAGGAGTGGCAATGATAACATCGGGATTCGTAGTCATTGAACTGAATTCTAAGATCTGAAGTTAGTATCCAAATGGCTTCTTTGCATGAGATGATACGTACGTTCATCGAGACTGTCTCCACCGACCAAAAGAACAGTCCGCAAATCAGAGCCACGGCCCAGTTCTTTAACAACTTTCAATGTCTGCAAAGCCAGCTCTCGCGAAGGCGACATGATGATTGCACGGGCGCCGAACTTGGCCGAATGGCCTTTTAGTGCCTGGATCATAGGTATAACGAACGCTGCGGTCTTTCCAGAGCCGGTACGTGCCATTCCAACTACGTCTTGGCGATCCAAGATGAGAGGCACGGCGCGTCGTTGTATGGGCGTCGGAACCTTGTAACCCTTTTTTGCGATAGCTTGGAGAAGCGCAGCATTCAAGCCCATTGCCTGGAAACCTCCTCCTTTCTTGACTGTATGCCCCTTCAGATTTGAAGTCTTCCTGTTCGAAGCCGCTTGCGTCGCGGCGATAAAAGCCTCGTCGTCTGAACCATCTTCGCTGCCACCTTCCAGATCTAGTCCCAGATCTTGGAGAGGTCCCTTGTCATCCGCACTGTTCTCGTCTCCTCCGAACAGAGCGGCGCCGATGTCGAATTCATTCTCAGACAGCGCCGGCGAGGCCGCGCGAGGGGCCATGTCGGTACAGCCGGTGGGCAGGACTGTGAAGATAGTCGTCCGTCACTGTGTCTGTCCTGGAAAAGCAAAGCGTGCGAAAAATCCTTCCTAGCAACGTATGCGGGCCGGTGTTGCAGGCATGGGCTGCTGCTCGGGAAATTCTGAACTTTCGAAATTCTCGCACAGACCAAGTCTTGGCATACGTGGGGTCGCGCCTTCAGCTCCAAGGGCTGCACGCGTCTCGTCGCGTCGCTCCTGCCCCACTTGCAGCATTTGATCAACGCGTCGAACACCATACCACCAGAGCACACGCTATACACAGCACACGATGAGTATGCCCGTCGAAACAACTCTCGCAGGGCTATACGCTAACACCTATAGGTTACAACAATTACGAAACCTCGTACACTTCGTACAATGCAGGTGGAGGCGGCGGTGGCGGTGGATTTATGCCCGATGGCAGCCAGAACAGCCCTAGTAGAGGACGAGTGAGTGTCCACTGCAGGATCTTCTCGACCGGAAATGTGTCTGACAAGACTCGTAGGAAAATGCTCAAGACTCGCTCCGCCCCGTGACCATAAAGCAAATTCTCGACGCACAGCCTGATGCATCCGGCGACGATTTCAAGATTGATGGCAACAAGATCTCACAGGCAAGTCTAGCTCAGCCTTGCTGACAACCTTTCTCTAACATGCGTAGCTCACTTTTGTCGGACAAATACGCAACATCGCTACGCAAACCACGAACATCACATACAAGCTCGATGACGGTACTGGCAGCATCGAGGTGAAGCAATGGAACGATGCCGACGCGATGGAGGCGAGTCCCCTTAAATCAAAGCTTGTAGAAGGAGCTTACTGCAGGGCTTGGGGAAAGTTGAAGAGCTTCCACGACCGACGGCATGTCAACGCGCAGATCATTCGTCCAGTCGAGGACATGAACGAAGTCCAATATCACCTGCTCGAAGCCACAGCAGTCCACCTACACTTTACTCGCGGACCTCCGGGTGCATCCGAGAACGCAGGCAGTGCCGCGCCAACAAATGGCGCTGTCCATCAGACAGGAGCTGGATCAACTCTTGCGGGAGTTAGTAACTTGGGTCAGCGAGTCTACAAGTTTTTGCAGAGTCACCCAGACAACAACGAAGGCGTCAACTATCAGGTCATTGCCTCTCAGATTGGTGTCGATACTGTGGAAGTGGGCAGGGCGGGTGACGAACTGCTCGAAGCTGGTCTTATATACACCACGCTCGATGATATGACGTGGGCGTTGCTCGACACAGCGTGAATATTTGGATGTGCGCAGGCGGCGACAGAAAAACGAGGTGCGAATCATGTACAGCCAAGATTGGGCAGAGCACAGCAAAGTACGGCGAAGATTGTACCTAGTAGGTGCGTGGTTTCAGCCCACATTTACGCACATAACTATCGACGGTTCTGCGCGTTCGTAGATAAAAACAATATGCAAGCTGCGACAATAGTTGTCGCCACCACTGTAAACATCGCTTGCGTCTTCCACCCAGCTTGCACCAACGCCGCTCGTCTACTGTATCTGGCTACGGTCTTAATATAATTCGCCAGTCCAGAGACCAGACAGGCTACCGATAGGATCCAGAAAATGATACCGAAGGGAAGGGAAATTCTCCGTTCTAGCAGCACATGTCAGAGCATTGGTTTGATTGACAGGGCCCGGGATGTAAAGCATCCCCACATCGGAGCACAGTCGATCGGAAGAAGTGGGGATTGCGTTCACTCCACTAATTGGGGCTGCACTCACCAACAGCGGTAGGTTCCGATTTCAAATGGAAGTTCAAGATGATTGCCACGGCGACGATTGCCATGTAAACTGACAGCCGCAGCCACGACAAGAAGGCTGCGCGGTTTGTCAGAGCCCAGTGACCACGACCTGACTGCTCAACACGTACTCCTCTCATTTGCAGCATGGTCCCGTGCATCAGAGGCGATGTTATCGAATAGAAGCACTCCCAGCCATGGCCTTTCTATGAAAACAGCCCCGTCATACTCATTGTCCCTAGCTTGTTAGCCGCGCGTTCTACTTGGTGATGGCTCTGGCCTCTTACTGATGGACAATAACAGGCTTTGGTGCCCAGAAATTGTAGAAAGGCCGAAAGGGCTCGTCTGTGATAGATTCGTCCGTATCAAGCATGCGATCTAGCGGCCGGAAATCCATGGCCGAATGTATTCGGACGTGTACGCAGGCGTGGAGGGTGTGGTTGTGGCTGCTAAAGTGGTGTGGATCGCGGGTGAGGAGAGTGGGTCGGCTGCACGGACGCCAACTCGGGGAATTTGTGAGATCATAACTTCAACCAGTGCATCTACTGTGTGAATCCTCAATACATTGTCCCAACAGTCTTGAATTAATCAATATGGTCAAGGACAAGGAGCATGTATTATTCGGCGGCGATAAGTAGGAGCAACCTGTGGTTTTCTCCAGGTTTATAGGCCGCAACGCTGACCAAACGCAGGACATGGAAAGCCTCGGACTGGACCGCAAGTGATGATCGCGTTCGCGGCGGAAAATCGCAGTCGTACCTCGAGATCTCGGGGACCACGGCACGCTTTCACGGCCACTTGGACATCGAGACACTTGGCGGAGCCGGCTTTGCAAGTCAACGCACTGTAGCCGAGGATTGTACTTGGGATGTTTCACACTACGACGGCATCCTCCTCAACTTAGGCAAATCGGACGGAAAGCGCTACACATTCATTATGAAGGATGAGTTGTTACCGCAAAACCCAGACAATGGACGTGAACAAGCCACCATCTCATGGGAATACGATTTCGTCGTTTCGGTAAATGCGGCGCAGGCGGAGAGCTCGTTCGTCTATATCCCGTGGAAAGACTTAAAGCCGACGTACCGTGGAAAAGAGAAGAAGGGTGTCAAGGATTTTGATACTAAGAATGTCAAAAGGTTTAGTCTCATGATGAGAAGGTATAGCTTCCAAGAGGGGTCTTCGGTAAAGTCCTCGGTCGCTAACATGCGGTAGCTTCTTCGGGGATCAGCATGGGGACTTTTCCCTTTCTGTGAAGTCGATCAAGGCTGTGTCGAGGTCCAAGGATCTGGAAAAGGGCCCTACTGAGGTGAGCAGTAGCCATCGCCTAAGTCTAGACTATTGCTAAACTTCGGTGTAGAGCGGGAAGACGGCAACGTTGCGCGCGCCGCTGCTAATGTCCCTCCTTGCAGCGGGGATACTTGTTTATGGGCTATGCGCGTACGTTTGCCCGTGGGTCATGAACACTCATACGAGACATTGGGGATGGTGATCGTCAAGCTACGCCAAGGTGTTGTCTCAGTGGTCGAGTGAACAAGGTTGAGGTCCACTACCCGTTGCTAAAGGCATGGCATGCGCATGGCGAAAACATGTAAGTATTCTCACTTCTTCATTGAAACGAGTACTCCTGAACATTCTCCTGAATGTTCAATGCGTGCTTTGAGGAGAGAAGTTGATTGGAAATTACTCATGGAGCTCAATAAACCCAACGAGCAGATTCCGAGATGCTCAAGGAGGGATATCCAAACCTAATGATACCCGCCAATTCAGATCAAACTTCAGTCCCAGTCCATTCGCTCCACCATAATGCGGATCTGACTTAACATCCTCAAACACATCGCTTGATCACCCTTGTTCCTGCACATGTTATCGGCTCCAAACATCTTCGTTCGCTCTTCAGTATGCATGCTTGTATCCTGGTGCCATCTGCGCTGCCTCTTTTCCAATTCCCCCACCACTCCAAGTAATGGCGTTGGGTTGTGTCCTCCGCCCACGACCTCCGTTTTGAGCATCTGCTTTGCCAGCCTCTTCCAGTCTTGGGCGTCAAGATTGAGATCATAGCCCATGGGACAGTCCAGTGTGCCCGTATGCAAGTGTCTGTTTTCAGTGGAATTATCACCAACGCGGAATGGTTTCTTCTCCTTAGTTTGCTCGAGTCGGGCAGCCTCGGCATCGATACCACACAGCACTTTGTGGAAGCGCTCCGTGATAGCGCTAAGTAATGCGCTCAGCGCTTGTATGTTTTGAATGGCACTGAAGGTTTCAGTGGGACACTTGGTACAATTAATCATGGTGGATGCGGTTGTAAGGGCTGGTCGAATGCGAGGAATTACAGCAGGAAACGCGAAATTTGTGATGGACTGAAGGTCGCTAAGTGCCAGGTAGTTGAGGGAGAGACAACTACACGGTCCAGATTCTGGCTGGCCAGGTGCGGAGTTGGCTTGTGAGTTGAAGCCCGAGTCGTTCGGTGGAGAGTCCCACAACAACGGATCTATGGGGTCCATGCTATGACTGAATAAGGGGTTAGACGTCAAACAACAACATAGCCGGTGGGACTCACACAGACTCGTATGCGGGCACAGGTCCGAAGCTCTCTATATACGATGGTGGTATCAGGCTACCTGATAATGCGTCGTTGATAGGTACACTTTGGTACCCAGGGAAGTCAGCAGTGAGATCGCCGTGCGAATTCAGACCGCTGTCTCCCAAGGTCGGCATGGCGAAGCCGTCAAATGTAGGGCTGGGCTCAGGCTGGCCTTCTTGAGCGTCTTCGGGTGGTATATCTTCTCGCCTTCGTTTTCTGGGTCGCCCCATTGGTTTTTGAGGAGAGTAGACACATGTTATCTTTTCTCGTTCGCAACGACTACATGCGGGGGCGTCGCCCGAACATTTCAGCTTTCTCGTACCTGCGCTGGCACTTCAGCCTTGGCCTGAAAGAAGGGGTAGGAGATGTGCCACTTACGGCATTCGTCACAAGCCGCGTGCAATTTTCCAGCTTGCATTTCCACCATATCCTACAGTATATACTCTGTCGCGACAAGAAAAACCAAGATGACCCTGGTGTAACACCCAGCCACCACACAACGCGCAAAAGGCTAAGGCAATGTGAAGGTGAAGACAGCTCGTTGGTAGGAGTAACGCTTGAACAAAAGGTAGCAAGCAGCGGTGCGCGTCTCGCGTCTTTACCTTGGTCAGCCCTACGGCTACGCCTCGCGCGGCCATGCCATCTACACCGATATGTCAGCGCCCCAAGCCACCGAGGTGGTGCCGGAGCTACCGGGGCGCGGCGCCCGGGCCCGCGATCGTTGGGACCCACTCAAAACTTCGTCGTTCGCGCTGCCACTCAAGCGCTTCCGACTTCGACTAGCAAGTAGATGCCTGATGGCGCTGCACAAGCACGGCGCGCACAGGGAGGCTGCTGATTGCTGGGCAGAAGACAACCGCGGGCGGAGCTTACGGGTGCCTTGGAACGACTACTTCTATTCCAAGACCTCTAAGTCCGAGAAAGTCCTGCTTATCGGCGTTACAGAACAACAGTACGTATGTATGCACACTTTTTCATCGAAATGCATGATCGCGGTGAAATTCTGGAGCCGTCATGGTGTGACTCATTGTAATAAATTTGCAGCACCGGCGGTGGCACTCGTCCGACACGAAGACAAACTGGAGGTTTGCTGCACGTATTAGGCTTAGATTCTGTGTTGACTTGACTTGATCGAAATGAACAAACTATGATTCACCATCCAACAGATTCGCGTTTCAGGGCATCAAGTGCTCTAAAAGAAGATTTCTTGCCCAACTGCGTAGCTTTCCAACGATCGTGGCTACCACATCTGGCTGGGCTAAGGAACATCAACAATGAACCCTTTTACACAATCGCACAAAATCGTGGCATTTCATCATCCAGGAGTCAAAGGAACCCTCTCTGTTCTCATCATGGAGCTTCGTCAGACAAAAAAAAACAAGCTGCCACCATGGTCCACAAAGGAACCGTATTCTCCAGCTGTAAGGCTCAAACCCAACTCCCTGGATTTGCGTCTCTTTTCACATCATTTCCGGAGTACAAGACTAATTGAACTTCCGAAACAATAATAGACAACACAGAATCAATATCCTTGACAAACCACCATACCAAAAACACAAAATATTCCACACCCGGGGTATCCATACAAAGTGAGTTTAGAAGATGGCCCAACAATTAGTGGAAAACATGCAAAACGCCGTAGCCAATTCCAAGCGACCTAGAGTATGTGTACGTTATAAGCTAAAAGTGGCTAGCCCGCTGCTAATCTCTATGTAGAGCCCGATTTAGACGAACAATTACCCAAGCGGCGACGCAAAGTTTCACTACGCCAGGGGAGGGTCCAAGTGAAGCCACCTTTGATTCCATGCGACTTCCAAGAGAATTGAGAGATCTTATGTACGACTACGCCATGCGCGCTGAAGGGGAGTATACAACAAGAATGCGTCGAGGTCCCCAAACGGGACGCCGCAATCAATTTGGGCTCGAGCGGACTACCGGTAGCGGCACCCGCCATCGTTCAAGGTTCAATCTCCCGTTACTACGGGTTTGTAGGGACGTCAGAAAAGAAGCGAAAAGACACCTTTACCGCAACGGTGAATTCCTTTTCGACAAGTCCCACACTCTGAAGATCACGTATCGTCCTGATAGACTTCGCGCCCCAAGGACCAGGGTCGCCTTCTCCTACCTCCGCTTCGCGTGTGATCTGCACCATCTGCCAATCGACCAAGGCCAGCATTTGATCGCTACGGCTGCTCAGGTGGCAAGTTGGACGTGAATGCCGCACAAGACCGGATTCTGGCAGCCAATATGAGGGACGCGTGCCGAATAGATGCACTGGATATTGTGTTCATTCGTCGTAGAAGGACTAACTTCCTCGTGGACTAGCAAAATGCTCTTCAAGCAAGGATCCCTTAATATGGTTGCGAATGTTTAAATCTTCAGGCGAGTTTGCTACTTGGCTGATGAGACCTCGCGTGCCTTAGGCGGTCCGGCAGGGAGGACAGTTTATCACATTTATTCAGCTATCCTCTAAATATGTTTGTGTTGCATAGTAAGCTAACTTATGCATGTTATTGAAGTCTAATATAGATAGAAATGATGTAATTTAGTTTGAGATTATACCATGTGAATACGTAAGAACCATAGAGAGGATAATCGCAGGCTTGATGCAGTACAGACTTCACAGTCAAGTACGTAAGTTTCATTGAGATTGGTGCAGCGCCAGCCATTCTAGGAGGGTTGCAGCCACGGTCAGTATGACATTGTTCTAGATGCCGGATCACAACCAGTGTCACGACAGCTACCCAGGCTGTGATATTGGTTCGCAGTAAGCCGTATTGGGTTGACCGGCCTAGTGTCATGCAATTGCTTCTCAAGATCTTCTTTCCGGCGTGGTACCAAAGAGGTAGTGGATAACAGCATCAGCATCGCCGCTCCCACATCTCATCAGTTGACGCCGCAGCCGCCGGGTCCGCTCCACCATGCAACATCCACAAGCTCAAAACCGCGCTTTCACGTGTTGCGTGGTCGTCGGACTATCTTATGTCCCCCGGCTTCCATGGCCTACAGCACCGCTACTTCGAGATCAGCAAGCCGATACTTGTGCATTAGGTAGGATGCTCAATCTGAGGCATAGAGAGGGCGAAGCGGTTTTAGCACCGCCAATGTCGCTCTTTTCCTTCTAGCCTACCACACGAGTATTGTAAGACGGGGAAAGCCTCGCGCACGCGGATAGAACGCAAAGGCCTGCACGAGCGCCGACGGTCTCCATCCAGTCTACCTCTACCATCACGTTTAGACTTTTAGCAGCCGTTACGTCAACAGTCGTTCACGGCGGACTTGAACGGCTCGCGCCGAGCAGCTGGTGGTGTCGGAGGGACCGACTAGGCTCGGACGCGGAGAAGAACACAAGCACATGATGTTCAAGAAAATGTAAGCAGCGTTTCCTTTCAAAGATAACGCAGGCGCCTTGTCCAATAACATGCATTGATGTACGCAACACAAGAGTCGAGATGCCAGAGGGTCTTGGTTAGTGTACGAAGCCAAGGTGGTATTACCAAGCAAGGCTGATGGAAAAGTGCCATCGATGCGAGACGCTGCTCCCCACGCTGGATGGTACAGCATCTACCCTGAACTCACCGTGCAGCCTGGTTCGGCTGAGATTTGAGCGGCGAAGAACGGACAAGGTGGACGCCAGAACTAACGTCTGGGGTATGTGTGGTACGAAAAGGCTTGATGATTGCGCATATTTCGGAACTTTTGTAGCCATGATGCATGGAAGCCTTCCGTGCAGATTGATTATCTGTCCCAACCCCGTACCTCGGCAAATGGATTAGACTACGACAAGGTGGTTCTGTACGGCCTGGTATGGAACGGTGCGTATGTTTGGTGGCGTCCAATCCAGAGCGCAGTTGTTCGGCCGCGTACGAAACGGCATGAACAGGCAGTAGGCGGGCACGTGGGACGAAGACGACGTGAGAAATGACGAAGCTGAAGCTGTGGCACATATTGCAGATGTGTCGAGGTTACGAGGTTACGAGGACGCAAGAAGTGATGACAGGTCACATGGTCTTGGAGGCGTGGGAGGATGGGGCTGTGGGCTGCGGCTTGGTGTGCAACCCCAGCGACGGGCCAGCGTTTAGGGCGAGAGTACACAGGGGATTGGGGCTGAGTGGGATTCGATAAATTGGGTGGTGCCTGAGGAGTCATACCTGCCCTGTTCAGCGGGATGCAGAGGCCGTTTGCACTCGACACACCGCTTCTTGCGCAAAACGCGGGGACGAGGATTGCGCCGCTCGATCGCATCTGGATCTGGTGTTCTGCGAACGCGCGGAGTCGGTGCGCGGACGTGGAGAATTCGCCATGGGTTGCGACCACGCGCGTCGCCAAGGAGAGAGCTGTCCTCTTGGGCCGCGCGCGCAGCAAGTCGGAGTTGCAGCAGCCCAAAGGGCGTTCGTTTGCTCCGCCCTCTTTTCCCGTCGGCGTTTTGGTCGTTATTCCGCAGAGCGCAGGTTTAGCGGGTCGCAAGCAGGGCCACCGGCTCCGGGCCTCAGCTGGCCCAGCAGCTAGGGTGCGCCGGCTGCTGATTCGCGCCCTACTTGTCGAAAAGTTGATGCCTGATGTTGGCACCGCCAGTGGCGCGCGGCGCGGCCGCCCGCTTTGTGCTGCCCTCTGCCTCGCCATGCACCGCGCGGCGGGCGAGGGCGAGAGGCCGCTGTTGGGCCCTGTGGTTGCTGCTGCCCACGAGCGCAGCCGTCGCGCAGCCGGGGACCGCTACGGCGCGATGGGCAAGGGCGTCCCAGCGGGCCAGCGTCGAGGGCGCGGCGGCGGGCGCTGGTTGGCTGCGTGCGGGCGCCGGTGCGAGACATCCATGCCGCAGCTCGCGTCTCTGGCTCGTCTGTGACTCATATCTTTAGCGCGCCTCGCTGGCGCACACAAAAAGACCAGTGCCCCGCGCCAGGCACCCGTTTCCTTTCTCTCTCCATCCATCACGACTTCACACAATAACACACACAGGCAACCAACATAATGGCTGCCTTTTAGCCCCCTTCCCAGCTCCCAGTCGACGCACAGCCGACACCTTGGATTCCTCAACCATTCACCACCTCCCCACTCAACCCACAACCTCAGAGCCTTCCTTTTTGGAACCTCTGAACTACAGCCCCGCCCAGTGCAGCTTTAGTTCGCCGTCACCTTCCAACCCCCCGTTCGACTTTACGTCGTCCACCACGGCTTCTCACCAGTCAACATGGCTTCCCTCACCAGCTCCCCACGCCTCGCGGCAACCAACCAATACGTCCCACACCGACTTCGCGCCTCCGCACAACGACTTCGTGCTCTACGACCAGCCGGCTCAAGCCCCTCTTCGGCCGCATCGTGCACCGAGCGCTCCGCAACCTGGGCCTCTGTTTAACGCAACCCCGCCCTTCTACGCAAACTCAGCGCCTACATCAACCATAGCTTTCCCGCAGCCACAGTCACAACAACGTCCACCGGTCCCCTTGTTCAACAGCTCTAGCAACAGCATTCCCCAGATCCACCAGAACAGCAACGTCGCAGCCATGGCAGGTAGGACTCACGCTGTTCTTGCACATCAGAGGCACAGGCTCACGCTCCGACCAGACTTGAACAGCAGCAACTCGTTCGACTCTGGGGCCAGCCTCTTCGCTGGCCTCCAGCACGAAGTCTCTTGGGAGGCGCCCTTGAACGCCTTCACCACCGTCAACCCCCACTCGGTGTCGAGCTCTACGCGCACAGTGTCTCCCAAGGACATCTTCGCGGACCCGTTCCAGTCTGCGCCTCCTTCGACGACCTTCACAAACATGACTTCCCCAGACATTGACCAGTCGCCCTTCATCACCGACAGCTTTGAGACCTCGCCCATGTTCCAGGGCGACGCCTACATGCCCACCGACAATTGGTTCTCTCTCTTCCCAGAGGAGGACAACAAGGGTGCCGCGCCAGCCGTTGCTGCTCCTCTAGTCGCTCCCGCCCTCGAGCGCACTGTCAGCAGCAACACGACCAAGTCTAGCGGCTCTAGCGTCAACTCGCCTGTTGTCATGTCTGCCAACTCTCACCGAAGGAAGTCGTCTGTCAACGGCTCTCCCGTCACGAATGCATCAATTACTAAGCCCCGTCGCCGGAAAGGACCTCTTCCCACCATCATGGTGGATCCCAATGACAAGGTTGCCTTGAAACGAGCTCGCAATACGCTTGCAGCTCGTGACTCGCGTCAACGTAAGTTCGACCATGTCAACACTTTGGAAAAGCGCAATGCAGAGCTCGAGGCGGAAGTGGAGAAGTGGAAGCAGATCGCCTATGCTCAGGGTTATTCCGGATCATGAATCTCTGCGCCCCCCGGAGTCGGTCCGGATCAGTATCGGTGGTCCTATGGAGCTGGTGAGGACAGCCTCGCCATCCCGGCCTCGACCAAAAGTTTTCCTTTCCTCAGTTACAATCAGCGTTCAGCCTGTTGTCTTTCGCAACGTGGCTATTTTCCTCTTCATTAATGTGCGCTTTGCGTTTTTCCGACCGGAGCGTAGTCTCCCTTGGGTTGATCGACTCCTCCTGGTAACGGTTGCGGTGGTTTCAGTCGGCATCTTGTCGACTGCGCGAGTGTTTCTTGTCCTTTATATCAGTAGTTAGTGAACAGTGGCTGCCTTTTGGCTCAAGCCTTGCAGGTTGTTTCTTAATATATTCGCCTCCGAATTACCATAACTCCTTGTCGTGACTATTGCTCCGAACGAACCGACTTGTGTGACTAATGTCACAGTGACTGTTCATGAGTGTTTCCAAGTCGTGCTTCGCTTAAGACATCTATTGGGTCTGGAAGTATGTTCAACATTACTCTACACGTTATCGTTGCCTGGATCCCCGCGTGGTTGCAACGCAATCCGCGTGACTCACCTCTGCAACTGGCTCACCTGGACTCAGAATGCTGCTAACATGAGCACCTTTCCAGCCAAGGCGCGTTCTAGCGCTACTCATCTCACAAAAGCACGCCCGTTCAAACACGCTTGCTAAGCACCAACGCAGATGGTCTGGTGGTCCTAGTCCCATCTGACCTCCCGGCATCTTGGCTTCAACCAGAAGGCGGGATCTTGCTCTTGGACGATCATCTGGTAACCCACCAGCGTTTGGGACGCTGGGTACAAGACGATCGACGAAGGCCTCCCTCACTGAGTCGCAGGATTCCCGAGCACTGGACTTCGCTTGAGCCTACAACGGTGCACAGTGTTATACTGCATGCGAGCTCTAAAGTCATGTCACGGCATCTACCCGCCCAAACCTTGAACAATTCGTTCAAAGTGAAAGAATAAGATGAGCTCCACCACGATCAACATATGTGTTGGGCCTTCAACGCCACCCGGGCGCGCTGATATCCTTACCGCCAACGCGTCTGGGACAAAACCAGCCCTCATCTTAGTCGGTCTAGATGGCCGGGCATGCAATACAAACTTCATTCTGCCATACCTCCAATCCCGCGACATACATTTTACACTGGTATTACGGGTATGACCCCTCTGTCATGGACTTACTAAGCGCTTCTGCGTCCTCGGCCGCGGAATACAGTGGTTTACTGTGAAATCCGCGACCATTCTTGAAGCCCTTGAACAGCGAGACAACTCAGAGAGGTGCGTTGTCGAGCTCATTCGCGCGTAGGAGCGCATTCAAACTCTCAAGTATCGCGAAGGACCGGTTGGAAGCAAGCTGGGTATTGGGCGGAACTTTGTCGATATGCGTCAGGTGTTCCCGCTGTGGGTGGACTAAGGTTGCTGCTGTTTCTACACATGCCGGCGAGCAGCAGATTGACGACTACATTCCAGATATTTCGCGTGGGGTGCAGGACACGGGCAGCCGCACCTACGGTGCTGCCATGAAGAAACATGCCTTGCCGGTATTCGTGAACTCATTGCCCCAGAATGGACACTGATATGCTACGTACCGCAGGCGGAACCTCTAGAGATAATGTTCACTCTTTACACAGTCTCGGCTAATGCCTTTTGAATGACGAGACTTTGGCTTTGCGACTGAGCCTTTCAGAGTCGACAATCTGGTGCATGGCAATCACCTCAGAAGACCTTGTTGCGGCTTGGAAGCAGACGCCCGTCGTAGTACTATGCAGCTGATACATCTGCTTAACTCAAAGGTCCACAGGCCTAGATCGCTAGACGCCTCCTCCGTGGTCGCATGAAGTAGCCTCGGGATACCTCGTCGTCAGCAGCTTCTCCCCCTTCGGATCAATGACGTTTCAGCAGACTAATTTTAGCACACCAATTCTTGAGAGGGTGTATGTTAGATGTTAGTGAGCGGAAGGAGCGGGTGTTGCTAGGTCCGGCGCTCGGAGCTGGAGCTAGTCATATATGGTTGCTGCGAGGCCACAGCACGTAGTATCTCACGTGTGCATCGTTTGTCTTGCTGAGGGGCAAGTATGTATGCACATATTGAGATTACATGAGGTTCGAAATACGAGTACGGCGTTGCTGGGGCATCGGTCACGATGCTGCTACTAGATAGTCACTTGCTTTCCAGTATCTACAACCATCAAATGTAAGCGTCCTTCACAGACACAAGTTGGCTGTGTTATGCAAAATGTGCCAATCGTGTTTGAAGCGTGAGCATGGTTATTTTGTCCGACTTAAGCGTGTGATGGTACAAGAGACGATGCCTCAAGTCGCCCCACTGCTTGCACGCTGTATGACCACATAGTAAATAGAGATTACGTTACGCTCCAGACGCGCCCACTGCATTGTCCTCGCGATCGCGATCGCTGAACAGAAGATGAGATGCGAAGAACAGGGTATCGGAATGCCGCTCCATACACCTCAGTATGCAAACAAGTGAGAAACTATAGACAAGAAGAAAAGTCCCCCACGCAAACCCCCGTCTATGCGGTGTTCAATCCGCCCCGGTTCGAGGCGCCAGTAATCGCTCACCCTCCTCGCTTGCCTCTGGCGCGCCATCTGTTTCGCCGTCTGGTTGCAGTGGTGATGCCGGTGGAAGTAAGGGCTCATCCTCTGCTGCGTCGATATCGCCATTGACCATATCCTGTTCGGGATTTGCAGCCAGCGCGCCGTCCACCTCATCTGTCACATCTTCAATACTACCCCTCCTCTCGGGCGGTGCAGTATCAAGACCCACTTCCGGATGTGTCCCGTTCACTCTATCAACGGCTACACCTTTACCGTCCGCCTGGCTATTCGCAGCACCAAGTCCCAGCTCCCTCACAGCGCGCCTCATACTTTCCAGCCTGGCTCGTTCAGTCACGACCATCTTCCGTGCAAACTCTTTTAGTGCTCTCCTGCCCATGTCCACGCGGTTCTCCTGCCAGCTGGCAAGCTCTTGCGCGACGACTTGCTGTGTATACCGCAATTCTTTACCCAAGCCGGAAAGCTCCTCCGTGGCGCGTTCCATCTTCTCCTGCGCATCGCGTTGCATACGCGAACGAGCGTCATCCAGCAGCCCAAGAGGCCAGCGGTCAGATCGGCGCATGGAAAGAGAGTGACGATCGACGGCTTTTTGCGTTGCAGACATGGAATTGATAAGCGTGGAAGGCCGGTTCAGAGCGCTGAGTATCGCGTTAATGGTGCTAGCAATTGCGTGGACATTGTAGTAGAAACCGGCCAACGGGCTTGCTTCACTCTGGGTCAGAGTCTTCGTGTACCGATCCACAGCTCTCAAATGCGGCTCCGGCAAGAACTTCAGAGTGTGAATAGCAGTGTTGGCGAGCTTTGCTGCGTCAGCCAGATCCGTGGACGTTGTACGCAGTTTGTTCGTGCGACGAAGAACCGATTTGGATGCATGGTGTAGGGAGCGAACGGATTCGCGGGCATGTTGCACGAAAAGTTCCACTTCGCGAACATCGTACACGGGAATATATTCCTCCCGAATTCGTTCAACAAGTAGCTCAGCTTTGCGAGAAGATCTTTCTGCAAGCATCGCTATATCAATATCTGGAACGAGGAAGAACTCCCAGACCATTTCATGGGTTGCGAACGTAGGATGCTTTAAGAGGATTTTGAGAAATGCGTCAAGTCGAAGCTGTATATCCCGAAGGACAGAACGCGACGGCCGAGACGGGATGAGGAATGGAGATGCAAGATTATTGATGACCGGAAGCCAGGATGCTGGATGCTCCTGGGCTAACCATTTCGCTAATGTCTCGAAGTCGTGAAGGGAGCGTCGGCAGGTCGTAACAGTGATTGTGGCATTCGAATTGGGAGCGCCTGATTTGAGGACAAGCCGGATGCTTCCATCCTCAACAAAGAATGATCTCACGACAGTAGTTGTTCGGCCGTCAGGTCCAGGCTCGTTTGACAGCAATACCATGTCATCGATTCTGTTGCGTACTTCATCATCCTTGGCCAGCTCGACAGCGGTAAGCCCTCTGACATCTTTGACAGACAGATCGACCCTGGGATCTTGAAAGAGAACGCGAACTAATTCAGTGCGGCCGTATTTGCTGGCCACCATGAGAGGAGTGAAGTGCTTGTCATTCGGAGCGTTCACATCCGAATCGCACCGATACAGCAGCCTGATCGCAATCTGTGGATCTGCAACGATGTGCAGCAAGCTATTGCCTTTGTTGTCAATGTGCTCATCCAAATGCAATGGCTGACCATCGTTCTGGGCTCTTGTAGCGGCGTAGAGTGCCCTATCGATCATGTCTCGATATTCATCGTGGTCGTAAGATCGACAAAGGGCAAACATGGGAGTCTGACCGTTCTTGTCCTTCAGGCGCCAAGGTACCAGGTGACCAATTCTGTCGATGAGCAATGGCTGATTGAAGAGATAATGTGCCATACATCGGCCTTTGGAATCTTGTTTTGCCAGGTACGCTCGTAATATGTCCTCTGGTGGTCTTACCTCAAGGATCCAGCTGAGTAGGACGTCGGTAGTCTTTGCATTGCCGCCTTGTACGGCCGCACTGAGTAGAGTCGTGCCTTCGTTGTTGCAGTCATCAAGAATGAAATCAGACGAGTAAAACTCGGATAGGCTGAGCAAGTATTGCAGTGCCTTATCTTGTCTATTCTCTACAGCCATCATGAGGACGGAATCGCCCTCTGAGCCCTGCGTCTTGGACAATTTCTCTATGGATGTGTCGCCTTCGAGGCCCGTACCACGGGAGCCTAGTGTAGTATGCGACCGGAAAGAGACTGCCGAGGAGCTGGACATGCTTCTTGTGTCCATTGAAACCCGTTTCTTAGGATTTGGTCGATCGGGAAGCTCTGGTATTGGAGGCGTTGGAGCTCGCTGGAAGGGAAAGATGTGAGACAGAGGACCATCCTCATCTTTGTGTCGAAGTCGAGAGAGTCTTCCAGGCCTATAAGATGATCCCGTGTCGCCGTTGGTAGGTCCTTCAGCTGAAGCCAGAAGCTCCGAGGCGCTTGGTGCGAACCTCACAGGTCGAACACTCTCGCGGATCTCTTCGTCTTCGTCTGAATCAGCCCAAGCGTCTTCGTGGAACGACCTCTCAGGCTCAAGCACACCCTGTAAAGTTGCAAGGTCGCCCGATTTGGTTGCTTGCCATAAAGTTCTGTTGCGCCGACTGGCTTTGCGCAAACCCCCTGAATCCCTGACTAGATATGAGAGTACAGCCTCAAAGGTGCTCAATGCATAGCCCATCTCGCCACTCTCTACATCGTCTATGAAGATGAAATGTCGCATGTAAGATAGACGCGCCTGTAGGTTCTTTATCGGAGATCGTATGACGACGATGAGCAGGAGAGACACCAACGTGTCTGCATTGATGGTGAGCAGGTGGTCGTTCTTTTCTGAATAAGGCTGGCCATTCAGAAGAGGTTTTGCAGCAGTCGAAGAAGCCTCGGGCATTGTTATGTTTTTTTGTACTGCAAGAAGTATTTCCACCATCTCTTGCGGACTGCCAGCTACACCCATCTTCTTGAATATTTCGCCTGCCTTGGACAAGCGCACCGAAAGCTCGTTCTTGCCTTTCCGACCATGACCGATGTCGATGCCTACTTGCGAAATGTCGATGTCTACCATTTGCCGCATTCGCATCTCGAGCTCGGCATCGTCCGACTTTCGGATATGTTGGAGACGAGGGAACATGAATGCATG
Source organism: Paraphaeosphaeria sporulosa (assembly GCF_001642045.1). Lineage (NCBI taxonomy): Eukaryota > Fungi > Ascomycota > Dothideomycetes > Pleosporales > Didymosphaeriaceae > Paraphaeosphaeria > Paraphaeosphaeria sporulosa. Next base: position 4,603,640 of record NW_017253360.1, on the reverse strand, counting down.
CAGCTGTTCGGTGATGTACTTTTCAATCATGCGCTCCACAATGGGACCCGTCAAATCGGTGGTTGCGCCCAGCAACGAGAGCTGTTGCTTATCGACCCCTTGAAATAGGTCTATCGCCGCGATGACCGCTGTCTCCAATGACCGTCGCATCAGATCCTCTTCATCATCGATTTCCAACGTCGAGATGAATCCATTAGGGCCTGAGATGCTGCTGTGTAACGACAAAGGTGCGCTTTCTGCAGAGGACACGGAACCTCTTCTCCGTGAGCTCAGCGAAGACGCGCGAGACGTGCTCGAAGGCGTGGGCGGGAGCGGCTTTTCCAATTCTTTCCTAAACTCGGTGAAGAGCCTGTCGAGGCCCGGCTGCATCTGCCGCGCGATCATGGGGAAATGGTTCAGCAGGTCTCCAAAGGATTTGACGTCCTTCTTCCGCGGCATAGACGCCGTGGGACCGCTGTTGGACGGGCCAGCCGGGGCATGCTTTGGCGCGCGCTCTTTAGAAGGGTCTGGCAAAGAGGCAGGGATGATTGGTGTCGCATCGTATGTTCCAATCAACGGCCGCGAGATGAAGTAGACCAGCCATGGCTGCGGCTCGAATGTGTCCGGAAAAAAGATGACGTCGTTCAGCAGCTGCGCCTGGTTCAGAGTCTTGAAGCCCTTGTTGCTGTAGACGAAGGCGTCCTTGATGATCACGGTCCTCCCGTTGGCCGTCGAATACTGCTTTGCCTTTCCACGGCTCTCTCTGAACGTGGAGCCATCCTTGACGTGGTTGTTGGGGCCCACGCCGCCTGGAACCCGCAGGACATGGCTGGCCAGGAACTCTTCGGAGCCGCTTAGGTCGGCGTACGAGGCATTCGTGTCGCGGTCGCGGGAGGTGAGGAGGACTTCGGTGGTGGGGACGAGGAGAACCTTTGCTGCGCGTTAGCTGGGGCATCCAGCAGGCGGCGGGAGGGGCGCTTACGTGGTGCTGGACGGGGGAGCACTGGCTGGGGAGAGTGCTACGGAAGAAGGCCCGCAGGAAGGGATTCAGGACCGGAGGCATTCAATCGACAGGGAAGGGACTCGCAGCGCGTTCATTGATCGCGGACCATGGGTCCTCGCAGGGCGGACCGCGCGAGTCGGTGGGGGTGAGCGCCGCGCGCGCTGTCGACGGTCGCAAACGGGTGCCTGCGTGCCTGCTGGGCAGGCGCTGCGGTCGGGCTGGCTGGCGCTGCGGTGGGCCGGGAAGCGAGCGGTGGTGCCGAGGGCGGATGGGCTGCGACGACAAAGGACTCGCGAGCTGGGGAGGAGCAGATGCGCCGGTGGGAGGTGAGTTGCAGCGGTGCGCGATGCGCGATGCGAAGCTGTTCCGGAGCGCACGTTGCTGTTCCTTGCGCTTGTGATTGCCCGCTAGTCTGCATCTGATCTGCTGGCCCGCGCAGCGTCATCGTTCGCTTCTCCACACTGTCGTCGCAACGTTCGATTCGGCACATCACGTTTCATTCCAGCAAGCTATTCACTGCTCGGGATTGGCACTATCAACGTATCGCCTCGGCTATCTGCATGGGAACGCGCAGCCACGTAGGACAAAGATGCTCACGAAACCTTCCGGCAGAGCTTCGTTCCTTGATCAAGGACATCCCAGTCCTCGGTCCCAGGCGTCGTCTTTGTGTACAAGACCCCCTTCGCATCCCACTTCTTCCGAATCTCCAACAGCCTAGGATACTTGTCGCCCCAATACGAGTGCTGCCAATTCGGCTCGTTGAGGTCGCCTTCGTTCACATACGTCGCCCCGTCAGGTCCAGCTTCCCTGAGCCGCTTTCCAACGACGTTGGTCTGGACGTCTTCCAGCTGTTTCTTCTCTTCCCACGACTCCAGGCCACTCATGATCACGTTCGTGATGACAAAGCTGCTTGACTTGCGCCACTTGTCGTTGATGGCATTGTCCGCGTAGGGAACGCCGTGGCCAGGATCAACAATGTGCCCAACCGAGAAGCCGATCCTGTCCTTGGTAGGGTTGCCGCTGGCAAAAAGGATCGCGTCCGCTACCTCGTCAGCACCGTCATCGATATCCTTGCGCGTAAACAGACGCCCCCCTACGATTGAGTTCTGATTCGGCTGTTCATCTTCGAACATGTCAATGTAGAACTCAAAGAAGGTGGGGAAAGCTCTCGTGTGTCTGTCGTGCGGGATCTTGGCTGCGTCCAACTGGTCGAACAGAGGCTTCAGCACTTCGTTGAGCTTCTTTTCATCCATCTTAGGACCAACGAGAGGAGCGATGTGCAGTCTGCCTGGTCCTGGACCCACCTCGAAGTAGACGAACATGCCGTTGTCCACGTAATGGTTCGCCAGGTTGTGGAAAATATGGAAACCCTTGTTGAAGACAGCCGAGTCGTTAGTATGGGTGCTGTTGATGTTGATGATGGTCCCTGCGGTTGGAACCTCGGGAAAGGTCTTGACTGTGATGGAGACGACGACTGCAAAGGTAGATGGACCACCCCCTTTTAGGGCCCAGAAAAGATCTGAATTTTCCTTTGCGTTGGCGGTGACGTATTCTCCGTCCACAGTCACGGCGTCGAAGGCCAGTACATTGTCAGCACCCATGCCATAAATCGACGTCAGCGGACCATGGCCCCCTCCTTGGATGTACCCTCCAGCCCATCCGACAGTCTATTTCAGTATCAGCATATAACTTTGCCTTGGTCCAAGGTTTGCTTACTGGGCACTCTCCGCCAACAATGACAACTGGTGGCTTCTGCGCAAAAGCCTGTCGGAACAACTCACGTCCTTGCACTCCCGCACCTACAACCGCAGCGCTACCAGTCCAGTTTCCGGGCCCACTATATGTCTTGAGGAAGCTCACATCCTTGAAGCTGTGGGTGTTGATGATGAGCGATCCAAAGCCTGTGGAGCGTCCCATAAAATCGTGACCAGTGTTCCTAATAATCAAACGCAGATTCCGTTCCCGTGCAAAGTCAATTCCGGCCTTGATGTGCTCCTTTGTCTTCGCCAAGACGACGTATCTACCATAAAAACCCCGAGTACAAGGAGTGCTTGGGTCATCGTTCGGCAGGCAGGTATTGTTCGTGTACAGCGGCCACAGGTTTGCAATGGGATGATCAGTCCTGCCCTATCTCAGTACCGTCATTGTGGCCAGAATTTTTCACTTACAGCCACTGTTCATTGATCCAATTCGCCTGAACCTCAGCACACGCCGCCTTGTTGTACACGCTGACCGTCGAGTTTTCAAAGCTCTTGTGGCAAGCTGCACCAGGAGGTACGGCTACCTGCAAAGCGCCGTCCACAGTCTTGTTCAAGGCGTTCCAGTCCGCATTGGTTGGCCAGCACGAGTTGTCCGAATAGCATTTGCACTGGTACGTAGCGCCACCCACCTTCTTAACCTCGCCCTTCCATGGTGCCGCAAAGGCGTAATTGACAGCAGCAAAGAGTGTAGCAAATGTAATAGTACGAGCCATCCTGACCAAGAGCTCGTAGTGCGCAGAGCCAAACAGACTGTTTACCTGCTCGCGGGTTCACGGGCACATGCGCTATTTATCGTTTGTGTCCTCCACCCATGCAATCCACCACTTGCGCCGAAGCTGTTCCTTGCAGAAGCCAAGCAAATAGATATGAAAATCGCGAATTCGTCCTACGGTAAGCAATCATAGGATCGATAGCAGTGTGTTGCAGGTATAGCTTCCACCCAGGGCTGCAGCAAACGTACGCTCGCGTTCGCGCCGAGCCATCGGGGGCATATTTTGAGCTCGGACGACAACCACAAGCGGTATGCTTTCCTGAGTTGCAGGCAGTCGCGTCCACTGAACCGGTTTACAGCGGTCATGTCCTGCTCCGGATAAATGTACGCGACAATTAAACGAGAGACTCGCCCGCTAAGCACCACAGATAGGAGCCGCAGCGGCAAGCGCTTATGCATGTGAGATTTGCTAGAGGGAGACTCGCAGGGCGTAAGGTCTGGATCTATGTGCAATATCCAGAGCGATTGGAAGCGTTGTATCTTTATTCACTGCTCGAAACGCACTCTGGGGAACTGATTAGATGAGCATCGCTTAGCACCGCCACATAGTTCCGGTAAGCATCATATGAATCGCCAATCTAGTCGATCAGGGCACGTCGGGCTGAGGAGGGGTGGAAAATACCTATAGAGTACAGAGCGCCGGACATCAGGACCTGGACCCAGGATGGCTCAATTTGCCGGTAATTCGTTCCCTGTGGGGCCTAGGACTCGTATATCTTGTGGAGAACGTCTGTCATTAATCAACATCTAAGTGGCGTCGAACGATGAGTGGCACTACCTGACTGGACTCAGCTATGCAAGAAAACCACCGCGAACAAAGTAACTTTATCATTTTTGCGGAAGCAAGGGCTTCTTTGTCACGTAGTTGTACCTTTCTTGACTCAATGGCTTTGTACGCGCACCTTACGCATTACCCCAGCGCCTGCCGTAGCTTTGCCGCTGCATTGCTGGTTAGACATTACGGAAGACCTCACAGCATGCTTGGGAGAAATTATCTACTCATCAAGCTAAGTCCACGCGCGAATTTCAAGCTGAGACAAGAGTTTGCTGGGTTCAATTTCCAGGCGCACAATCGCCATCGTAACCTGGCATAAATTCTTGCTGTACAATGGCATAGACAAATTCAATTGCACATAGTATCTTGTGCCAGTTGCGGGAATGTCAGAGATTTGGCCACTCGGTTTTTCTATAAGCTCCATCACACCCCAGCAAACATCCTTTTCAAGCTCGTTTCTGCCTCGTCAATTACACGAAGAAAAATTACTTACGATACATGACCATGAACTGCGAACCTGTCATGCAGAGCTCGGATGCAGTGGAGGTATTCCTGCCCATAACGCAGTAGGAGATGAGGATATTCCCCACAGCGCAATGTGGTGGGTAGTCAGACCTCGTCCTGGGACGAAGCTTCGGCGCCAGTGTGTGTGAACGCGATATAATGAGGTGATAGGGCTGTAGATATGATGTTTTATTTGTCTACCTTTCTTCGGAATACCACTTCGTGGTCAGTTACTGTCAACAATCAGATAACTCGTAGATGTGCTATACGTTGAGGTGCTATCCAAGAATATGATACTTGACTATATATTTTACCACATGCTAAAAAATCATTGTCTAGTGTTGGCCACCGTGCTCCGACACAAGTGTGAATGCGAGGTGCGCAGGCTTTGGGGCTGGGTGACTACATGCACGTGCACCTACGTCTTCCACGGTTAGGCTGCCCCGCGAACCACGAGTAGAAGCTTCGCGTAACTTCACCATCGGTTACCCGCGCACCCCTCCGCTCGAAGCTCTCCAGCAGCCCCATTGCTCGGCTCCCTGCGTAAACATCCTCGCTCCTGCTGCAGCCACCTTCGGATCTGAATCCAACTGCGAAACGTACCCGAATAGCTTCTATCTGCCGCCATGGTGAGTTCTACTTGCCCCGCCACGAATCAATACTCGTTGCAGCATATAACTAAGAAGATGCAGGCATCACCCGCGCAGACAAAGAAGCGCCTTGCACTCGCAATCCTCGACTTCCTCCAGACCTCGCAGACCGACGGCTCTGTTGCAGCTGAAGACGCCGAACAGCTCGAGGTCGCCGCCAATTGCATCAGCGACGCCTTCAAAGTCGACCTCTCGGACAGCGGCGCGGTCAAGGATGCCCTCGGCGACCAGAACCTCCTGGCGATATATAATGTGTACGAAAAGCTAAAGGGCAAGACGACGGCTACCACACAGGGCTCCTCCTCGGCTTCGGAAGCACGCCCCGCGACGCCGCAGACGTCGTCATCCGACAACGTAAAAGCTGGACCTGGCGGCGTGAACAAGGATGAGGCAGAGCGACTCAAGGGGCTTGGGAACGAGGCCATGAAGAAGAAGGACTACGCCTCTGCTGTCAAGCACTACTCTGCCGCTCTTGAAATCGTCCCGCTCAACCCCATATATCTATCGAACCGCGCCGCCGCACACTCGGGCGCCGGAAACCACGCCGACGCAAAGAGTGATGCCGAAATGGCCGTCGCTGCGGATCCGGGCTACTCGAAGGCTTACTCCCGACTTGGTTTTGCCAATTTCGCGCTTGGAGATGCAAAGGGCGCTATGGAGGCTTACAAGTCTGGCATGGATGCTGAAGGTGGCGGCTCAGATGTCATGCGCCGTGGCTACGAGACGGCGAAGAAGAAGTACGAAGAGGAGGGTGGCGACGTTGGCGCTGTCGAGGCGGAGGCATCACGCGGTGCACCTGGTGCAGGTGCAGGTGGAATGCCTGACCTCGCCTCGCTCGCAAGCATGCTAGGCGGGGGAGGTGGCGGCGGTGAGGGAGGTGGCATGGGTGGCCTTGCGGGTTTGATGAACAACCCAATGATCCAGCAGGCGATGCAGAGTCCCATGGTGCAGCAGATGATGCAAGACCCTAGCGCCATGGCCAATTTGATGAACAACCCTCAAATGAGGCAAATGGCTGAGCGATTTGCTGGCGGCGGTGGTGCAGGAGGAGGAGGCGGAGGAGGCGGCATGCCGGATCTCTCATCTATGATGAATGACCCTAATATTGCGGAGATGTAAGTTTCGACTATCTGCTATCCGGCGTAGAAAGACAACTGACATAGTCCAACAGGGCACGAAACTTCATGGGTGGCGCCGGGCGAGGTGGTGCTGGCCGGGGTGCTGGTGGCTCATCATGATGAGGTCCTCGCCGAAATGTCTTGCGAAAGCGGTTCGGCCGTGCATTTGCTTGAAAGTTCTGAATGATAGTATCACCACATGATTAGACGGTAATAACTATGATACCAAATGATACTCAAGCAAATGTCCTTGCTCATCATGCTCTCTAGATGAGGAGCGTATACTCAACATCAGCACAAAGTGACTTTTGAAAGGCTCTAAAGTCCCCGTGCAATATGAGACGTAAAGGGGACGACGCACGCGTTCCTTCATCGCAACCAAAACAGGCCCGACGGATTGTTCTTTCAAGTCTGCCAGGTCCTGGTACAAGCGACCATTCGATATGACCGCCTTTGATATGCAAAACGCACGCTGCTCCTCCAAGCCTTGCTTTGGTATATCTAGTACTTCAAAGGGTCTCTATTCCGCCAAGACCACAATTGCAAGCTTGCCTCGCGCCCATAACCCCCTCATCATAATGAAAGGGTCCACAGTCCATCTCCCAGATAATGCCCCGCCTCACAGGCCTGGCCCTTCTTCGTCTTCTTCATTTCCGCCGTGCCTACTTTTAGTACGCCTACCATGCACGCCATCTCTTTACCCTCGGCCTCGATCACGACCGGCGTACCTGCTTCCAGTTCTTCCTTGCCATATTTTCCCTCGGTATCTTCTGGATCTCCGGGCAAGCGACCGCCTGGCGACGTCAGGCCTGGCGCCATGAGGGTTGCGCCGGAGAGCACGAAGCGGATGGCGCCGCGGTCAATGCGCAGCCTGGGGAAGCAGTTTGGGTAGCGGTGGACGATAGCAAGGTGTGGCAAGATGGCGTCGTCCATGTGCTGGAAGAAGAGCGGAGTCGACTGCAGAGTGTAGAGGGATACGCGATCTGGTCTAAGTATGCTTGTTAGCAACGCTCCAGAAACGAAGCACTAGAGATGTGAAGAAGATGAGGGACCGAGAAGAGAGCGGGCAAGGAATCGTACAGTTTCACAAGGTCGAGTTGCTCTTTCTTGGGCATAATGTCTTCAATGTACGGCTCGAGGAGCGGGTATGTGTCCAGGACCTTCTGGCGGATGGTGCGCTGCACGGAAGACTTTACCTTCGACTTCGCGCCGGAGGTTATGCTAATTTTGTTAGCATGATGGGTCAAAGAACGGGCAGACAGTGGATACATACTCTTTCTTGAACATGGTAGCGGTTTGAGAAGATTGGGAAGCGGAGGGAGTGCTTGGAGAGAAGGCGCGTTGAAGATGCTGCGCGTTAATGAGGGGCAGCTATGAGCATGGCGGGGTACGAGTGGGCTGGCTGGTGGCGCGTGCGTGCTTTCTCTACGAGTGCTGATCCCCGCTCGCCAGATGCAAATAGATCAAAAGCATAAAGCCAACCGCACGATATTTGCAAATTCGCATGGTGCTTTGGATACTTGGGCCTGAAATGAAACATTACGAATGGTCACTGATCCCACTTGGAACAGAAAGGAAGTAGGGGTTGACCAGTGAAATGCCAACACTTATTGTAAGATCTCCTTGCTCGAAGGCTTCGTTTCTCTGTTCTTGAATATAGGTTCGCTCACCCAGGCTCGAAGTGTAGTTTAAGTTTATCTAGAATATGGCTTTAGCCAAAGAGACGTACATTATGATTCGGGATAACAAGTGTCTACTACCACATTCTTGTTTTACATGCACCACTGCTTCCCTTTCTAAAAGCTGCCTTAACTGCTTTTGTAAGCTTCGAAACTACCTCTAGTTTCCTAAAATTCTATATTCATGCTCGCAGCTGCTCGGCAACATTCACGTGTATTCGTGACGTGTGGCTGGGAGTTGAGACCAAGACGCGTGCAGCAAGCGCGTCACTGTTTAAAGACGCGTCCACCAACTCGCAACCACCTCTTTCTGATAGCAAGGCTACTTCTCAAGAACCTTCTACTAAACCTACCATTGGTAGAGGCAGACCGAGGAAAATCGCCGCTTCTGAGCCAACTTCGCTGACTCCAAGAACGCCTGGCCGGGGTAGAGGACGCCCGAAGAAGGATGTGACGACAGCTGCGAGCTCGAAGGCCATTGGAGGTGCAAGAGGTTGTCCCAAGAAAGTCCCTATTTCAAGCGCAACTACAACGGCACCTGGAATACCTGGCCGAGGTCCAGGTCGATTGAAGAAAGATAATACAACAGCTAAAAGTTCCAAGGCTGTCGGACGTGGAAACGGCCACCAAAAAAGGACACGACTCTAGCTACGCCTGCCAAAAGTGGCCGCCCGAAAAAAGACACGAGCACAGCACAGGCTCAGTCCAGCCCTAAGACCGGTCGAGGTAGAGGTCGCCCAAAGAAAGCCAGGGATGTTTCGACCGTGGCAGCTGCGCCCACCACACCTGCACATTTTATCGTCACTTCCGACATTGAGGAGGAAGAGGAAGACGCGGCAGTATTAGATGGCCTGAGTGACGGACCTATCGACCCCAGCAGCCCTGGTGTCCTCCAATCTAAGCTATGAAGAGGGCATCACTCCACCTCCCCGGTTGTGTGCCTTTTGAAAGCGCAATAGTATCATGTCGTGTATTGTATCGAACATGCGTCCAGCTTCCCAGATTATAGCATATCCTGTTGATGAATACGGGAAGAGGAGAACTGGGGATGGACAGGGAACCCAAGAGCCATGCCGCGGTCAATTTGCGCCGAGGCTCCAGTATTCATGGAAACTTTCAATCAGGTAGCGCTTATAGAACAAAGCACATTCTATAGAGGACGAGTCAGAGTTTCATCAGCTCAGGACAGCAGGAGGGTCAGAAAACTTGATGTAATCGATGGGAGAAAGTCAACCCATGTCACCCTCATGAGTCAGAACGCACTTATCTTCATATTTCATCTTGAGGATAGCCGACGCGTCTTGTTCATTGCGAGAGTTCGTAGCTTCGTTGTTGCTGCTTGCGAGGTATACAACCCGAAAGTTCTGATAGCCGAGTGGAGCGGCCAAGTGGAGCCTGGCGTTCCACATGCCAATCAAGTTCGCACCGATTATATCCGCAAGTAGCCTCATAAAATATGGCGTGGAGGGGCCCTGCTTTAGATGCCCAGTTTTAATAGGGTATATATTTGTTCCCAATAGCCTGCTCCTCATCAATCAGGTGATTGCGACTCACCAACGAATACCACGGTGGTATGGTCTAGTGGTATGACGTCGCGTTGTGGAAACACATGATAATTCCGCGCCAGCCTGGGGTAGGTTGGCCCTCTCCTTGAGAGGATCTTATCAACGCATCAAACAAGTACTGACTGTAGTAACAGTTCGATTCCCAGTACCGCCAGCAGCTGTGAAGCTTTCTTTTTTGCTGATTTCTCGAATTAGACTAAGCGAGAAATCTTTTTGTTGGGTGGGGTTCGGCGAATCGTTTCAAGGTTAGCACAGCGAGCGCTAGTGGACACCATTGGGAGACGGTGAATGCGGCATCGGGCCGATGTGGTTCCGTCTCCGCGTCTAACTTTTTGTTGCCGCCGACCAAGTCAGGTTTGTGTTCATCACTGCGCATACAAACAGTATGGCTGAATCCGACGCGAAAGCGTCGCAAGCCCCCAATCCATCGCAGAATGCCGCGAAGCCGCCAAAGCCTCCGAACCCTGTGTGGAGGATGATGGGTGCGCCTCCGTCTTGCTATTCACATCTGCCTCCCCTTGCTAATGAGTACAGGTTTGCCCAACTTCCGCTGGAAGCTTCCCTCGCGGAATTGGATGATTTTCCTCTCCATCACTGGCTCGTGGACGGCCGCTGTTGTTTACGACCGTCGTGAGAAGAAGCGCATACAGCAGAAATGGACGAAGATGGTCGAACACATCGCGAAAGAATCGGTGAACGAGCGCCAGATGCCGCGCAAGCTTACCATATATCTCTCGGCTCCGCCGGCTGATGGACTAGTAGCTGCGCGCGACCACTTCAATGAGTACGTGAAGCCAATACTGGTCGCGGCGGCACTGGACTGGGATGCGGTAGAGGGAAGAAGAGAGGGCGATGTCAGAGCAGGGCTGGCGGAGAGGATACGCAGGCTGAGGTGGAAGAGAGGGGAGACCATCAAGGATGAGCCTGAGCTTGACACAAAGGACATCGTGGAGGATTTGAGGCTGAGGGCCGGTGTTCCAGAGTGGAATGGGCCAGCGGGTGACATAGTGATTGGGAGACATACCTGGAAAGAGTACATTAGAGGGATGCATGAGGGATGGCTCGGGCCACTAGATCCCCCCGCTTCTGTGGACCTATACGAACCCGCACCGCCTGCGCCTGAAGCTCCGCCAGCTATCACATCTGAAAAAGTCCAGGAACAGCCTACACCAATGGCTCCAGCCGACGATGCGTCCCCTATCACTGTCCACGAAACACCAGCACCCTCTGAAGCCGAACCGCCTAAGGAAGAGACAAAGCCGAAGAAGAAGAAGCAGCCTCCGCCGTTCATCACAACTGCCGAATATTCACAGGCACAGCTTCCTCCAACCTGCCCGCAAGCCCTTGGGCCTAGTGCGACTATCGCACTTCCACACCTGCTCGGTTTCTTCAACTTTCCAATACGCATGTATCGTTTTCTCAACCGACGGAAGGTTGCAGACGATGCCGGGCGCGAAGTCGTTTCCGCCGTGCTTGCTTCCTACAGACCATATGACACCACTGCTTCCGAGCTAGCCAGCAGCGACGAATACCAAGGCGCGCAATGGGAACAACAGCGCTTGCTTACACATGAAGAGCCTGAGTGGCACAAGACGGCGAAGGAAAGAAAAGAGGGCGAAGGAGAGAGGGTTTGGTTGGATGATATGGTCATTGATCCGAGAATCGGAGAGCGAATGAGAAAGTTTCAGCTAAGTGCAGACGAAGAAGACAGGGCGAACAACATACCCGTCGGAAAAGAAGGAGCTTCGTGGTTTACCGGGCTGTGGCCGAAGAGAGAGAAACAGCCATGGGAGGGACTGGAAGATGAATCGAACTAAGTGGGAATGACGCGAAGAGTGAACCGCGTTGTACATTTAGGTTGATGTGTTTGTATAAGTATGTTTGTAGCATAGCACGACAGAGCATGGGCATGGCGCATCATTGTATACATATGTGTTACACTCCACCTTCATGGTACCAAAAACTGAGGATCAGCACAGCTTGATGTAGGTACATACACAACCACGGTGAAGACAGTGTTACACTCGTTGAGGATCTATTGTCCAACTGGGCAAAATAGTACCCTAGGTCTGCCCATCGCTGCACAATAGAGGCATATGAAGTGTGGTGAACAGGGCCGATTGGTGTCTTGCTTTTGGCCAGGACAGCACGTGAGTTCGTGTTTCCCGAGGCCCACAAGGCTTGATGTGTTCACCTTCTTACTGGGTATAGTCATACAGAACAACGGCAAAGGGCACCAACGAGTCGAGTCGCGTTATTTCTTGTTGAAGCGCAAGTCGTCGCCCAGCTAAAGCGTGAGCAAGTCAAATATAGGTCCATAATCACGAAGGACTGACCTATGTTGTGCCTGGTCCGCTTAATCTGAAACGCCAGCGCAGCCTGAAATACGACAGGACCAGCGCACATGCTCATTCCATGTCTCCAAAACGAGACACACTTCTTGATTGGCCGCAGAGGGATCGCCGGTGTTCGCGTAGATCAACTATGTGAGTGGCAAGCGGTGATGCCGTGGTACCGTGAAGGGGCTCAGCGCAAGCTCGCGAAATACTAGCAGCGCGAGGCAGCAGCCGTGCCTTGTACCTACTCTGCACGTTGTCGCCGTTCTTTCCAGTAATTTTATTCATTTCCCGGCCTCTGCCAGCGCCATGTGGTTCTCAGCAACCGTACTGGTGGTTAATTTCGTTGTTGGAGCTGTCGCGCACGGGCGAGGCGGGTGGGACTGGGTCCATGGGCTGCCAAGCTGTTGGGAGGACTGTCTGGACAACAGTGGATGCGACTCCAAGAGCTGTCAGTCCGCTTCGATCGTTCTTGTCACACACGTACTGATGCTATCTTAGGCATATGCGAGTCTAGCCAGGATGGCGATTACCTGACCAGTGCAGTCGAATGCGCGGTGCGGTCCTGCAACGCAGATGGATTGAATGTCGCTCTAAGCTTCCTTGCACCTCTGCAGATGTACTGCAAAGCCACTCGAAACGAGATCCCCGACGAGATCATGAGCAGCGCGTACTCGTGCGCAACTGCCACGTCCACATCGGCGACTCCAACCACAACGCGCAAGGACGAACACTCCACCCAAGCTCCCAAAACCTCGAAAGACGCGGGCAGTGGGCTGGAGAGCACCATTACAAGCACTATAACGGTGACAACGACCGATGAGAGTGGGAGCACGTTGCAAGTACTCATTCCGATTGTCATGGGCCCCAGCACCATGACTACGGGCGAGATGATAACTTCGACGCTTGACAGCAAGCCGACCGCCAGTCCTGCTGCGACCTCGAATGCTGAGGCCGCAGGGTCGACCGCCGCGGTGCCGGTGCCGGCGCCGTCGCAACCGCAGGAATCGCCAGCTTCCTCTGCCACAGCAAAAGCAACCAGCATCGGCAACGGGAGCCCCTTCGATCTCTCTGTGCAGGGCGGATCAGCGCCTTTGGGCTTTTCGGCATCCTTCGTCGGGTTTGGTATACTGTTTGGAGCTCTTGCCAGGATATAGAAACCTGCGAGACGCGCCTGTACATGTGTATAATATAATAATGGGTGTGCGGTGGGTATTACTCTGCGGAAGATACCACAGGAGTGTGAAGGCCTTGAACTGCCAACTGGACGTCCGGAACGTAAAGCGATAAATACACGAGAATAATGCCATATCTATACTGTTCACAGTGTTTCGTCATGGTGAGTCGTGTCGGTCGCTCCGAGTCGCGTGTTCTTTTCTACTTGAAATGCGGATACCGCACAAGTAGTCGATACTTTTCCCACATGTTCACATCCTATCGCATGAACCGAGGTTCCTCGAGAAGAGCATCTCTTGGCGCTGCCTCTCTTGCTCGAACAAGAACACTTTGCGACGCGCTCGGCCGAGTTATGCGACCGTTTTTCACAGTCGCCTATGATGCGGCTCTGCGCCGAGGCTGAGCTAAGTTAGGGCACTAAGCCAATCACCGATTGCAACTTACACCGAGGCAGCACGCCACGCATCATCATCGTTTCAACAAGGCCGACCAGCTCGGAGTCGGCGAAGCGGCTCAATCCACTCCACCGTACATTGCTCGTGCTTAGTTTCGCGAATAGGAGAGACTTGGGGTCATTGTGCATAGGGCTCCGACGCATCGCACCATAAAGATACTGACTGCCCGGCCACCTTTCTGAGCAACACACCTTGACAAGCACATCGCAACGAATTCATTGCAACGAACAAAGAGCAACGGGCAACGAGCATATTTCTTCTTTTGAACTACACATCCTTGGTGACAGCGTATTCATACAATGGAGTACGAGCCATTGCCGGGGCCGCCCGGGTTGCCCATCATAGGCAACCTTGGAGATATCGACGCCGAAAATCCCATGCAGAGCTTTATCCGCCTCTCCGACACATATGGTGAAATCTGGAAGTTCCATCTCGCGGGTGAGCTAGATTCCTCCCTTTCATATATATCGATCGTCTAATTGTAGTATAGGTGAAAGAATCGTAATTGCGTCCCAGGCTTTAATGAATGAAATCTCCGATGAAACCCGGTTTTCAAAGATCATAGCTGCCAGCCTCAACGAGGTCCGAAATGTACGAGACTCCCCAGTACGAAGTCACTATGTCTAAGGCATAGACACTTCGTATCTGGCCCGGCCGACGTGACTGGGCTGACTATTTACCCGCGAATATAGGGAACTCATGATGGGCTGTTCACAGCTAAAGGACCTGAAGAGAAAAACTGGGGAATTGCCCACCGAGTCCTCCTCCCAGCGCTTGGTCCCTTAGCGATTCGGAACATGTTCGATGAGATGCACGATATAGCAAGCCAACTCGTCATGAAATGGGCGCGCCAAGGACCCGAGCAATTGATACAAGTAACGGATGATTTCACGCGTCTCACATTGGGTAATTCTCCCAAGCACGAAACGGATATGTTCGGTAGCAAAGTGAAAGATAGGCCTCTTATCAACATGCTTAAGACATAAGGAAAGAGGCTTTTCTTCGCTCGGAGAAGACATGAGCAAAGTACTACCCTAACTCTGGCAAGATGTACACTGACTTGATACCTCGGGGTCTGGCAGACACGATCGCATTGTGCGCTATGGATTACCGCTTCAACTCCTACTATTCAGAGCATATGCACCCCTTCATCCAAGCTATGGCTGATTTCCTGAAGGTCAGCGGAGATCGCGCTCGCCGTGATCCCATAACTCAGATGTTCTACCGCTCTGAGACCGCGCAGTACTGGGAAAATGTTCAGTTGCTTCGCAAAGTAAGCCAGGAGGTCATAGACAAGCGGAAACAGAATCCGACCCAAAAGAAGGATCTACTGAACGGCATGCTGAATGGTGTGGATCCAAAAACTGGCGAAAAGATGAACGAAGAAAGCATCATCGATAACATGATTACATTCCTTATAGTGAGATACTCCCCGGCTAAATGTCGCCATATAATGCACATGGACGCTTTGTACATGGACTTACTTTCGAGACCCAGCTGACTTTGTTTACGCGAGCATAGGCAGGTCATGAAACCACATCTGGTCTTCTATCGTTCACCTTTTACTACTTGCTGAAGAGCCCAAAATCTTATGAGAAAGCGCAAAAAGAGGTTGACGAGGTCATTGGGAAGAATCCTATCACGGTCGATCACCTCACCAAATTGCCGTATCTGAACGCTGTCCTCCGCGAATCGATCCGTTTGCAACCTACGGCCCCTGCTATCGGTCTCCAAGCCAAGGAAGACACGACATTGGGTGGCAAGTACGAGTGTAAGAAGGGCGTTCCAATTGTTGCAGTATTGCCAAAAGTCCACCGCGATCCCATCGTTTATGGAGAAGATGCCGAGGAGTTCCGTCCTGAGCGCATGCTAGATGAAGAGTTCGAGCGCCGCAACAACAAGTTTCCTAATTGTTGGAAGCCTTTTGGGAACGGGATGAGAGCATGCATAGGAAGGCCATTCGCATGGCAAGAGGCTCTGCTAGGTTGGCTGCCCTCAGTATCAACATCATGCGCTTTACTCACACCCAACTATTAGTGCTGGCGATACTGCTACAAAACTTCAACTTCACTATGGAAGACCCTTCGTACCAACTTGAGATAAAGCAGACTCTGACCATCAAGGTAAGTTTTCTGCCTGTGTAACGACACATACTCATCTGATGGACTTTTTTCCATGCTGACAACATTAACAATGCAGCCGAAGGGCTTCTACATGCGAGCGCACTTGCGTAACCACATGAGCCCCACTACGTTGGAGCGTGCACTTGCGTCGACGTCAATCAGCGAGCATGCAGGTGAGAAGAAAGCTCAGGGCTCAAAGAAGAAGGCGGCTCAGGGCAAGCCAATGGCCGTGTACTATGGCTCAAACACTGGGACGTGTGAAGCACTGGCAAACCGACTTGCTAGTGATGCTCCAAATCACGGATTCAGCGCGGTAGTTGACACGCTGGACGCCGTGAAAGAGAACTTACCAAAGGACAGGCCAATCGCTATCATCACGGCGTCTTATGAAGGGCAACCCGCAGATAATGCCGCTCACTTTGTTGCCTGGCTCAACAATTTAACAGGTTCCGAGCTGACCGATGTACAATACTCTGTATTTGGGTGTGGTCATCGGGACTGGGCGAGCACATTCCACAAAATCCCGAAAGCTTTGGACAAAGCCATCGAAGAGCGCGGTGGAACGAGAATCGCTGATATTGGGACCGCCGACGCTTCAAAGGGTGATATCTTCACCGAGTTCGAGGCTTGGGAAGAGAAGGTCTTCTGGCCGGCCGTAAAAGAACGCTACGGCGCCTCAGACTCTTCCGAGTTCACTCCATTCGAGGCCAACTTTGAGATTGAGGTGTCTACCCCACGATCATCAATGCTTCGACAAGATGTCCGAGAAGCACGGGTTGAAGCCGTAGAAGTGCTCAGTGCACCTGGTACACCAGGGAAGCGTCACATCGAGATCAGCCTGCCCTCTGGAACGAGCTATTCTGCAGGAGATTATCTTGCGATACTTCCGCTGAACCCGAAAGAGAATATCGCTCGCGCCATGAGATACTTCGGCTTGCCTTGGGACAGTATGCTGACCATCACCTCTTCAAGTCCTACCACGCTCCCAGTCGATGTTCCCATCTCAGCAATTGACGTCCTCGGCGCCTATGTGGAGCTTGCACAGCCGGCAACGAAACGCGACATCACCGCCCTGGTTGAAGTCGCTTCTGACGAAGCCGCAAAAAGCGAACTTGTACGTCTTGCCACGGACGACTTCACCGCCGAGATAACCGAGAAGCGCGTATCCGTACTTGATCTTCTGGAACGATTCCCGTCAGTATCTTTGCCACTTGGCCCTTTCCTGAAAATGCTGCCTCCCATGCGTGTGCGTCAATATTCCATCTCATCGAGTCCACTTTGGAATCCCAATAACGTCACCCTTACGTATGCGGTTGTTGACCAGCCTGCATACTCTGGCCAAGGCCGTTTCGTAGGTGTCGCCACCAACTACCTCTCCAGCTTAGCTGTGGGCGACAAACTCCATGTCGCAGTGAGGAGCTCGCACCAAGCATTCCATCTGCCAAAGGATGGAAAGAATGTGCCAGTCATTATGATTGCCGCAGGAACTGGTACGTTCAGCTGCGATACAGTGTGGTGAAGCATGTGCTAATATATCTGTGTCTAGGCTTGGCTCCTTTCAGGGGATTTATTCAAGAGCGCGCCGCACAAATTGCCGCCGGACGTACCCTTGCGCCCGCTGTGCTGTTCTATGGCTGCCGCGACCCCAGCAATGATCTTCTCTACCCAGACCTACTCTCGCGCTGGGAGAAGCTTGGCGCTGTCTCACTCCGCTACGCATTTTCTCGTGCTCCCTCCTCCTCCGAAGGCTGCAAGTACGTCCAGGACCGCCTTTACCACGATTCTAAAGAAGTCGTTGAGCTTTTTGACGCTGGGGCAAAACTTTTTGTTTGCGGGAGTCGTGAAGTGGGCAAAGGCGTTGAGGACGTTTGTCTGAAGATCGCGAGGGAGGAGAGGGTGAGGAAGAAGGGCGAAGATGTGGATGAAGGACGGTTGAGGGAATGGTTTGAGGGTCTGAGAAATGAGAGGTTCGCTACTGACGTTTTTGCTTAGGCGGGCGTGGAATATACATTGTTAGCTTCGTAATGAACACAGGAGGCGTGCAGCCTTCATGCGGACCTCTAGGGTGGACTGAATGATGATTGCGGAGTTTACTAAAGTCGTCAAGCGAAATGCTTCTTTGGAGAGGATGTGCTCGTCCTTCGAGCGTCTTTGCAAAGCGCAATCCTCACACCACTTGCTCCCATGTCGCAGATTCCCCACGAACTGAAGCTGGAGAGCATAGAGAGGGTGCTTGGCTTATTGCCATACCACCGTGTGGCCTTGCTAACATGTACAACCAACGCAGATTGCAGACGCTTCAGACTTACAAGCTCTATGTCTCATATCTACCAAAAAGAAGATTGAAGGTTCAGGTGGCGTCCTATCACGACGAGGTAGTATGAGTAAAGGTCGTTTGTGTGTACTACGTTTGACATATAAGAATCAGTATGAGAGCATTGTCTTTTTTAGTCGGTGTCGCATACATCTCACTATCTTCCTGCTACAGTTGTTGCAGCACGCAAGTTGTGCTATTGTGCATCCTTAGCCCGCAACCTACATTGTATTGTTGGTGTATTGCAAGTGCGTTGCAGGAAGCTGTAATTATTCTGTAAGATAGTCTGTGGATACACGAGCATCTATTAGCTCTTTTTTTTATTTCTCAAAAACAACATGCATAAGCTTGGGAACGCTCTCTATTACAATCAATATACGTGTAGTAGTCCCGAAAGGATCACAATGTGGTACAGAATCTATGAGCTCAACATGAGATGTGTCTGCGTGTATACTCAAACCTTCGCGTTTAGAGTTTGAAGGGTTCCATTAATCGCGGGCTTAGAGTTGTTTACGACGCAATGATGTTCAGCAGTGCTAGCCCTGCGATTGTATCACAGGGAAACTTACGAAGATGCGGGCAGCTTCAAACAATTCGAAGTGTTCGACTAGTGAGCTGCAGACAGCGAAATAGAATGTCGGCCTAGTCGATGGTGCAAACTTTGCTGTGTCTGAAACGTGGTCGAAATCAAATCTAGATCGCATTGACCTCGCCATTCTTTCTTGTTATTTCGATGACATCGCATACTGACCCTACCCTTACCAAGTTGGTCTGGCCGGACCCTTTTCCGCTCATCCGCCAACTGCGCCACTAGCCCGCCTTGAACAGCCACTTCGCCCATGCGCAAACTCTAATGTGAAGCATAGGTATTTCTTAGTGGTCTGGTGCGAGCTCCACATAATTAGTTTGCAGCTATCAGTTCGTGATAGCTCAAAGTGAGGAATGGCGGTGTCTGGCTCAGATCGTACTCAGGTAATTCCTGTTCTTCACGTCCATGTTTGATTTGTATGTTAAATCAACACGTACGGAAAGACCATTTAGTCAGACGACTCAGTTTTGGAGCAGAGCAATTCATGGTATGATTGGACCCGTTGTAGGTAATGCCAGCTGTACCCATTGATGCGGCACCAATGCCGCTGTCCCCATCGAGAGACAATCAAGCAACATTGGGTCTCTCCCCGCGCCATGCAGACAATCGTACGGTTTACGCAGGAGAGCCGCCTCGGGATCGAACCATATTTACAATACTGTCCCTTTTTTGTATCATGGTATTATCACTACTGCTGGGTATGTAACTACGATGAAGCATCCGAAGACCTACGTTGCTGATGATTTACAGGCTCCCGGTTCAGTCGGTTGCAGCGCAATGCCATCATGAAACGGAACCTCACATCAATGCTTGTCCTGGTTATGTACATTGCTGTCTTGTCCTTCATTATCTGCTCTGCAGTCATGCTGGCAGGCCAAGGATTGTACAACTACGGGTTGTGTTTCGGTGCCACATGGATTTGCTTGATTCTGTACACCGTTGCGAAGTTTGTCATGTCAGTGCATTGCAGTATTGCATCAAGGACCCGAGTATATTGCCCACCCTATATACGGAAGGCTTTGATGAGAATCTCCCGCCAGAATGAGTTGCCTGATGCTGACAATTGCAGATACGTGTTTCTCGTCGAGCGCATCCATGTCGTTCGCGCGCCCTTCGTCCGTCGCAGTCGCGATTGGCTATACCTATCATGCTTGGTTCTGATGTCGGTATCCTTCCTAGCTGTCGCCATCAATGCGTACCTGTCGCCAATAATTACCATGGAAGCGGACGTTGGACGCTGCCATATGGGCATACCTGGGAAGGCTTCGATTCCGTTCATGTCAGTTGACATCGTTGTCGATGTCGCCTTGACAGGTGTCTTCGTCTACCTTCTACGCCCAGCTGTCAAGATGCATGGACTCAACAAAATGAATCATGTGTTTAAGGTCCCCAAGTCACAAATGCTCGGTGTGGCGAAAGAGCTTCATGACACTACGGTTCGGAAGAACATCAGAACACTGCTCTGGAAGAGTCTCATCGGGAGTTTGCTCATTATGATTCCCACCGTCGCGAATATGATCCAATTCTATGTCATGCATGGAAGGGAATTGGCGCTGGTATGCCTTGCGCTATGCACCATAGACGGTAAGTGAAACTGTCTATTGGATATACAAATGCTGGCAGGCGGCTGACGATCCGAAGTAAGTTGGGATGCAGTGGTTATTCACTGGCTCACATTTGGGTCAGCGGAGCAAGAGAGAAGCTTGTCACGGGCTACAAAGTCTTCGGACTTGCCTTTGAAGAACAGAGCAGCATCAGACTCAGTAGATCGTTGCCGCGGCTGTCGAACGGATAAGGCTGCTCTAGCTGCAGCAGTTATTTCGACGGTCGCGACACCCCTTGAAGAGCCGGGAAGAGTTCACTCCACACCCTCCACCCCTCATACACTGTCGTTTGAATATCAGCGAGAGGCCGCGTCCAGCGACTCTATACTACCTGGACGGCATGGCTGAGTCTGATTTGGTGAAGCATAGTGCTCTTGCTGTAGATGAATAAAGAGTGCGGAAGTTACAGATACGTTCGACTATCAGCAGCACCAAGCTGGCGTGGAATCGATCGCCGACGAAGAGGCGGCAGTCGACATCTGAGCTGGAGTCAATGGCGATGTTGATGGAACAGGCAGAACCCAGATGGCAGGCTCTCGCGCAGGGTGACTCTGGACATATGGAACATAGAGACGATCAAAATCCCCCTTGGATCACAGCCGAAACAAACAGAGGACAAAGTTTGGGACTTGTCGGCAGCCGTAGCTGCAGTATACCTTGACTATCGTGTGTTAGTGTGCACTTGGGTGATCTAGGGCACAGGTAGGTTTCCAGGGCGCGCCCAACGACGTCACGCTTATGTGCCGAGCCGGGCCCGCCGGGAGGGGCCCAAGCTCCCGCGGTGCTGCTAAAGGCGTGCGCCTGTTCGCAACCCACACGCGCTGGAGCATGCGACGGTGACGAAGACCGAGTAAAAGGCGAACACGGAACGGCCACACAAAGAGAGCAAGGATGCGCATGCCGTCGCGGAAAGAGGTGGACAAGGGCAGGAAAGAAAGATAATAGAGAAACGGACAGGACAGGAAAGCACAGGACCAGCGATGGCGCTGCCGCTCCCGCCCAACTCGCACCTGCAGGCGGTGCTCCTGGTGACCAAGTCGCGGTCGCTGGGCCCGCGGCTCGTCTTCCACTACCCACCCATCTCGCCGTCGGCAGCCGCGCTGCTGGCGACCAAGGCGCCCGCGTGGTTCGGCAACGACACGACGACGGCCAGCCTCGACGAGTCGACGGCGTCGAGCAGCGACTGGGACAGCAGCACCGAGGCCGACGGCGCCGACGACGACTGCGAGGCGGGCAGCAGGGCCAGCGCGGGGCGCGCATCGGGGCGCACAGGCGCAAGCGCGAGCCACCGCGACAGGGAGAAGGCGCGCCCGGCTGCGGGCGCCTGGGGAAGGCAGGAAAGCTTCGACGAGGACGACGGCGACCAGCCGCCCGCCGGCGGCAGCGGCCGCCGCGCGCAGCCCGACAAGGACGGCAAGCATGCGGGCGGCGACCGCGACTGGGACACGGTGCTGGGCTTCAAGGTCGACGCCCTCGAGAAGATGCTGTGCCCGACCAAGGCCTTCAACAAGCGCCGCTTCGAGCTCGGCGTCGAGAGCGTCGTCTTCGTCGGCGCCCCCATGTTTGTGCGCGACGACGGCCTCTGGAAGAAGCGCAAGAAGCGCCGGAAGCCCTCGCCCGACGGCCTGCTCGAGGGCGACGTGCTAGCCCACCTCACCACCGGTGCCGACGACCACCGCGACGCGAAGCCAGCGAAGAAGGACATCTTTGTGCTCCCTCCGGGCTTCGAGGCCGGCTATGGCCACGACATGGACTCTGCAGTGCCCTCGCCCGCCGCCTCCGACTTCGGCTCCGACGTCAAGAGCGACTCCACCACCAACAACACGCCCGACATGTCCATGTTCAACGTCGTCTTTGTGCTCAATCCCCCGGCTTTGGAACATCAGATGCGCGTCAAGGACATGTACGACAACGTGACCAAGAAGTACGCAAAGGCGCTCAAGTATGAAGAGGCGCGCTTCCAGTATGTGTGGAAGGAGTCGAAGCGCATCATCGACATCAAGCAGCGCGCAAAGGAGAACGGCGAGTCCTTGACAGCCACGTGGAAAAACATTGTCAGCACCTCGCCCTTGGCAAAGTCCCTCGCGACCATGTTCGACGCCATTTCATCCGACAAGATTGCCCACATCCACTTTGACGCCAGTTTCAACACGTCCTTCCAAGTCCCGCAGGCAGACTCGACACCGTACCTCCCAAATGCAATGGAGCCGCAGATGCCCGGTCTATGGCTCACGACCTCAAATGTGGTGGTCGACGACGACCACGACGCCCCCATGACCCAGCATGCCGCCTTGTTACTCCTGCAGGATCCCGAGGTCATTCTCAAAGACCTCCAGGGCGAGAAAGCGAATGCTGCAGCTCTTTCGTTCTATATTCGCACCATTGTGCCCACCAAGTCACTGCTCAAAATCTCAATCAAACACAACATCCTCGCACAGGATATGGAATACATAGCCAGCCACTTGGTATACTGGCGTCGCGCTCGACTGATTACCCCCTTGCACCCACGAGATACCTACATCGTTTCGCCCAATGCTGACTTGTCCAACCTACAAGCTGCGATGGTCGCTTATGCACAACGCTTCCCTACTCTCCCTAGCTTACCCAAAATGCTCAGCTTGTTGTCGCAAAAGCCCAAAGAGTATCGATACTTGATACCCACGGCTGAGCATCGGGACGCTTACATGGACATCCTCGCATGGCTCATGCGCGGCGGTTGGGTCACCCAGCTCCGCACCTTTGCCTGGGTGCGTGTCAGCCCCGACATCAAAGCTCAAGTCGCAGCCGACATGGAACGTGAAGAGCGCCTGAAGAAAGACCAACAGGACAACGAATCTCTTGCCGGCTCACTGCGTTCGGACAAACGGTCAAGCTTTTTGTCGACTGGCACAGTGGTGGGAGGACCACGGCCAGGAACACCTCTTCGTAGGACCCGTCGCGACATAGAGGGGGATGAGGAGATGGACGCCAGTACGATCCTTAGTCCGCGTATGGCAGCCACCAGCAGCGGCCCAGGCTGGAGAGGTAGCCCCGCCCGCGCATCCAGCGACACTGGAAGCACTAGCTCTGCGCGCACAACCATACCATATAACGCAATCGGCCGTCCTACGTCCCCGTTACAGCTTTCTTCTCCCCTCCCACCATCGACCACAAAACCACCCCATCGGCCATCTCCTCTGCATCTGAAGTCACCCTCGCCTTCGCGTCCGCCACCATTTTCACCAACTTCGCCGACACACATCGCCAATCAGCCTCCGCTCTCTCCACCGCCCGTATCAGAGCACTTCACAGCCTCATTGATACTCAGTCCGCAACGAGCTAACGCCGTTGAGGCAAGATGGCTAGAAGCTATTGGTAAGAGTTTCACAGATGCAGACCTAAGGGCGCACTGGAGCACACTTTTGAAGTACTTTGATGGGAAGCATGCCATTGAGGATATCAGCCCGAGGGAGGGCTTTAAGAGAAAGAGGGTAAGTGCGATGATGCAGGGCATTCGGGAAGGCGGATGGTTAGCTGTTGTGCGACATTGGTAGGCTGTACTGGCGGAATTTTGGTTGATTCTAGATACCCGCATTTCCTGCTGTCGGTGTTGTGTTTCGCGTTGTTGATCATACGTAGTTGTAAACGAAAGCAAGCTAGCTGGTGAGAATAGCCTCGGTACATCATTGCTACTGCCATGTCAGGCTTAGCCCTGCTCGAAAACGCAATAATCTTACAAATCAAAGTGGAACAGGGCAGCAACTGCCAGTACAATTTTATGTCTGAGTGGGATCTTTGTATGCAATTCGGTACATCGCCTTGGTGCACCTGAGAGACAATCACTGTACAACGAATCCAACGGCTGTGCGCGCTTCAATTTCAGGGTCCCTTCAACGCAACAACACCATGTCCTTTACACGCGAAAATCATAATAACCCAGGCGTGAAGGGCCTTCCGTACTTCACGCCCGATCATGCCGTGTCGCCTGGTAAGTCTCTTCGCAAAATTATGCTAGAGTGGGATAGGCAGCCTCAACTTTCGATACAATTCATCACTGAGCTGACGTCGGATTCCGTTTTTCAGGTACACCAAGCGCAAAGAATACAGGCCCAGTGCCAACACTCTTCAAGCCTCTATCCATTCGGGGATCCACTTTACGGAACCGCATCTTGGTCGCGCCTATGTGCCAGTACTCGACCGCTGCATTTGGGCCAGAGACGGGAAGTCTTACTGACTACCACATCGCCACATTGGGGCATTATGCTCTGAAAGGCGCAGCCCTTATCTTCATCGAGGCCACAGGTGTTCAGCCCAATGGTCGAATATCACCGAACTGCCCAGGGCTATGGTCTGATGCGCAAATCCCTGCGTTGAGAAGGGTCAGCGACTTCATCAAGAGCCAGGGTGCCCTGAGTGGTATCCAGCTCGCACATGCCGGCCGCAAAGGGAGCACAGCAGCTCCCTGGACGACCTCCTCTAAGCCTGGTTCTAAGGTCAGTGCCAGAGCTGGAGCGGACGTCGGGGGATGGCCTAAAGACGTCGTGGGGCCCATGGGTGGGGAGGAGTGGACGTGGGATGGAAAGCCGAGCACGGATCCGTCAGGTGGATTTTGGGCGCCACGAGGGTTGACCGAGGAGGACATCTCACAGCTGGTACAAGACTGGGCGAGTGCGGCAGAAAGAGCTGTCAAAGCTGGAGTGGATGTCATCGAGATCCACGGTGCGCATGGATATCTCGTGCACCAGTTCCTGTCCCCAATCTCCAACAGGAGAACGGACAAGTACGGGGGCGGCTTTGAGGGCAGGACGCGCCTGTTGATCGAAATCATTACGGCGATAAGAAAGGTCATCCCAGAAACGATGCCCCTCTTCCTCCGCATAAGCGCCACAGAGTGGCACGAGACTAGCGAACTGGGTAAGCAGCACGGTAGCTGGGACGTCGAAAGCTCCATTCGCCTGGCGAAACTGCTTCCAGAACTCGGAGTGGATCTCCTCGACGTGAGCAGTGCAGGCAACAACCCTCAAGCAAAGATTCCCATGCACAACAATTACCAGGTGGCGATTGCAGACCGAATTCGCGCTGCTGTCAAAGCTGATGGCAAGAAGCTTCTCATCGGCGCGGTTGGCCTCATAACGGAAGCGGAACAGGCTCGCGACATCCTCGAAGAGGGCGGTGCCAGCCGCGCCGGCAATGGTGCGGATGGAGGAGATGCGGATATTGATAGAGAGGTGAAAGCTGCAGTGCAGATGACGGAATCCGAGGGCGGAGGGGCCCCCAAAGCTGATGTGATTTTGGTTGCCAGGCAGTTTATGCGCGAGCCGGAGTGGGTATTGCGAGTGGCCCACAAGCTTGGGGTGGACATCGCGTGGCCGAGCCAATTTCTTCGTGTGAGATTCCCGAAACTCTAAGACACATTCCAACCAGTAGTTTGATCTAGCAAAATGCTATGAGAAGCAGACCCATTCGGTCTTGAAGTCCTCTGCGTTGTCTTTGGCGTCCGCGGTTCTCCACAGCTGTTCACCACCAGGGACACCATGCTCATCCACAGTCCAGTAATTGTTCTCAATATGTTCTTGCTCACTAAACTGTATTGCAGGTGAAGGCGTTTCGTGGCTAGGCATGAACGGGGTGCACATGCCGTGTCGGTATGTGACTGACGTCTTCACCAGGTCGCTCGACGTTAGAGCTGTGCATCCTCAACACATGATTCTCTGTGTAATTTTCACGGCAGGAGTATGCCCTGCGCATAAAATGCGAGCTCCACACACCGTAGGTCATGCATGGTATTGCATGAACCCTGGTTTGCGGACTCTATCTAGTCCCAAAGATAGGGATCCTGCTCCTTCCAATGGAACGGGTCGTATCATATTCTACCGCCACAACTTACACCTTGTTCCGACTCAATATCTTGGTTAATAAGAGTATATAGTGTCACATTTATTGATAGCGAGGTAGGCCGGATGACTCTTGTGATCCTTCAGATGTCTGAGAAACGCAAGGACGAGATTGCCACCAGCAGAATCCTAGAGAGTACTATATGATCTGGGCTCACACCTAGGTTAAGTACATATTGGTAGAAAGTAACAATGTCCTAAAAATGCCTATCCCGTATCTGTGACAACAAGACAAGCATCATCCTGCTGTGAAACGTCGATCGTCAAGGCTTACTCAAAGCAACGCAGGAGGTTTCGGGCAGAGGAGCGACAGAACGGAGGTTGGGCTAACAGTTCCCAGAATGCAGCAACAGGACTGCACTGGAATACGATGACAAACGTTATTACGATGAAACACATCAAGCATGCGACCACGGTTACTATTACGATCCGACGGAAAGTCGTGCTGATCTAAAAGATGGTTTGATAAAGCCAGAGGATACTGATCTTGACCGCCGTTATGACTGCGACAAACAGCAGCTCAGTAGATGTCAACCCAAGGTTGTATCAGGATTTCGAGTTTTACCTGTAGCAGTGCCTTGGCATCCACTGGGGAAGTTATCTTGAAAACTTTGATTTCTCCTTTCGTAGAGTTATAGCGGATGTCTGTAACCGCATCAGCGGCCGAACTTTCGACCGTGGAAGTAATGAAGTCCTCCTCAGCAAGAATAACCACGCCGCAAAGGGCGAATAGGCTGATTTCGTTTGCGTTCTTGCACCTGCACTCTAACGATAGCTCAGTCTTCCCATTCATTTTTATGGTTTAGCCAGCGTCGAATTGCGTCCCTTTCTTACCCAATGCCACGAACCTAGTTAATCTATATCTATGGTCACTCAAATGGACCCCCCCTCCCCGCAGCAGACTGTCCAAGGCCTCGGGAATGTCCTGGTCATTGGAGGTTGCGGTCTTCTTGGTCACCATATCGTCAAATTTCTTGTCGAGAATGGCAAACCATCGGATGGAAATTTTGTTTTCGATTTATCCGTTAAGCACAACCGGATCGACAAGATTAACTACATTGCTAAGATGCTGTATCCGCGGTTTTCAGGCATACCAAACCTGATGTCCTTATCAACGTCGCTTCGCCTGACGCCATGACAGCCGATAAGTCGGTCTTCGCGCGGTGCAATATTGTTGGCGTCCAAATCATCGCAAACTGTGCACAGGAACAAGGTATTCCTGTTCTTGTACACTTGTCGAGCTCTGAAGTCATACAAGGCTCATACCACGACATGATATGGGCCACCGAAGAATGGCCCATTTAGGAGGATCTGGTCAACGGCAGTGTCTACGCAAAGACTAAAGCCATCGAAGAAGGCTTGGTGATACCTGCCAATAGGCAAAGAAGCCTCTTGACAACTGCGATTCGGCTATGCACCCTGGTTCGAGAAGAAGACAGAGTGCTCACGAGACAATTCATAGAATTGGGACGGAAGGGGACGATCAAGTCTCAGGTTAGGCACGGGAAAAACATGGATGACTTTATTTATGCTGGAAACGCAGCAGAAGGCCATCTGATTGCTGCACAGGTGCGTGTCGATCCATGTACTGCCCTAAAACGAGCTGATTCTGACTACCGTAGGCTCTCCTCCACACCGCATCTTCCGATGCTTCCATCCCCGCAAATAAACACGTTGACGGCGAAGCCTTCAACATGACCAATGACGAGCCATGGCCTTTTTGGGAAGCTGCTCGTTTCGTCTCTAACACTACTGGCTTTCCAATGGCTGAGCATGAAGTATGGAAGATACCTATGGAGCTCGTGTACTTTTTCATGGCTATATGGGAAGCCATATACTGGGTCTTCATGCTGGGTGGAGAGCCCGAGGTCAAGGCACGAGTGTTGCGATACACCCAGCAGGTACGCACTTTCGATATCACGAAAGCGAGGGAAGGACTAGGCTTTGAACCGAGAGTTACTTTAGAGGAGAGATTCCGCCGTGGCGTGAACTGGCATCGTGAACAGGACAAACAAAAGGCAAAGAGTCTATGACCCTTCGTATTAGATGGCGGTGGGGATGCCTGTTCGAGCACCAACGTCACGGCCGTGCACGAGGGACTGCTGACACGGAGGGTTTGTTGACGACAATATCTATGGTAAGATTGGTCGGAACTAGTGTTGTAAGCTTATCGAAGCCCACTGTGATTGGAACATGCTCCTCGCCTGAGCACGACTCCGGCTCTTTCCCACAAGTTGACCTATCTGAACTTACATTAGAGCTAGAGCCAGTGCATGCTTCTCTCAAAGTGTCCAGCTTCTAAACACTCCTTGCGAGGCTAAGATCTTTGCGCAAAAAGAAAAAAATATGCCACAGTATCAGCTGTCTCGGTGAGAGACCACGAGCTGTTCCGTGCTTATACATTCCACGATGCCCTCAAATACATAAATAGCAACGCATGGCACGCCGATAACTCGAAATCTGAAGACTGTCCATGAGATCAGCAAAACATGCACACACCCGCTGTCGCGCTCTCTGCATCTGTGGTCGCTCATTGTCTCGGGTTTGCGGGCGATATCTCGAGTTTCTTGGACAAGCTAACTGATTTGGAGAAAGAATTGATTCCTCGTTCCGTCAGGCCATAGGCACCTGGGTAAAAATTGGTCTCTATAATATTGAATTTGGAAGAGACGTCTCTGTAACATTGAAGTTCAGTCGCCCGAGGTTGCACTTATTGCCGCTAACGCCATTCGATAGGAGGAGGACGCCCGATGCAGCCTAGTCCCTGGGTGACGCAAAACGGCCGCGGAAGGCTCAGAGCATACTTCATAAGTACCATGTCAGATTGAACGGCCGCTGTCTATTACCGCGGCACAAGCTGAACGTCCACCACCCACATCCTGCTTGGACCATTCAAGGGTTGTTCACGAGATCTTAGCACTACCACCCAACTCTTCAAGATGTCGTCCCAGGTGATTCTCTATGACTTGCCATCCAAGCAAGGCACTTCGTGGTCCCTCAATCCTTGGAAACGTAAGTCGTCCTCCGTGTTCTCACAAGTTATAGGCCGTAATACAGACTAACTCTGCGTAGCGCGAATGATCCTCAATTACAAGTCCATTTCATATACCACTCAATGGGTTGAGTACCCTGACCTCGCACCAACATTATCATCATTGTTCGGAAATCCCCTCTCCTAAAAGTTCATGATCAATCGAAGCATCTGTCAAGTGCTTTGCGTACGAAGATCCCTGCTCTGAAACGTAGTTCGTTGTTGGCCTCGGCTATCTCGTTCCAAAGATCTGCAACACTGACCTGCCATCTCCATTCTTCACTGTATGGTTCACTGACCACATACTAGGGGCATTCCCCCCAACCCACCACACCGCAATCCTGTCCCCTACTCCTCTCCCGCGATAAAGCACCACAACTCCACGCTCGAAATGGACTCCTGGGTTATCGCCCACACACTTGAAAAACTCCATCCGACACCCTCTCTCAACATCGATGATCCAGTCAACACTCAAGTCAGAGACCTGGTAACTGCACTGTCCAATCCCATAAGGCCCTTCGTAATCCCGAAGGTGCCCGCTATACTGAGCCCCCGAAGCGCAAGCTACTTTTTGGAGACTAGGGAGGTCAGGTTTGGTAAGCCTCTCTCACGAGTTCTAGCGGAAGATGCTACGGAGAAATGCTGGGAGGAAGCAGACGAAGCCGCCGCAGAAATCGGTAAATTGTTAAGGAAGGACGCTAGCGGGCCGTTCTTCCTGGGGGCGAGAGTGAGCTATGCTGATTTCATATTCGTTGCTTACCTGAAGTTTTTGGAAACCGTGGATCGCGAAGTGTTTGAGAGAGTTGTGGGGCTCGACGAGGGATTTAAGGGAGTGTATGAGGCGTGCAAGGAGTGGCTGAAGAGGGACAATTGATTATGAGTGAACAGCATGCATACCGGGCTGGATGAATCCACGACACTTTGTTTCTAGTATAACTTTCACTGAAGCCAACTGCCTATACACACTAAAGCGACGCACTTGGGTCCCGAGGGTGACAAGACGTGAACACAGTTGGGTTCCGAAACATCTGGATATGCTTTGTTATTTAAAAAGTTGTAGCGGTGCTAGTCTATTGATTACTATCTGATATTAAAACAATCACCCACGGATGGGTAGTATCTTCCAAGATTTCTGCCTACTGTGAAGATCATGATGTGTACCCCTGTATGCTAATGCGTCTATCACCTAATGATATGCCATTCGAACAAAACGATTCCATCGACACAGCCCTTCCTTGGCTCCTAGCTTCCATGATAGGACCCCCTTAATCAATCACAGGTTCAGCGGAAACCTTTTCCGCAGCTGAGTTCCATACTTGAATATCAATGCGGGGGCAGGAATCATCCCCACAGCCACAAATCCTAAGAGGCTGTTTCCCCATCCCAGTCCTAAACTGCGATACATACTTGGCCCAGCAAGTGGGAGGACTGCCCCAAACAGCATACGAACGCACGTCATAGCTGCCATAGCGGAAGCAGCATACTGCGGATATGAGTCAACCATGTAAGTTTGGATCGGCATGAAGACACCCATCGAGCCAAAGCCGAAGGGGATCAGGCCGATGATGGGGACGATCCAGTGAACTTTGTAGTATGTGCACCATCCATACCTGCATTTCGAGATTAGTCAAGCTTCCTTGAATGCTAATAGATGAATGCAGCTTACCAGAAGAACGAGATGGGGATGAAGAATCCAAAACCAAGACAAGGTGCCAGACGGTACTCCGGCTCGTAGACATTGTTGTTCTTTTTAGTCAACTTTATGATAGTCGCATCTGACGTTCGAGCCACGACCACCAATCCGATGAAGAAACCCACACCGAGACCCAAATAGGCAAGACCACAAATCTGCGGAGACCAGCCGTAAGTCGCGATGTAGACTTCCGTGATTGTCGTGAACAAAAGATAAAGCAGACCGAAAATGAATGCCACATAGATGCTGAGGAAGAAGACGATGGGGGACCTAGTGAGTAGCTTCAGCGGGCGTATAACGCCCTGCTTGAGCACAGTGGCAGCCGAACGTGCCCCAGCATCTTTCTGATGTGTCATGATGTTCTGCAATTCAGGACGGTTCATCTCTTTCCTCAATTTTGCCGTTTTCCAGTCCAGTAAGACGACGTGGTTCGTTTCGCGGTATAAGATGAAGAGGCCGGTAGCAATCAAAAAGCTCGCAATGAATACAACCCAGAAAACCCAGCGCCAGCCAGCTTGTTGCGCGATGAACCCACCTAAGATGGGACCAAGCACAGGGCCGAATAATATGCCGGTGGAATAAAAAGCCATCGCCTTGCCACGCTGTTCGGTAGGGAAGAGATCCGCAATGACACCGGAACCAACCGTGAGACAAGCCGAGCCACCTACGCCACCAAAGAATCGCATCACGATGAGTCCGTTGAGGTTTGGTGCTAACGCACACCCGAGGTCGAATGCACAGAAGACCACGTTCGCCCCGTTCAGGACGACGCGACGACCGTAGATCTCGGACAAGGGACCTAGAATCAAGGGGCCGACCTGCGATAACATAAGTTTCCAATGCAGCAGTCGATGTCACAAATCAGCTTACCGCAAAACCGAGCACGAAGACGCTCACAGCAAATGCGCCCAAAAGCTGTGACGTATTATGGAAATCTGCATTCATGAAGCTGACAGCTGGAGCAAATATTGACGACGTCAACGGACACAAGAACGTGATTGCAGACAGCAGTGCCATGATGAACCACTTCCTATTCTCAGCGAAATTGCGAGGATGTAAGGGGTCGTCTTGAGAGTCCCATCCGACGAGATTGTTTTGCAAGTCCATCAAAGGTAGTATTTCTGGCGCCAGTTGTTGTTTTCGTGTGCTTTTCCGGGACAGGTGTTTCTCAAGTTCACTCCCTATATCGTTATGAGGATCTTCGGTCTTCTAAATGGCTGTCAGTAAGAAGAGGTATTGCTTCAGCAAGCCGGGCATACGGTGGGCTCCTTCTCTACTTCCTCCTCTGGCATCGCGCCATTCTCGATGTCTCTGTCGGCGTCTTTCTGTTCGTACTCGGAACTTTCTCTTGAAGGGGCCGCTGTCTCCCCAGCCAGTGACATGTTGTCCAAGAACCACAAGCGTGCTCGTATGGACGAGGTCTTTGTCGACTGAGGTGATTACGAATATCGTCTTTGGGTGTGTCGGCGTTTCCGGAGGTGAAGAGTCAACTCGATGCAAGGTTCAGTGTGTATCTTGAGATGCTGCGACTTCGAGATGGGTTGTACGTAGGGCGAACAACGGGTAATAACGTGCGCAGAATTCCAGCAACCCAAAAGGGCCTCGAGAGGACGTTGTTGAAACGTTATCGGTCGAAGTAGGCGCGTGACGTGACTGACAGTTGGGGAAGGCACTCCCAAATATACCATAATCAAAGCTGGACTTTAGGATGATTAAATCCGGGTCACCAGCCCCAGGCGACCCAAAGTGGCCCGGTTCCAGCGCGGCCGCACGCGGTCGTAGCGGTAGCGAGGGTGAATGCGGGGTCATAGCGCCCGCGAGAACGCCGCGCTCACCACAGGGGTGCCATCTTTGTGTCTCGTCAAGCTTTCTCGGCCGTACTACGGAGCGCGGAGAGCGACGAATGTGATTGCGTGCCCAGACAAGATGCATCTTGCGGATTTGCGCCCGAGGCTGAGAGGAAAACGGGATCGGATCCATCGACTGCTCCAGTCCTGAGCTCGGCCTCGCGGAGACTGAAAGGGCGACGACCAGGATGAGCGCACGTCAAGCCCTACGCGAGCGCCCGTTCCGTTGAGACAGCCAGTGTACAAAACAAGACGGCCAAGAGAACAAGGAGAGGAAGAAGACGTATGAAAGCATTGAGCGACAAAGGTGCGACAACGTGACTCGCATATCGAAGACTGTGACCTTGATGCAAAGACAAACACATCAGTGACCAGACCTATCTCTTTTCTGCAATGCATCCCACACCCATCTTGGGCGGTCGCGGCCCACAGCCCTATCGAAGGCGATGACTCTCAACTGCCTCGCGCACAGCCCATGCGGGTCTCTTAGGACCGACCACTAACACCGACTCTGAGCCATTCTCAACTAGGTTCCGATAATCCTTGGCGCCTGTTGAGGAGGGATCGGATCTGGACTAGTATGCGG
Organism: Paraphaeosphaeria sporulosa; assembly: GCF_001642045.1. NCBI lineage: Eukaryota > Fungi > Ascomycota > Dothideomycetes > Pleosporales > Didymosphaeriaceae > Paraphaeosphaeria > Paraphaeosphaeria sporulosa. The sequence continues at coordinate 4,570,208 of NW_017253360.1, read as the reverse complement.
CATACTCTTGCATGGGATTCAAGCGCGTTCGAGAGAAGGATCTGACACCAGGACCCAAGGCATCAGCAGCCCTCCACTGGTGAAACCATGCCACGTGCCGACCATGTGACCTTGGCTCCGGTATGGATATCTTTGAGGTCGGCTACTGTCTATGCGCGGAGCGTTGTCTTTGAAATCATGGTAAGACGCGGGAGGTATGTGAACATCTACCACATGCCAAATATGCTCAGCTCTCCGCACCCGCACCGCAGGCCAGCAATGGAACCACTTGTGTGCTTTGTAGCATAGTATGGCGCGGAAATTTACCATCTAGAAAGGGTTCATAGTTTTCTACACTTTTGGTGCGCTTCTCCGACTCATTAGTGGAGCACCTGCTACATCGAACCGCAACGTACGCGGGTTCCAAACAAAAGAGCGCACGTTAGTTAACAATCGACGGCCTCCGAGGAGCAAATAGTCGCAAAGCAGAAATCCTCCAACGCCTTTCATGGATTCCTCCTCTTACCCAATGTATGTAGGCCAAACATAGCCAGAAACGTGTCCCACATAAAGCTACAGTCGTCTATCCAGTCAGAAGATCTCTCACACTCATACCGCGACCACCGCCTTGGCCACCGTTACTGCCATGCCAACTTCTTCGATCTGTATTCAGCATCAACAGTGCCTCGGTGGCTTCATGGTCTTCGCGATCTGCCTGTGGTCCTAATGCAGGAGAGGTAAGCGCAAAGCCACCGGCAGGGCCAGAGAGCGAGTTTTTGCTTGATGGAGCTGTAGGGAAGGGATTCTGGAATTGCGCTTGCGACGGTGTTTGCCCTCCAAATGCTGGCGATGCCTGAATCAAGGGCGATGTGGCTGTAGAACGTATTGAGGAGGACAATGAGTAGTGGTGCGGATCAGAAGGTTGTAGGGCAGGAGACATGTTTGCGGAGTAGTTCTGCACATCACCTGGGCGGAGTGCAGGCGAGGTCGTAGTGGAGTACACGCTGCGGTCAGAGGGGTAGATGGCAGGCGAGGCATTGGCAAATTGGTAGTTCGCTGTCCGTGGGCCATGTGCAGTGTGCTTTGGGGAGACGGCGTCAGACATCTCCTCATCCTGGTCATCTTCTTCGTCTTCGTCTTCGTCGTCGTCGTCGTCTTCTTCTGCGGCAGCTGTTGCGACGGCAAGTGGGGATCGCTCCTGTTGTGGGGACGCAGGCGTAGGCGAGGCGCGCCTCGGGCGATGGGCAGCCTTCAGGTCGTCGACGCACTGTTGTAGATAGCGCATGTATTCGATGCTGGCCTGCGCATTGTGTCAGCGGGCCTGAGTGCTATTTGTGTACTGGTACCTTGTTTGGGTCGTACCTGCAAGATGGCGAGCTTGTGCATCTCCTGCCCCTCACACGCGGGGATCATATCTTTGAGCACGCCAAACTCCTCGTTCATCTTGGACCGCCGCCTGCGCTCGATCAAGCTGTGCGCCGTCTTACGAGCAATTTTCCGGCCTGCCGCAGTCGTGTTTCCAGACTGCTTTCGCTTCCCGCCAGCAGCACCGGCAGCACCAGCACCACCAGCAGGCGCCGACTTGGCTGCTGAAGCCGGCGAGGCGGCCGTCTTGGGCTGCTCCTGCGACTCCTTCGGCTTCATCTGGATGATCTTGCGCGAGCGCGTCGGCGGCGGGGGCAGCGAGTAGTCATCTTTGGTGACGACGCTCTGGCTGGAGCTGGGGCGTTTGCGCGAAGCTGGCGGCGGCTTGGAGGTGGCCGAAGGGGATGCGGGCGACAAGGGCCGGTACGAGGAATCAGAGGCATTCGAGGCCGTGGACGACGGCTCGGTGGTGCTGCCGCGGGCGCTGCCTATCGCAGCGGGCGGCAGGGCGAAATGGGTCGTGTCCAACGGGCCTGCAAGAGCACTCGTCTTGCCCGTGATGTCGGTGGATGGTGCGGGCGTGGGCGGGAAGCTTGGTCGTGGCATGATGGGTCGTTGGCCTGCTGGGGCGCTCATCGGGGAGGCAGAGGGCCTTGGGGTTGCAGTGCGTGTCGCAGCTCGAGGGCGAGGGCGAGGGCGCAGACAGGAGTGCAGCGTGCCGGGCGGCGAGACAGACACAGAGACATTGGAAACATCGCGGCGGGCAGCGTCGACGGTGTCGTGTGCCTGTGAATGCCATGCGGTTGCATCGACCGCCACGGCCAATCAGGGCCACTCCCCACGCCTCGTGCTCATACGAACAGACACTCCCACGCCCACGCCAGCAAATCAGCCCGGTGCCATTCTGCTCGTGCTCACACGAACCAGAAGTGCCCCTCCTGCTCGCTCAACTCAACACTGGGTTCACCACCCCCGATAGGCGCGCCCTCCCCGAGCACGTGTGCCTGTCCGTCTCCTCGAGCTGCTGGCGGGGCGCCCTCTCTGTGCAACCATGGCCCTCGCATGTGATAGCATAGCAGATGCACCTGGGGCCTGTCGCGCACGGCATGCGTGGGCCTCGCCCCGCTGAACTGGTGGCGAGACCTTCGACATGCCTCGACTCGGTTGCCGTATCCGGGCATATCTTCACTTGGCGTGGTGTTGAACACACATCAACAACGGATCGACATGGATTGCTGCTGTATATTCCTTTTGACAGCGCCACTATGTACACAATCACGCAATGCTGGTATCTAACTCCACAGTCGACACGTCCCGTCAGCCCCTGCGCTAACACACCATGGTTCCCTAGGATGCCAGTCTACATCCATTACTCCCAACCTGCTCTTGACCTTGTGGCCCTTCAGCACCTTGAGCGGCACGATCGTGGCGTTCTCCATCAGGTCGCCAACCACCTTGCCGTGGAATATCTGCAGACTGCCGTCGTCGCTTGCATCTGCGAAAAGCGGTAGGCCCCCTTGATGGAACCGCACCGCGCGAATCGCCTCCTGGTGGAAACGAAGCGTCTTGTAAGGCTTCGTTGACAGATCAAGGTCGTGCCACAGCAACCGCTTGTCGTAAGTTCCAACAATGATGTTGTCTCCGCCTGGGTGCACATCGATGGAGGATATCCACTTCGCGCCCGGCTGCAGAATCTTGACGAGCTCCTGTTTGGCGAGATCGTAGCTTCTGATAGTATTGCGGGTAGCCACAAAGAAGATTGCCTTGGACGGATGGAATTGCGCCGTCTGAGCAATACCTTTGAGCCGCCGGAACGGTAGTTGTGTGAGATGTTTGGACAGAGTGTGAATCGCCACCGCCGAGCTCTGGCCTCGAGGTGATACTGTTGCAAAATAGTCGCCTTTTCTGTGCCAATTGATGATCTTGACCATTGAGCGGACAGTGGCTTGTACCAATACGCCCTTCGACTCGAATTTACTGCCAGGCCGAGCCCACTTGCCCGGAGGCTCCTTCGTTACGCCATTCGTCGTAGTGGTTGGTTTCGATGCTGCATAGCCCCATCCCGCGTCTAATATGTCGCGACTTGCTTGCTCCACATCTGGCGACAAAATTGAGTAAGGCACGATGAGGTATACGCTCTCTCCTGCGGCTGCTGCCAGTATGGACGCATCTTTGGTCGGCCTCCATTTGACTGCATCTACAGCGTCTTCATCCGACAACCTAACATTCCATACTTGACGACCCGTTAGTAATTCCCAGATGCGCACGTAGCCGTCGTCGCCACCACTAGCAACGAAGATGCCATGCGGATCGAACGATACACTGCGGACGCGCCCTTCTTGGCCTCGGAAGATAGCCGCACAAGTGGTCGGGAACGGCTTCAAGTCTTCTGGATTGGGTAGTTTGGGAAGAAGCGATTCTGGGTCGATGTTGAGCTTGTTCCGCCGTACTCGGGGAGCTAAGTACAGGTCGAGACTGCGCTCGAACCTTTCCTTCACGAAACGTTCGTAGCCCGGCACCTTCCTCAAAGCCTCGTAATTCTTAGGGAGATAGTCCTTCTCTCGGTCTTCCTCATCAGCCGCCAGCCAAGCAGCTTCCTCATTCTTATCAGGGAGGTACTCCGGAGGAGGATGGTAGCTTGCATCGTAACCGGGGGGTGGCAATTTGGGTGCAGCGAGATGCATAGAATTCTCGGGACGCGGCTTCTCGTCAGCCCACACATCGTAGTACACCCGCTCTTCCTCCTCCTCCTCTTCAGATGGCGGCTTGTAAGGTTGGATACGACCTTCTCTAATGGCTTTGACGATCTTCATCACACGTTTGGCCTCGTGTTTGGAAGGCACAAAGCGCCGCTTCGGCTCTGGTGCAGCGCTTAGAGGCATGATCTCCTTCTTCCCAGAAAAATAGTGTACCATTTCTGGGTAGGGGTCGTAGCCATCCTCGACTACCTCGTTTCTGGTGAGCCTCTTTAGAACGTCTAGCTCCTCTTCCGACAGGTTGAGCGGCTTGCCGGTGGCGGGGTCTGTCAAGCCAGTCCAACCCTTGGGTATGTCGATTTGATCTAATAGCGCATCTAGTGCCTCGCCCTTTGCCGGGCGCATAATCTTCCTGCCATTGATGTCATAGCCAATGTGCGGATACTCGTCATAGTACGTGAGCGGGATGTCGCCGATCGTATTGGTCGTCTCCGGGGCATCGGAATCGTCTGAGTCGTAGACGGGGTCAATTTCCTTGTACAGATAGCGTGGGTTGCCATTTGCGTCAGTCGTGACGGTGTAGTTGGGCTTCAGGTTCTCGCCTGCCTGCTCATCCAGCTCGGCGTCGGCTTGCGGACGAGAGTCGAGGTCGAGGGCCTGATCCACGCCATTGAGCCGCACGGATGTATCTCTTGTGTTGAGTTTGCGCATCTGTTCGCGGATGCCCTGCTCCCCGTCTTCGGGGTCAGTGTCGGAGAAGGCACCATTTTCATCGTCTTCTTCTTCATCCTCGTCGGACAGTCCCTCTATAACGCTGCTGGCGTCACTCTCTGCGTCGTCTTCTGAGTCTGCATCTGACTCGCCCTCGCTGTGCGACAGGATGCCGTCCAGGAGGCCGTCAGCCAGCTCTTCGTCCGAGTCGCTGGTGGCAGGCACGTCGCGCGTGACGGCCTTTCTCTTGCGGGGATTCGGGGCCATTGTGGCGTGCAGCGTCGCGGTGCAGGGAATGTTGCGCTCGGCAGCTCGCTGGCACAGTGCATTTCTTCGAGAAAAAAAGGCATTATCGATAAGGGAAGGCGCACGGGCCCGGCGCTAGTGGCTCGTTCCTGCCCCGTCGCGTTGGCTTCACTGCTTTTCGCCCTCTGGTACACATCTTTGAGAAGCCACCCGCGCGGCCTCGACAACACCAGCAACATCAAAAGAAAGCCGCCGCGGCCGCGCAACACAGCAGCTTCCTGCACTGAACTCACAGTATTACTCCGAAGGCCGCCATGGCTTCCCGGCACGCTGATCGAACAAGGTACGACGAACGCGCCCCCCGCCGTGATCGTGACGACAGACGCGACACGCGGGACCGTGACGACCGCCGCCACTACGAAGACGAGCGCAGCCGCAACGATCGCCGCCGCGACCGCGATAGGGACCGCGACCGCGATTCCTATCGTCGCAGCCGCTCGCCTCGCCGTGACCGGGACAGAGACCGGTCACGAGACAGGGCGCACGGCTCCAGCTACCGCGGCAGCCGCGACGACAGACGCTCCGGTCACGACGACCGCTGGGAGCGGCATGACCGCCGTGACGACCACCGACGCAGCGATGACCGCGCTCGCCATTCCCTGTCGGCCACCCCGGGCGCGGACCCCAGGTCGAGCTCCAGGGCCAATGACATCAGGCAAGAGAAAAATAAGCGTGCTGACGAGAAGCCGAAGCTAGACGAGGATGCGAAGAAAGCAGAAAGGCTCGCTCGCGTTGAGGCGTGGAAGAAGAAGAAGGCTCAGGCCCAGACTGACAGCCCCGCTGGCGGTTCGTCGCCCGCTCCCGCTACACCCGCCACTCCGACAGCTCCTTCGGCCCCTTCTACAAGCGCTGCAGAGCAAGCTCCCGCGAAAGCTACAGCTCCTTCGAAACTTGGTGCTGAGAAGAAGCCTAAGCAGGTCAAGGCAAAGGAGCCCTTCAAGCTCGCCGAGACCGCTGCCCCGGCGCCTTTCGCCAAGATCAACGCTGCCCCTAGCAATGGTGCTGCAGTCTCCAGTATGTACAGCGTCCCTGCTATCAATCATTTGCTCACCAGAACAGGTCGAGCTGGACTGGCGTCCAAACCAAACGGTAACATCGGCTCCTTCGGGAATAAAGCTAAACTTGAGGAAGAAGCGGCTAAGCCAGCAAAAAAGGCGTTCTTGGATGACGGAGAGAGCACGGGCAAACGTTCACTCCAGGCGCTTCCCGATTTCACCCCGCTTGACCAGGCACCCGATGCACCCGATGCTGAAGAAGACGACGTCATGGACGATATGGACAGCCCTGAAGGTGATAATGCTGCCGAGATCCAAGCTCAACTCGAGAAGCGCCGTGCCGAAATGGCGAACGAAGATGCGCAGATGAAAGAAGTTACTGAAGAAGAGTCCGCGGAAAAAATGGACGTTGACGAAGTCGCAGGCGTTCAAGAAGACGACATCGATCCCCTCGACGCCTTCATGGCAGGCCTGTCAGAGACGCAGCCAAGCAGGGGTCGACCTCAAGGCCAAACCATGTTTGACGAAGACCACGAACCGGACCTGACTGCTGTCGAGGGCGAGGATCTCCTCGCACTCGCTGCTACCAAGAAGAGGAAGAAGGAGGTTCCCATCACCGACCATTCTAAAGTTGAGTACGAACCTTTTCGTAAGAACTTCTATACAGAGCCTACGGAGATCGCCAACATGACTGAGGAAGAAGTACGCAATCTTCGCTTTGAACTTGACGGGATTATCGTCAAAGGTGCTAACGTGCCCCGCCCTGTTACCAAATGGGCTCAAATGGGTCTCTTGCAGCAGACGATGGACGTATTCGGTAAGCTGCGTTTCACAAAGCCTACGCCGATTCAAGCACAAGCTATCCCTATGGCTGAGTCCGGCCTGGATTTCATCGGAGTAGCGAAGACTGGGTCCGGAAAGACTCTTGCTTTCGGAATCCCCATGATCCGCCATATTCTGGATCAGCAACCTCTCAAGCCTTCAGATGGTCCGATCGCTCTGGTCCTGGCCCCCACTCGAGAATTATCCGACCAGATCGGCAAAGAGTTGAGGCCTTTCCTTAAGGCATCGAACCTGCATATTGCTTGCGCCTATGGAGGCTCGCCCATCTCAGAGCAAATCGCGATGATTAAGCGTGGTGGCATACACGTGCTTTGCGCAACTCCCGGTCGCCTTATTGACCTGCTTCAGAGCAACTCGGGCCGTGTTCTCAACCTCAGGCGCGTCACCTATTTGATACTTGATGAGGCTGACCGCATGTTTGACATGGGTTTTGAGCCACAGGTCATGAAGATCATGGCCAACATCCGGCCAGATCGGCAGACTATTCTCTTTTCTGCTACCATGCCCAAGAACATCAACGCTTTGGCAAAGAAGGGGCTTACGAATCCTGCTGAAGTGACAATCGGGGGCCGTAGTGTCGTTACGAAGGACGTGCACCAAGTAGTGGCTATAGTACCTCCAGGCCACGATCCTAAGATCAAAGAGCTCCTCAGACAACTCGGTCTCTTGTTTTCCAAGGATGAGAATGCCCAAATCCTTGTGTTCGTCGAGCGACAGGAGACGGCCGAGGATCTTCTCCACAAGCTTATGAAGGCGAAGTATGTCGGTGTAAACACGATTCACGGCGCTAAGGATCAGACGGATCGTAGTGAGGCAATTAACGACTTCAAGCAGGGCGTTCTGCCTATCCTGATCGCTACATCTGTTGCTGCTCGTGGGTTGGACGTTCCCAATCTGGCCATGGTGTTCAATTACGATTGCCCGACGCACTTAGAGGACTATGTCCATCGCTGCGGACGTACGGGGCGTGCCGGCAACAAAGGAACCGCCATCACACTTGTACAAATCCCAGGTGAAGAACGTTTTGCCATGCACGTCGCTAGGGCTTTGAGGGATAGTGGACAGGACGTCCCTGAAGACCTCGAGAAGATTTCGAAGGACTTCAAGGCTAAGATCAAAGCTGGTGAGGAGAAGTGGTTCGATCCTGGATTTGGCGGCAAAGGTCTTGATAAGCTCGATGCAGCACGCGCCATGGAGAAGAGGCGAGAGAAGCGTGCACATCATATCGAAGGTGAGGATATCAGTGATGACGAACCGGAGTTACCCGCTCTGAAGAATTTGCCCGAAGTGGTATCTGCAACCACAGCGGCGGGCAAAGACCCTGAGCCTGCAGCCGATGAACCAGCATGGAAACGACTCCTCACCAGCAAGATCGTTGTGAACAAGACCGAACGTCCTGCCGCTACTGGCCCAACGAAACCCATGACGGCTAAAGAAAGGGCCTTGGCAGCAGCCAGCAAAGTGGATGGCCGCTTAAGCAAGAAGGGTATGATACATCATGGTCAGCCCATTGACAACAAGGGTCCAGACGCCGGTGCTTTCCACTCAACGATCGAAATCAACGACTTCCCACAGAAAGCGCGATGGGCTGTCACCAACCGCACCAACGTTGTCAAGATCTTGGATACGACCGGCGTTTCGATCACGACCAAGGGCAACTTCTATCCGCCAGGCAAAGAACCTGGAGAGAATGATTTACCTAAGCTGTATATTCTTGTCGAGGGAGACAATGAGAACGTGGTTACTGACGCTATGATGGAGATCACTCGACTTCTCAAGGAGGCAACAATGTCTGCCGATGATGCTCCGCGTGGGGCTACTGGACGCTACAGTGTTGTCTAGATTGCTTATTTTACATGCTTCGGTTCAAGTACGATCTGTCCGTGGTGTTCGCTCTTCTTTCCAGCGGGTTTGCATGGTTGCATGGGTTTGACGGAGTTGGGCTGGAGAGGGCGGCGACTTAATTCGAGGGTTTGGATGGCAATCGTCACACAGTGAAGCTTTTTGGCTTTTAAGTGAGTCGGACGATTTAATCGTCATATGTTAATTGCATATTTCTTTGGTCAAACGCATGCTGCTTCGTACTGCAGGCTAGTTCAAGGAGTTTTCTTTCAGTATTGAGGCAACTACTAATTCAACCTCTGCGATTCAAGGCAGACGATTTGTTGGTGAAGCGTGGTCTACAACTCAATTTGGTCTGTGGGCTTAGGCCCAGTTTGAGATGGTGTACGAATTCAAGATTGAAAAACAAGGGTGCGGCGCAGTCTTGCGTCAACGACGTGGTTGTAAGCTATCCACGGGCCTAGGTAGAGGGTATTGCACATAGTCTGGCGCACGATTTCTAGTGTAGCGGCTCGGTTCCCTATTGCTAAACTAAACTTTGATTTTATCACAGGTGAGTGCTCAGGATCCAATGGTCTCTAGGTGATGCTCCGGGTGGAGGGGTAGGCCGCGGCTGCTAGTTCTGAACTTGCATACGCGAGGCTCAGATAACGGGGTCTAACCAGCTGTGTCGGCTAGCTGATGAGCTAGAGGTCACTTAGCAGCGTGCCCTGGAGGTTGTTGATTCGTATCGATGTGGGGTGCCCAATATCTCGGAACATGCGGGGAGCCTGCGGCTCTTAGACTGTTCACAGAGCCGACTGACATTCGCCCATTGGAACGCAACTTGAGGGAATTCATCGCGCAAGTCTATGTAATGCTCGTATATTCCGCAAGAATAGCCAGATAGACACTCTTACTGCCCCTAGATTGCCTAGACGCGGTACGGACTCGGCACCAAACCTTGGTACGAAAGGCGACCGGAGTATCATCTCGCATATCGAAGCGTCGCGCATCCGCGCAGGAGAGGAATTATTGAAATTGGCCGCCTAGACCCGCATCTTAGCGGCATGTCGTCCAATGCAGTCAATTGACAATATCTTGGGTCTACACAATTGTGGACCTGATTTGACGTCCGGGCAACAGCAGGACATCGTATGCAAATTTCTGATAGACCAGTGCCTTCCATACATCATCGTTCGTCTAGGTCCATCTGCTTACTATCGTGAACGTGGACGTTTACCTGGAGACTTTAAGATCTCGATCAGTGAACGTTAGGAGGTTGATACCAGAGTTGTTTCAGAAGTCAGACTGCAACCTGATAGATCGTAGATCCGTGTTGCAATGTAAGCATATTATTATTATCTGTGCTATCAAATGGTATAGACGGGACAAGCAGATACCGCAAATCAACTACTTCGAACTCAGTCGCGACCGTTCCAGTAGTGTCCACCTTGTTTTCTACAAGCTTTTAATGATGCTGCTGGCGTTACCACCACTGTCTTAGTGAAAGTAGCACGAATCGTCTTGGTGGTCGTTGTCGTCGTATAGACGAAGGAGAGACGCGTCTTTGTCGGCGTTGGCAGCGTTGTGACGGGCGTGTATCTTCCAGAATATACCGTCAGCGGTGGCAGTGTGATCGTGGCAGTGGTTGAAATAGCCGTAGACTCAGTGTTGGTGATTGGACTGCCAGTAATGGTGATCGTGGCATTCACAGGCAACGTGGCGTTGACAGTTGTTGTTGTGACATTGGGGCTTCGTTTGTCGAACTGGGCTGCTTTGGCTTTTTGGTCACGTCGAGCCTTGGCTGCCTCAATGCGAGCACGAGCGTATGCGATGGACGCGGCTCGGTCGGACTTGTGTATGTTTCTGTGTTGGTTCGGAGATGCTGTAGGAGTCTCCAATGCGGCAGGGTGTACAAGCGTGGGCGAATACCAGCAAGGCTTATCCTGCTTGTGCGACCATGGCGCAGGAGTGATGCAAGTTGCAGTACTTGTTTCTGTCTTGATGCTCAGCTGCTTGGTCCATGCCCGTCGCGTACGAGTTATTGTCTTCGTTCTAGTCATGAAAACTGCTGGAGGTGTGATAGACTGTGTCTTCTTCGCCGTCGCAGATGGAAGCGTAACAATGTGAGTATTCTTGACGGTTGAAGTAACACCTAATGTAGACGTTGTTGTCAAGGTGACCACTGGCGTAGATGTAATAATATATGTCACTGTGGGCGTGTACGTGGTTGTGACTTGCGTTCCAACGGTGAGATAGATATCTGTGCCTTCATGAGTACAAAGCTCTCAATGTCCTTGAGATAGCGTACGGACCTCTTTGCCAGGCAAATGGCTCTCCATCGTCATTATTTCCAATCACCAAGATTATGTTGTGGCCAGAGATCATCTCGTTCTTCGTGAAAGGACATGTTGACAACATTGGCGTGTCATCCGGTGTGGTCTTAACTGCTGAGCAAAGGTATTCCTCATTATTAGGGTCGACGAATAAGACCTCTGCAGGATCAGGGCCCTTGTTACAGCCCTGGAAGGTCGAAACGCAGGTGAAAGACTCGCTTGAGTTGCGATTGATAAAGTAGCTTCCCTCGTCAACGTAGTCAACACCGTATGAATAGCAGATACTATCAGGGTCTGCGGCCGACACGATAAGAAGGGCAGCCGCAGTAATCAAGCGGAGTGAGCGTACAGATGCCATGATGGACAATATGATCAATGAGAAGTAAAATGGATACTCTGCATTGTATACATGAACTGGTGAGGCCATTTATACACGGCACTTCCAGGAGCTGAGTACAGGCTTCTCCACTGGCTGTACGCCGTGGTCGCGCCAACATAGCACGACTGTCAATTAGGTTCACTAGATGCATGCCACGATCAGCAGTTCCTGCGCTGGGCGCCGTGTAGCAAGTATGGGCACCAGAGCCAATTCAGCGTCGAGCTCGTCATGGTGTCTCTTAGCTCTTACTGTAATACTGAAAGACCTACTAACTGTATTCCCAGTGCTGTCATCGACAAGGATAATGGGTACGCATAGATATTGACGCTATGCGCTTCAGCAACCAATCACGCCGAGTGGGTTCACCAGCCATCAGCCGCTCGCCTATCTTGGGACGCTGCCATTGTTATTCCCAGACCTCCGGATGTTAAACATACTTCATTCTATCCCTAGTCTCGTATAGTCTTCGACTATGCGTAGGGCAGCATGAGGCAGCATCTTTCTGGACTAGGTCGAGCCGACCATCGGACTTCGGCATTTCCAGTACCCAGTTTCTCGTTTAGCCTCCATTAGTGCGATCAGAACCATACCGCCTGCCTATGGCGCATCAGTGGACTCCTGGGTTCAGCTCAATGAGCTTGAGATGGGACAGATAAGGAACTGTTGTCTGCCTTTTCATTGATGTTTCTCATTGACGCATGGGCGATCCGTGTGCATAACGGTTGACGCACATACCTTCGTTGTACACGACAATACCTAGTCGGCGTATTCTCACTCAAGTTGGCACCTTCTCACCTAAAATCGGTCAAATAATTTTATTTATGCCTAACCTGTGTCAGGTCTCCGCCAGGAAGGGACCGAATATCACCTCGGTCGAATTGGGAAAGCGAGTGCGATGTTGAATCTTAGTATTTCGTCATCCCAGGTTTTCTGAAATCAGTAACCGCGCATGCCACCATGGCTGTTGAAATCCAAGGAGCATTCATCTAGCCAGGGAGTGCCCGTGACATGATACATCCCGTATACGTCTCCCACCAGCATCAGTAATCGTCGCCACGAGAGACGATCTCTTTACAGTTAGGACGCAGCAACACCGTCTACAAAATTAGATCAGCAAGTGATTAATCGTGCATCATTAATATCACTTACATGCTCAAATTGAGCTACATACGAACCAGGGATGTCGACTAGTGGTGCGTATGACTCAACTACACCGTGCTGCACCAACGATCGCATGCCAAGATGATAATTCTTGACACCAATGCGTTCGAGGTAGCGCTTAGCAAAAACTATCGAGCCGAAGTTTGCATCGATAGTCTTTAGCAGCGACTTAGCAGACGCATGATGAAGGCCGGCAGTGCTCACGTTCTGGTTGCGACCGTACCCATATATACCAATATCGTCCATCATTCGAGCTTTGCCTGTTGTACCGAAGGTTTCGATAGCAAAAATATCGCCCTCTTCCATACGTTGGTTTGTCTTCGTCTTGTAGAAAGGAACCTGCTTATCGCCATGGATCTTGTAGCGCAAAATGTTGTGACCGGTGATGTTGCGCACGGCTTTCACGGGGACGGTCTTCCCTTCGATCTCGACTTCATGGCTCTCCATAACTTCTTGCATGACCTCGCTCAGATGGTCCATGCGAGCATCAACACCAGCTTCCTTCAGTCCGGTGTTGGTGGTCGCTCTTACTGCCTCAAGCAGGGGATCATACACGGGGTTGAACGCCAGTGTGAAAGCGCTATCAACGATTCTTCCACCAACATGCACCCCAAAGTCAATCTTGAGGACGTCGTCATTTTTCAAGACCACCTCCTTGTTCCCGAAATTTGGTGTCCAGTGTGCAGCAATGTGGTTCAGGCAAAGCCCTGTGGGAAAACCCATGCCAGCTCTGAGAGCATCGCCCGTCTCGAGACCTGGGTGACCAACAAGAGCTCTTACGCCGTCTTCGATCTCTTGTGCAAGCTCGGTCATAGTTATGCCCGGCTTTGCGATGGTCTGCACATGCTTTCGGACCTGACGATGCACCTCGGCAGCCTTACGGTAGTCGCTCAAGAACTCGTCGTCCATGTCGTCCAGAATGGCTTGGTGGCGAATCTCTTCGGCCGTGGTGCGTTGCAGGTTCTCTTCGACAACACGATTTACGACTTCACCGGCGGGGAATTGCATGTCCGGGAAAAGGTTGGACAAGGCAACTCGGGGAGGAATCGTTTGATGCACGGGCACCTTGCCCTTCTTCTTCTTGTTGCGTTTCCTTTTCTTCTTTTGGCCCTCTTTGGCGTCCGTTACTTCCCCATCAGCTCCGCATTTAGCATCGTCGTCGTCTCCATCTGGCGAAAAACATATTAAACATGAGCGTACTATACTAGGAACAAGGTCACTCACCTTCATCTTCCCCTTCGAGTGTACCTTGAAGAAGCCCGCTTGCTGCAGCTGGCTTGGGAGGGTTGATAGAGGCAATTGTAGAGTGTGCGGCGGACTCTGCTCACAAGTTAACATTTGATTGGGTTGCCGACGTGTGAAGCGATACCATTAGGTCCCTGCTGATGGCCGTCGGGTGTTTTGGCTCCCATTTTCGCAATCGCGACGCAGTCATGTATCGTCAAGATGGAGTGGTCAGGAGTGGTGGACAAGCTATGCGACTGCAATTGCAGTTGACAGGCCTGTTCGAGCGCCGAGGTCCGTTCTTGGCGAGCGGCATTCGAAGACGCGGGGCTGCTTCATTGGCCATCTGAGCGCAAACACTCAACCCTACCTATTGTATATTGTTCTTCGGTTTCCTGTGCACGTGGCTCGGTTGCTCTTCATGTCCAGCTTGTGTTGTTCCGAAATCGTCACGAAAGACTTGACTTGTCTGGAAATTGTATTGCAATGCGATCTTCAAACGTTGCTATGACACGACACGATACCTAGGTACTCATGTTCCGGTATGAAAACTCACTGACTGTAGCGAAATTCTTAGGTTTTCCATCATCAGATTGCGGCGTCCAAAGCGATCGACAACAAGTAGGGTAACGCACGCTGCGATGAAGTATTCAGTACCGAGCCAAGCACGACGCCTGATTTTGTCACCAAAGGCTATGATACCACCGGCGCCGATGAGGCAGCCGATCTCGTAGATAGCCACGACAAGAGCTTGTATTGCGCCTGACTTGTTCTTGGGCTCCATGCCGGGAAAGATATGGAGAAATATCGGTTCAGTGATTGTTCCACTCATAACTCCCTCTTCACGGCAAGTCAATTTTTTTGTATTTCAAGGCTTTGGATTCAGGCTTACGGTCATAGCCTAAGAGGAAGAATCCACTGGAAGCTGCGAAGCACACCATAATTGTGAGGCTTCGGCCTCTTACCCTGCCGTTAAGCAAGCCCTTGGTGTTGAGGGAGAGCATTTTGTCAAAGTCTGGCCTCTGCTTAATGAGTACAATCCTAAATTAGGAAGTCATATGAGAGGTGGTGGGGAAATCGATCCACGCTGTGCATATTGTTCCCCCGTGAGACGGTGGTCAGCGTCGTGTTTGTCAGTGATGCCGTCGAAGGACAACTACACCCTAATTCCATCGGATCGTCTAGACTTCACCGCACTCATAATCTAATTGAATAGTCGAATGCAAGCTGCGATCGGATCATGTCACAAAATCGAGTGTTCAAGCAGGCGGAGCCAAACCCGGCGACGAGACACGCGCATTTGAGTTGTGTCTCGATGATGCACATGGGGCGCTATGAGTTCACATGGTCTTGAGGTTGGCTTAGCCTCAATGAACTGGCTTGGGACACCGACGTCAGCGGTGCGGGGATTCGGCCATGAGGTCGACGGAGGTGCTACCGAAGGCGCTACTCGCCAAGTGAGCAACGCGAAAGCTTCAGAAGACTTGAGTGATCGCCTTTGAGCTAAAGATCGAAGATCGTATCGGAATTGACGACAATGCAATTACTCTCCATCGCGACAGAGTAAAATGCTATAGACAGCGGTGAGACTATTCTCCTAATCTCCGCTCGTCACAAACGCGTCTGGGATCTTGAATGCCGACCTTCTAAGTCAAAAGTTCTTCAACTTTAACAAAGGATGCTTACCCTCCATCACTGCACATACACAGCAACAAACAGTTCTGCGCAATACTCCTGGCGTCATCAACACCGACCAAATTTCAAACCCTGGGCGGCATACGTACAATTCCTGCATCATTACAAACTCAACATCAACCTGAGGTCTGCTGATATAGCCAGCTTAGACGACCACTGATCAAGTTGACATGAATGCCTACAGTAGCTAAGTACATGGCTGTTTATCGTGTCAAGGCACGCGCCCACGTCGTTGAAATTCCAGGAGTTACACTTCAATCCTCACCTTGAAGTAAGTCTCTCACAGAATAAGTTGTGGCCGCTGCTTCGTGATAGATTCGCGAACATTTAATGTCCCTTGATCAATTGCCGAGATGACGTCTTACCCCTCAAACTTTCAGGGATCTTCAAGTATAGAGACAACCGAGCCATGAGGTAGCGCATCTCTCCGCGACTGCATAGAGATATATTAGCCTAAAGCAAGATACTCCTCCCGAGTTACCTAACGTGGATGCTTGTTGCTCAGAGTGCACAAGTAATCGAGGCTGGGGCACGCACATAAAGCTCAAGCTGTCACCTCAAAATACTCCGCGAATCTGGACCACTCTACTCCTCCAAAAGTTAGCTTAAGGATACAACCAACCAAAATGTGGATTATACAGGCATTTATGATCATATTTTGTTTGCAAGGCAGTAGTACCTCTGCACAAACTCTACAACCACTTGGCGTAACGACGCCTGTTGCTCAGCCATGTAGTGACTCCGATGGAGTTGTTTGCGTGCAACGTTATGTACTTTAAGCAGACCTCGACACCAGATCTTGCCAAGTGCTTACTGTGTAGTAGGGCTCAGTCTTACCTTATCACTTCTTCCGAAACTTCTCGTCAAATTCAGGCGTCCTGGATTTCCGGAACACGTCCGTCCCGTATGATCCCTCATTCCAGCTGCTCTCGAATGCAAGCTTTGTTGTCTTTGACCAACAGCGAGGTTTGCATTACCTCGGGTCACCGACCAATGATTTCGTCTTCAAGGTATCTGACGCGGTTCACGAGGCACCTGTCTATGTATCGACACAGAACAAGCTGTACATCTCTCAGCTAGCACCTCCAACTGGCTTTCTACCTCAGCTTGTTGTAGATCTGAACCCCAGTATCCCAACATTGTCAGAGTATCTTCCGAACCCGCCGGTGTACGCACCAAACGGAGGCACGTCCTACGGTAATGGTACGCTCATATTATTCGCAGCTAGCGGTGGCAACAGTAGTATTGGAGATCCGCCAACGGAGCAACGAGTCTCTCTTCGTGTGCTTGATCCTACTACGAATCAGTCTACCGTGCTATTGAACAATTACTTTGGTTCATATTTCAATAATATGGATGATGTTGTTGTCCATCCTTCTACTGGATATATCTATTTTACAGATCCTTACTACAGGTGGGATTCCTCCCCGTCATATCAGTACACGACTAACAGTGGCTGAAGTTGGTATAATGCTCTTACAGACACAGCTCCACAGCTTCCGACAGCGTCATATCGCTTCGATCCCACCACTGGCGCAACCTTCTTGATCGATGATACTCTTCTTCAGCCCAACGGAATAGCAATCAGTCCAAACGCCGACACCTTGTACATATCTGATACCGGCGCGGTTCAGGGCTCTGCCGATCCAAATGCTGCAGCACAGTACCGCGGAACTACCTTCAATGCGACACGTCCAGCAACAATTTACGCCTTCGACCTGGCAAACAACGGCACGAAGGTGTCTAACAAGCGTAGCTTCTACCTAAGCTCAAGCTGGGTACCGGATGGGTTGAAGGTTAGCAGGGAAGGTCTTCTTCTTACAGGGGCTGGCCGCGGTGTGGACGTTATCGATGACGTTGGAAGATTGTTGTTCAGGATTCAAACAAACTACACGGTTCAGAATTTCGCCTTTGTCGGCGAGGACTTGAGAGAATTATGGATCATGGGAAATGGAGGGATTAGCAGAGTCAGAGGACTAAACATTCAGGGGCAAAAGCTCACTTAGTATGGAACAATAGGAAATGAAGATTCCTAGGGAGTATGCACGTGCAAGGGATATTTGATAGTAGCGACGACCTTGGAGCGGACCAAGCCGTTGTGCAACATGAGAACTGCAAGCACTTGAGTAGTAGGAAGGCCTCTTTGTGACCGAGAACGTTGGGGTTGTGCTAATGTAATATTCGTCAAATTGAAGTCCACATTAGAGTACGATATTCTGCTTTCCCTTTGGATTAAGGGCCCAGTGCTCCGATTGAAGACCTCGGTGCGATAGGCATCGCCTTGACGAGGTTGGATGTCACTGCCCGCGATGAGTAGCTGTGCCCCCATTAAGGAAGTGGGGTCGATCGCTCAATTTTTGTTCGCTATTGGCTTTTCAGCAATTGCTGGAGGGTGAGCTACTGTGGCGCAGGAAATGAAAAGCACACCGCGCCTCGCGAAGCTGGTCGGCGCGTTGTCACCTGACTTGGCATGCCCTAGGGTGGAACCAATCAGACAATTCCTGCACCCTCTTCGTTGCCATCTCAACACTACAACACAGAACCCAAAGCGACGCGATGACGACCGCAGCCCCCGTAGGGCTCTTGCCTTCCGCTATTGTCCTGCAATCAATTGTGGCATGTCCGCTAAAGGATCGCGAACCGTTGGCGGCCAAATTGGGCAAATTCGAGAAGAAACTCTTCCCGTCGAGTGAGGCCTTCGACTACGGCGTGGAGCTGAAGAAGAAGAACATTGGAATAATTTTAGCCTTCAAGGAGGGAACTCAAGAGCTCGTCGGTTACCTCGTCTATCAAAGACAGAAAAGCCTGGCCTGGCTACACAAGCTGGCCACCATCGAGCAAGAGAGACGCAAAGGTATCGCCAAAAGTCTCGTGGGATTCCTGTGTCAGCAGATGAAGAAAGGAGGCTGTCGAACAATCGTTTTGTGGGTGGATGAGGCTCGCAGCCCAGCCAGAGCACTGTACGCATCCTGTGGGTTCCAGCAAATTGAGCGGCTCACTGACTACTACGGTCCTGGGAGGACCGCTCTCAAACTGGAGTTGAATGTCGCGGAATGTTGAGCACGTCTCAACGAACGAACGGGTTGACAAAATCGCCGCCTCCAACACGTACGGCCGAGAACTTGAGGGCACTGTCGTGCGAATGCTGACACTGTGGTCTTGCATGCGTTTGATTAGTGCTTCGCATTCGCTTATGGACCTTGTGCGTGGCACGGCCGCCCCAGGATGCATCTTACCGGCAAAAGGATATACCTTTACCGGGACTCGTGCAGTTCTTGCCGATAGCTTACAGTAGAAAACCGGAACGGATGCTTCGTGCCTGTACGCTCATCAACTTGGAAGTCTTTGCAAAAACGCTTTAGATCGCAACGTACCGCACCAACATCTCACAATGCACGAAAGTGGGAGACAAGAGACAGAAGGCATTCCCACAGTGGCTACCTCTCCACTTGAGCTGGCGACGCAACGACCAATATCCAGGATATCACTTACCTTTGATGCATCGCAAACTGTTCAAGAAGATGAGCCATCAACTACTTCGAATCGACCGAATGTTCGTATTCCCAAATGGAAGCTTATATCGCTCTACGTCAGGTACGAGACTACCCAGCCTTATAGTGATACCTCCCAAGTAAAGGTTACTTACTCTGTTGTCTTTCCTCGGTTCATACGATTTACTTGTATCCTTGCCGAGGAACTCTCTTGTGGATGCCATCTAAGTATTGAGTCTACAGTATTTGTGCCGGGCTATTCCTCGCTTTCCTTGACACATCCATTGTCGCAACTGCTCTATACACCATCGGAGAGGAGTTCCATTCGCTCTCCAAGATCAACTGGATAGCATTATCGTATACGTTGGCTTATTTGGGATGCACTGCTATATTTGCTTCTTTGTCAGATGTTGTTGGTCGCCGCAATGCATACATTGCTGCATCAACACTGTTCATTGCCTTCTCCCTAGGCTGCGGTTGGGCTCAGGATCTCAATCAGCTCATCGCGTTCCGTACGTTGCAAGGCATTGGTGGAAGCGGACTTTACAGCATTGGCTTTATCATTCTACCAGAGATCAGCAGCGTGAAGATGGCACAAATGATTGGTGCTTTGGCTGGCGGTGTCATAGCCATGAGCGGCATTCTGGGCCCTATCCTCGGGGGCATTATTACGAATTACACTACCTGGTAAGTCTCCTCGGTGCAACGTGGGTGTATAATATTCTTGCAAGGCGAAAAAAGGTTCGACACTCGTCGCTACTTTTACTACATCAAAGATCTGTGTACACCGTGCTGTCTCAGCATAGGCGAAGCATGCGCCGTTTGTACTCAGGCCTTTGGCTTAGTATTGTAGCCGTGAGACGCGCAAAGCACGTCCTTGTGTGAGAAACACGCTGACCTTGTACCTCTGAGTGCGGCAGGAAATGGATATTTTGGATCAACGGTCCTATCGCTATCGGACCTTCCATCTTGTTTGTTCTTGCGTGGCCGAACGAAAAGCAACTTCCACCAATAGAGCTACGCCCGTTCCGCCAAATGGACTTTCTGGGCTGCTTTTTGCTGATTGCAGCGATTGTCCCGTTCGTATTCGCTTTCCAAGAGGCTGGCATACACATCCTCTTGAACAGACAGGTGTGGAATTCAGCCATCTTCGTAGCGCCACTGGTCGTAGGAATCATGTGCTGGATTGCTCTGTTTGGGTGGGAATACATTGTCTCGATCCACAGGTCCGCATCCATCAACGCACTATTCCCGTTACGTCTTGCCAAAAGCAGAGTCTACCTATCTGCTGTCGCTACAACCATGATGTCAGGCTTTCCTTACTTCGTGGTTATCTATTCGCTACCAACTCACTTCCAGGTCGTCAATGAACGAAGTGCACTCGTATCTGGCATTGCTCTTCTCCCTTTGCTTGGCACCTCCGCAATTGGCACCACACTTGCTGGAGCATTTTCTATGAAGAAGAACAATACATTTCCGACAATGATGACAGGCGCAGCGCTGATGCTGATTGGTACTGCAGCCCTGTCTACCCTTGGCAGTGAAACGGATACAGAAGCGAAGGCTTATGGTTTACAAGTTTTTGTCGGACTTGGTTTCGGCTTGATCATCAGCACATCCAGTATGATAGCCAGCTTGGAGAGCGAAATCAGAGATAACGGTAAGTTTCTTCCGGTGTCGAAGAAAGACATAGCTAAGCATTGAATTACAGCCGTCGCTCAAGGTCTTGTCGCACAGGTCCGCGTACTTGGTGGTAGCATTGGTATTGCAGCTTCCTCTGTTATCCTGAGCATAAAGCAGCGACAAATGCTTCTGGAAAGTGGATTACTCACACCATCTCAGTTGCAGTCCCTACGGAACGCTATGTCAACACTTTCAGCAGGCGAGGTTCGTGTTGTTAAGCAAGCATATACTGATGCGTTTGATGAGACTCTCGTCGTTTGCTCGATCTTTTCGGGGCTCTGTGTGCTCGTTGCACTTGGATCTTGGCGCAGACACCCGCTCAGCATACGAGAAATGCGCGAGGAGCAGTTCAGGAAGGAGGCTATCAGGCAGCGAGCCCTCACGGAGCTGCGAATTCCGGAGAATGCAAAGGGACCAAAAGATGGATCGATGGCATGAGATTTGGGATCCTGGATGTCTTTCTCGTGGTGAGAATCAAACCTTTAATCTTCTCCAAATACAAGTCGTAGCTGTGATCAAATGTCTGTATTTATCAAAATCAGGATACTAAGAGAGATTCACTACGGCAACGGCGGTCCCCTCGTTGAAGTCACGAGCGCTCTTCACCGTGGCTATGATGTTCCGTCCACGCTCTCGCCGTTGATAACGCCCGCAATGAGATGACTCGCTCTGGCACCTAGCTTCCCCCAAAGGGATACTCTTGCTATTGATTTGGGGCAGAATCAGAAAGCAACGTCGCTGGAAGCATGCTGTGGCATATACGGCCTGGCAAAGGTGATACCAATGTCTTTTCTTTCGTTGTACCCTGTAGTCAACTGACTCTGTTCTCTAGAAGGATGGCCGACCCTGGTCTCATGCATGCCCTTCTGGCTGAACGGCTTGGGGTTAATGGCCGTGACAAGTTCTATCAGCTTCAGTGCTTCAGGTATCGCATCCATGACCAAAGCCTCCGTCTTCCCGACGCAATCCTCCGATTTTACGTCAACCACACCCATCGTGTGCCGTAGGCCCTACACCTCATCGGCATCGATGGGGTCAATCTGATACTGTCTCAGTTCGTCGGTGATGACCCACTACTCGCGATGTCGGAGCTCGATACGGACGACATAGAAGGCCTCAAACAATTCTGCAGTAAGCGACACAAGACAAAGCCTATTTTCCAGCTGACATAGTATACAGAACTGTTTTACGTCAGCCCTCCTTGAAGCAGTCCTTTGCGACTACTCTAGCCTCAAGTGAGATCCACCGAACACCTTCAACGTCAGGAACCGGGCAAGGATTCCACTGCCATCAACCCCAACTCATCAATTCAGGGCACCTGCGATTCCGCAAGGTCCAAAGCCAGTCCACACGAACAATTCTGCATCCACTAGTTGCAGACCATCCTCGATCTGGACCATGGCCAGACGCGAGTCTCCGAACACCAGACCTCCGCCCTCGGCCATCTACCGCGGGGGACGTCGTCACGGAGTAATGAATCCTTCAGCATACGGAGCCCACTATAACTTCAACTTGGCACTCTGTTATTACGTCTTTGGTACAAGGAAGAGGTGTCCAGCTGGCAAAGATTGCCCGAATCGCCACCACTGGTTCAACCTCAGTGAGGTGCGTTGGATCCGCTTGATTGCAGCCAAGGTCGCATGGGACCGCATCAGGAACTCTTGGGCGCTGCCAGAACCTCCGGTTCTCAGAACTAGGGTTGTTGAGTAGCGTGCTTGGAGAAATATGGGAAAAGTCTAGTGGCACAGTCTCAGGACCGTTGGCTCTGTGCCACCGATCTATGATGCTGAGGAGAATCTGGGTTCCTAGCACGGTTTTATGCTGCTAGGGTTTATTCCTGATTCCACGAGATTAAATCAGTATTTACCGGATTTATCAAAGCCATCTTCTTGAGCTCACGGACCGCTGGAGTGAGGAGAGTGAATATTGAGGTGTATTTCGAGTCATGTATTGTGCTCATCACCTACATAGCATCCATTATACGAAAAAGCCAGCATGGACTCCGTGCGACAAGTTGCAAAGCCAAATTTGGCACTGCCAGGTCTAAATCGCGTCCCGCCAACCAGTTCGCTAGTCGTTGGTAATCCGTGTCTCACTAAGTCGTCCTCAAAGCTCCCGTTGCGCAATTGATCCGTCTACGAGACCTCCTCAATCTTCTTGCTGCTGCTAGAGGCCTCTGCCTTGTCGTCGCTTTCGAGCGCAGGCATGTCATCGTCGTCCTCATCGTCGCTGCTCTCGCCCTCACCCTCAAGGCCCTCCATGCCAGGAAGACCTCCTGCGGCCTGAGCAGCGCCAAGCTTACTGAAGTCGATGCCGCCGAATCCACCCTCGCCGCCGCCGCCCATGGGGTTCATCTTGGACATGTAGTCCTCATCATCGGGCGCCTCATCCTGCTCGTCCTCATCGACCCACTGTAGAAAGTCAGTGATATTTCCCGAGTCAAGCGACATATGACATTAATGCACACGTCAATAAGGTGGTGCGTACCTTGTCGAAGTTGGTCTTCAAGAAGTGCATCTTCTTGTTGTCCTTGAGCAGCCTAGGCCAGAACTCCTCCTTGAGCTCCTTCTTGCGCAGCACCAGCTCAATATCGCGGCCGGTGTGATGGATCTTGGACTCCTTGGGGTCGATCTCGGCGAAGAACTCGAGCTCGAGGGCATATGTGACTTTCTTAGACGTTGAGGTGCCCTTGAAGATGAGCTTGGTAGGTTGCAGGTCGAGCTGCTTGTCTGACTCGGGCACATCGGTAGCGACGATGGTGAGGAAGATGTAGTTCTTCTCCGGCTCGGAGGTCGATGAGCGCTGTGCCCAGGTGACTGGTACATGTCAGTTGAGCTCAGCTTAGGATCCCCGCAACATAAAAATCCACAAGGGCTGCAGTGGTGCATGCATGTGCGAGACTCGAAGTCGAAAGTTCGCGGCGCTCAAGTCTTGCATGCGCGGTTATCGGTGCGTTTAGACGCCATATCGCAGGCATGCGCAGGCAACCCGGGCGTGTACTGATGCGGAGTGTATTTGGGAAGGCTGCAGCTTACCTTCGGGGGTGATGGTAGACATATTGGAGGCGCGGAGTGTGTGGTTAGGGGAGCGATTGGTCGTTGTACACGTGTAGAAGGTAGCGTCGTCAACGGGTTCGTGAAAGTCGTTTGATGTAGGCGGTTAAGGTTGGGTGGAGGGAGAAGAAATGCGCAGGAGCTGCAAGTAGTAGACTAGCGCGGGCGAGGCTGGTGGAAAGTAATGGAAGCTGTGTAGAAACTCAGCCCCGCAACCAATGGTTGCTTTATCCAGTTGCAAGCTTGTCTGTTTATGCAGCTTGCACGCAAAGTCGCAATCCTGCACCAATTGAAGATGTTTGGCAGCCGCAGGCGGTGAGGGCGACCAATTTTCGCAGAGTCTCTGGTGGCCTGTGGCGGGCGGGCTGCGTCTGCCTGCCCCGCGAACGCCAACGTCACTGCGCTTGGGCCACGACGCTCTCTCGCCGAAGCGTAGTGAGCGATTCCGAGGCTGCCCATGGACACTCCCCTCCCCCGTGAAGCATCGCGCATGCGCCCTCAACCGCCGCTTCAACCTTCGCACGTCCACTGGCAACCTGTCGATCAAGTGCACGCGCCCGTAGAGTTCTGCGTCGCCCTGCCCAGCCCCACGCTCCCAACCATTGTGCTCAGCTATCGACTGCATCCCGCAAGTCGGCGCCCGTGATCGTAACCAAGGAACACCCGCCGCCCGACCGCTAGTCGGTTCCACCTGGGCAAACCGACCATGGAGACCATTCGCGGTCTCCTCTGGAAACCGACGCCGGAAGAGCAGGTCAGTAACGGCGCCTACCGCCCTTCCCCAGCACCTGCCTGATCGCGTCGCAGAAACGCAAATGCAATGCGCTCGTCCGGCAAAACGTGCGCAAGCTCGACCGAGACATCATGCAGCTCAAGCAGACCGAGGCCAAAACGAAGAACTTCATCCTCCAATCGTCGAAGCGCGCTCAAAAGAACCCGTCCATGGCCAAGCAGGCTAACCAAGATGTCCGAACCTTCGCGCGTGAACTTGTGCGCGTACGAAAGCAAAGTAGCCGACTACAGACGAGCAAAGCCCAGCTCAACTCAGTGCAGATGCAGGTCAACGAGGCCTTCTCTGTGCGCAAGATCGAGGGCAGCATACGCGCCTCCACAGGCATCATGAAAGATGTGAATACGCTTGTACGACTGCCGGAGCTGACGGGGACCATGCGGGAGCTCTCTTCTGAGCTTATGAAGGCCGGCATCATCGAGGAGATGGTGGGAGACACGCTCGACGACAGCGCATTGATGGAAGGGGAAGACGAGGAGGCTGAAGGCGAGGTCGATAAGGTCTTATCGGAGATACTGAAGGACAGATTGCCACCAAGCAAGGCAGCCGAAGAGGCGCTTCCTGCCGCGCCAGTCGAGGCAGAGGAGGAGGAAGAAGACAACGAAGAGATGCTGAGACAAATGAGGAACCGTCTGCAAGCTCTACAGAGCTAGCGTTTGCGAGTCACATGCGGCATGGTCTTATAGAAGTCAGGCATGGGTGGTGTTTTACGGACATGGAGCGATTGATGTTTACGGGTTTATGTGTAGCCTATTTGGAGGCATTTTGATTTCTAACATTTGAAGGTCTATGGTGAATCATGTGGATGTAGACGCAAGTCTAAAGAAGGCCCTCCATTATCATGCAGCCGGCGACTTGATACCATAGGAGTCGAATGGAAAGTTCTCTAGTGTGTCATGCAATCTCCCAAAACCATCGTCCACCTCTCCAGGCAGGCCTACTTTCCGTTTGCCCTCCTCCACTTCCACCTCTGTCCGCTCCAGCTGTTGTTCCTCATCCTCCTTGTGTTCTCCAGTCAGACCTGCCAACACCTCTTTCTCCTTGCCCTTGTATTCGTTCAGCAGTCCCGGGTGCGGACACCACACCACCTGACAGCCCGCCCTTCTTCCCGACTCGACACCCGGTACACTGTCTTCGAATACCAAACACTCCTCCGGTTGCAATGGCTTCTCTCCTCGCTCCTCGAGAGTCTTGTTTAAGGTAGACAACGCAAGCAGGTAAATATCCGGCGCTGGCTTTCCTCTTCCCGGTGGTATTCTCTTGTCATCTCCCAGCACTTTGTGCTCGTCCTTGAAGTATGTATCGAAAACCTCCTTCAGGTGTCCCGTCTTCAAATCATAACCAAACCGATGGCTACTCGTTGCAAGCGCCATGTGTACGCCCCGCTCCTGCAGTCCCTCCAATAGCTCCACCACGCCCGGCAGCCAGCTCGTCCTAGGAAAAAGCTCCATTTGCAGCTCCTGCTGCTCCTTCTGGAATTGCTCCACGGGGATGGGGAGCTGGGCCCAGGCGCGGAAGATCTCGTAGGCTTGGGCTCCGGGGCGACCTTGCAGTTGTGCTTTTACGGACCACGGGAGGGAGGGACGATCGTAGCGTGCGAGAAGAGTATTGGTGACCTCGGTATAGAGATCTTCGGAGTTGATAAGGAGGCCGTCCATGTCGAAGAGTGCAGCGCGAATTGGCGGGGGCGAGGTGCTAGAGTAACACATTAATAAGTTTTGCTATGTGTAGAGAGGAAGGCATACTTGCTGGAGCCCATGTTGGCGAACTATGGTAGGGAGTACAAGGAAAACACTTGGTATTGGTATGATTCAGGGTCTCAACTGTACGGGGGAGAAAAGTTGGGGTCATCGGCAAACGCTGTACCCCACCACCGATGGCTAGCTTCCCTCGCGGTTTAGCGGCGGACGTCACCGCGAGGTTGAGGTGCGACAACAGAGGGCCATACAAAGCCAAACAAGCTTCTCGAGCATCATCTGAGCATCTTTCGCGATCGCGACGCTTTTTGCAGGATGGAACCTTCCTCGCCTATGCGTCCTGCAACGCAGAGCGTCCTCGACTCCACCGAGCCCGAAATATTTTCACCCGAAGAAGAGAAGGCGCTGCTCGAAGAATCCAACACGGAAAAGGCAAATGCAAACAAGGGGTTTACTTCCGGTGAATACAACTCGGCAATTCAGGGCTACGAGAAAGCCCTAGCTGTGTGCCCGACCTATCTTGAATACGACATTGCCGTCCTCCGCTCCAACATCGCCGCATGCCACCTGAAGCTCGAGGAGTGGAAGCAGGCCGTGGAATCAGCAACGCAAGCTCTCGAGGCGCTGGACGCCATCGATCCGCCCGCAAGCACGGCTGATAAGGATGGAAATACGGATGACACCGGCGAGGGCAAGGTCGGGGAGGTCGACGACGCGACGGAAGTCCGCATCACGGCGCTCACGCGGACGGGCAAGACAATAAACGACGTTCACAAGCTGCGCACAAAAGCGCTACTCCGGCGCGCGAAGGCAAGGCAGCAAGTGGGAGGCTGGTCGTCACTACAAGGTGCGCTGGAGGACTACCAAGCGCTGTCGAAGCCGCCGCATCAGCTGTCGAGCTTGGACCGGAAAACCGTGCAGACTGCTCTGAAAGAGCTGCCGCCGAGGTTGGATGATGCGAAGAATACGGAGCTGGCGGATATGATGGGCAAGCTGAAGCAGCTGGGGAACGGGATATTGAAGCCTTTTGGGCTGAGCACAGACAACTTTCAGTTCACAAAGGATGAGTCGAGTGGGGGCTATAGCATGAACTTCAACCAGGGCGGGAAGTAAGCAAGAGGGAAAGAGGGACGTGACCATGATAGGAGATTCGGAGGGATCGCCTCTCAAACGATCGAGCGGTAGAGACGGTGACAGTAGACGATGTGCCGTGTTCGTCCTTGCCAATGAAGTCTACATCTGGAAAGCTCCCTTGGAAATGTTCTGACAGCACAAGGGTCAAATCAACTTTCTTGGCACCTCCCGCCGTGGCGGAAACGGCAAGGGTGAGATTGAGCAAACTCAATGGGTGAGGTCTTGGTCGATAGATGTGAAATCATACGACTACTCGTTGGACGATATGATGGTTATACGTCTGCTGCCCAATCCGATCATCCAAAACAGGTATCCACATACACGACTTCAGCACCCCCTGCAAGTCCTTCCACGATCCCACATGGCACTTCTTAGTCCATCTCTTCAGCCCCTCGCCCAGCCAGTCTTCCTCAGAGACATTGAATATCGAAATAGCACCCACCATCAGCAACCATAAAGCGACCTGCGAGGGAGGCCTTTGGGCCGCAGGTCTGACTTCGCAGACTTGGAGGTGGGTCCGGTATGCTTGAGATAAGGGATTCCACGGCAACTTGACCCGTTGGCCTTGCAAAAAGACATGATGCGTGTACACGAGGAGACCTAGCCGCACGGTCTCGTCCCAAGAGCCCATGACGAAGCTCATGTGGAGCAGACGGTACATGGCCGATGTCATGGCTCTGTATATGGTAGAAGGATGGAATTGACTTCGTGTCTGCGCTGCTAGGCTGACCAGGAGGCAGAATTTCCTCACGGCGAGCCATACCTCGGCTAGGTCTGGGCTCAAGACGTAGAGAAATTCGGGATTGGGGATTACGTCGAAACTTGACATCATCTGGTTTGGGAACCTGTGCGTCGTCTCCCCAGCTCCGCAGCAAAAGACGGGATCGGTACCTGTGACTAGTGCAATACTCAAGTCGCACCTGAAGAAGTCAGCACGATCAAATGGACACGTGCACAACTACGTACCTCAAAATCTCCATGAGAAATCCCGGGTTCATTTCCAAGGCTAGTAGCCCACCCCTCAATTCTATCATCTTTCCCAACCCCCGAATATGCTGCTTGGCTGTATCAGCGTCGCCGTGGAACAATGCAGCAGTGGCGAGGTCTAGGACTGCGCCGATCGTTGCATCCGATATCTTTGCCTCACTATCAGTTCCGCGTAGTCTCTCGCGGAGAAGCTCGAGACCCTTCTGAAGATGCAGCATCGAGACTTGGTTGACATTGCTCTCTGGCTGTTGGCGTAAGACTCTGTCAATGAAGCTCTGTGTTGCAAAGGCGCCAATGTAGAGTGCGACGGGATCTCGCGCGCTTGGATGCAGCCACGGGAGTTTGTCATGCTCGAATCCGACTTCGGCCAGCAGAGGGAAGAGGATCTGGAGAGCCACACCCGATACTTTGGCTGAATCAGTGAAATTGAAATCAATAGCAGAGCGATACTGACCCTGGTCCATGTCGCGAAAGAGCCGAGGGTCTACATCGTCAGGAAAGCCAATAAAATATAAGCGTGCATCAATGCGTTCTGGCGATGGAGCTGTATATAGCTTCTGTAAGTCGTTCAGCTCGACTTGCGACCTCCTAAGGCGATTTGCAGGGTTCTGGGCAAGACCCAGAGTCGAGGACGATTTTCCTTTGGCACGCTTTGCATTCCTTCCACGCATGACATGGCTTCGAATGAGTTTTCGGGTTGCATGGTCGACTTTTGTTGTATCGAAAGAGACGATGAAAGGCAGTTCGGTTGGTAAATCGGCGCCTGGCTCTGTGGGTCTGCTCATGTCCACGACTTGGTACGCCTGTATTGCTTGCTTCTGGTAAACATGAAAAGAGAAGGCTGGGCACAATGTGCAGAAGCGATCAGGGCGGGTCTAGGGACGAAAGCACATTGGAAGGCAGACGCGTGAGCTAAAGGGCGCAGCCCTTACTGCCTGACGGGGGTTTGGCACCATATCCTGGATGGATTGTCAAGGCGAACGAGAGCTGAGGGGCGGGACAGTGAAAGAGCATCCCACCCAAGACAGCATCATGTCTCTGGAGCGGAGCCTCGATGCCGGCCCTTGTGCAACGGCGTGCGGGTGCCGTGGCGGCGGTAGTGTGCTGACGCGCTAGCACCGGCCATTGCATCACTCGACTCAGGCGAGTGCGTTTGGCGAGTTCCCCCACCAAAGCGGGCGGTGTGTGAGCTTTGGCAGAATTTCTGCGACGCCAGATCCAATCCACGACCCAGCGCGACTGCAGCCGCGGACCATGGGGAGGCGCCCGAACCAGCTGATCCTCGAGTTTTTCGAGCGCGGCCCCAAGCTCGAGGATGCCAGCAACCGCTACCAGCACACGTGCAAGTCGTGCGGCGAGAAGGTGAGTCCCTCCGGCCGTGCAGCCCCATCGCATTTTCGCTTGCTGACTGACTGCTGCGGCAGTTCCCCAAAGGCCGCATAGACTCGCTCACAAACCACCTCGTCAAGAAATGCCCTGCTCTTCCCCTTCGCGACCGGCAGCGCGCCCTGCTGCAGATCCACGAGCTGCCCGACCTCCCCGCCCTCGCCCCGCCTGCGACGGGCCCCATGCACGCCGCCCAGGCTATGAACCTGCCCTTCTCGCCTTCCAAGCAGGGGCTGTCCGCGCTCGAGACACTGGCTGAGGTCTCGCGACAACACCTGAACCTGTCTGGCAAGCGAGCCGCGCCGAAGCAGCCCCAGGACCCGCCGGCCCAGCAGCAGCAGTCGCCGCAATCACAGCAGCCCCACCACCACCACCACCTGCAACAGCAGCATTCCCAAGCACACGTCGGGACCCTACAGGACCACCACCAGGGGCTGTTTGAGGAATACTTGGTCCACGACGACCGTCCGGAGAGCGATCTCAGCGCACTGTCCCAGGGCCTGGATATGCCGCATGCGCCTGCCTTGCCGTCGATATACCAGTTCAACGGGCCACTGCACCACTCGCCGACGGGCTCGCCGCATATCGGTGGTATGCCAATGCCCAGCTCAGCGCCCATGGCCCAGATGGTCCCGTCTCTCGTCATGGCAGCATCCGCTGCGAACGACTTGCTTCCGCTCAACTCCGGTGGCCTCACGCTGGAGCCAGAGCTCAACATGAACATGAACAACCCTGCCATGTCCGTCTTCCAGAATCGCCCAGGCCAATGGCACAACTCAATCGACCCTCTGCTTCCAGAGCAAGCAAACACCAAACAGCACGTTGCCATCGACGAGAATGCTCCCAAAACCCCCTCGCATCCTCGTCCAATCGCAATCAATCCAAATGGTACCCAGTCGCACTTTGGAACTGACTTCAGCGTCAGCCACAAGTCTGTCAAGCCAAAGGTGCGAGGTCGCTTCACCGACACACGCCGAAAAGAGGTCCAAGAGGTGCGCAAACGGGGTGCTTGCATCCGATGTCGCATGCTCAAGAAGCCCTGCTCGGGAGACAATCCTTGCAACACGTGCCAAAATGTTGAAAGCGCACGCTTGTGGAAGCAGCCATGCATACGTACGCGGATTGCCGACGAATTCAACGTATACTCTGCTGGTCTACACGCGGTACTTTCCTTCCACGCAGTTAGTCAGGCCAAGGGCCAAATACGGCTCAATCAGATACCCGGTCGAATAGAAGCGACTCACTACCCAGACTCCGGCATTGTTGCTACTTTTACGCCGCTGAAGTGTCTCACACCCACCGACATTGATCCGGCTATCCTTGCCGCCGTCACTGCCTCCTCCCTAGAGATCATTGATACCGAGGACGACATCAGCGGCAAACTGGACCTGTACGTCAAGCAGATTGTACCTTCATTTTTTGAATCAGAAGACTCCACCTTCATGAGATCTACGATAAACACAGCTTGTAGTGTCAACTCCACAAATCAAGATGGTCTTCTCACTAAAGCCCTGGAGCTATGGAATCTCACACGAATACTCAACTCGCCCTCTTTGCACTGGCACTTCTTCTCAAATCCCTCACTAGCCCCAACAATGGCTCCGCCTACCATTACTCCATCGGACTTGGAGACGATAAATCGAACACCCATCTCCAAAGCCCACAATCAACTGTCTTACAACCTCATCAAATCACAACTGATGGGTGCCACAGAAAAGCGCGCAGCATGTCTAGCTCGGACTGTCATGAACGATCTCGAACGCCGTCTTCTCCAGCGCCAGCAGGCGAACCCATTTGAGACCTTCCTCGTCGCTGTGGTGCTATTGGCATGTGTGGAGCGCATGTGCTGGCTCTTCCGCACATGGGAAGAACAGCATGAACAATCGTCATCGAGCACGGGGAATACAAACCAAACCTCTGCGGACGAAACCCTCGCGCAGTCTCAGCAGTCTTCCCTAGCAGATGACTTCAGCCACTCCTACCGTAATCCTAGGTGGCCGCTCGACAAGCCTCCCGCGTACTACTCGCAACAAGGCGAGCGCTTCAGTGACATATTGTTCATGCTGTTGAAGATGCGGAGTGTGCCGCCCAGACCTGAGCCAAGGTCTACTGATGGTGTGTTGACTATCTTTGGCGAAGCTGGGCACGAGCAGTCGCGCGAGTGGTACGAGGCCGTTGGTGTCACACATGAGCTACTGGCTGAGAGACGGGACGCGCGCTTCGTGGGCGAGGATCCGAAGGAATGGGAGCTGAAGTATGTTGGGAAGATCATCTCAGGGCTATGACTATATCGTCACGCGGCTCGTCGATGGCAACAGCGCAATGATTTTCATGTTATGGAGTATCGCCACAACGGGCGGCTATATAGGTTTCTGATCATTGGAGGTTCACGGAAGGCACGAAACGACACGACTGGGCGGTGTACTGATCTTACGAGCCATGAGCGGATGATACCCACACCGGAATACATATATACAAATGCAGAATTGAGATACATCCTTATTCAATCTAAGTTTCAAACTTGAGTAGTGACATAATTTTCCAGACTCGCTCTGGGATGAACCGACACAACTGATTCATAAGCCTAGGTGCTGAGTGACACATCCGCTCACGACAATATGGACACCGGCGATAGATTGTTAGCTAGAAAACTTGGAGCCGTATAGTAGTAGCTCAAGTTATCCTAGGCGCTACTACTGTTTCTTCACTACTATGGGTATCGCCTTAGATCCGGACTTTCCCATGTCGCGAGAGAACGTCTTGGGATAATGCAGGCCATGAACAATTTTGACTGCGCAGTGAGCACTTACGAACTACACTACCCTACTCGTCATCCACGCCGAACTCTCCACCTACTCTGTCCACCAACTTTACCAAGCCCGAAAACACCTCTCCATCTCCCCTGCTCACCCCAAGTGCTCGAATAAACAGCGGATACAGCCTGTGCAAATGCTTCCCGAATTTGCTCTTCACACCCTCGGCATCAGGAATACTTGCCGGCTCGCTTTTTAGCTTCCCTAGCTCACGCAGCACGAACAGGAGCTCCTGCCGCTGGCTCTCGGGCTGCGGCATGCGGCCTCGGAGCGGGTGGTCGGCAATGTAGGCGCGCAGGGGCAACGCACAGCGCAAGATAAGGTACGGTGCTGCGGCTTGCGCAAGTTTGACGCGTGCGGGCCTATCTTCCGCGTGGCTATCCTGATGCGCAACAAGAGCGAAGAGCTCGGAAAGAGCGGTGTAGGACATGTCTGGGCGGAATGTGGGCGTGGGAGCATCTGTACGACCAAGACGTACTTTGTAGAGATCTTCGAGCGGGGAGGAGGCGAGGTCGGGGATCTCGTCGTCGAAGGGAGCGTGGAGTAGGGAGGTTTCGAAGAGGTTGCGGGTGTGGGTACGCCGGAGGGCGTCTGGGAGGGAGGGAGAACCGAGAGGAAGGGTGACGAGAGATTTAAGCTGAGTGAATGCTGAGATGTCGAAGGTCTCATCTTTTTGGAGGGTTGAAGGGTAGATGGAGAGTTGTGCGCGGATGACGCCGTTGATTATGGCGGTGATTTGGGTCCAGGTGGGTTGGAGCGCTTCACCTTCCAACTCTTCGATATGTGAAAGGGTGGTCTCAAGAACAGCGACAGCAGTCAAAGTGGCCTTCTGCCAGAGGGTTGGAGGCTTGCCTTCTCGCTGCCACAAGTATTTTTCTCGAACAGGTTTCTCCAGACTCGTGAGAACAGCGAGAAGTGCACCGTCAGTGTAGATCTCGTGATCAGAGACGTGTTTGGTGACGATGGTGTGCAGTAGCGCCATCGACTCTTTGGCGAGTGCAACAAATGTAGGCCCCGGTTGCTCTGGTTTCCTTGAGTAGGGGAGCGTAACGAAGCTACTGAGAGTTCGTAGAAGATACTCAGGAAGTCCCTCGCTTTCAGTGTGCACCAAAGAAAAGCACTCTATTACTTGGGACTGGAGTGCTGTCATGTTGTCAACGTCTGATGAGTATGGTATATCATCTGAGGCGACTACACAGGCTTCAAGATTGCGTAGCATCTGGATCAAATCCTCAGACTTCAGGAACTTATCAGCCAATCGGTAAATAGCCTTGAAAGCTGCAGCATATGCAATGAAGGCTTCTTGATTATCTTCCGAATTGTTGTGCCACATTTCGCGTCGCTCAAAATAGGTCTTCCACACTGTAGCTGTTTTCAGCAAAGGCATGGTACCCACTGCCTGTGCATTGCCTGCCCGAGAGAGGACTTCAGTGATGGTATTGAAGACGGAGGCGCCAAGAGCATGCGAACCGCAATCGAAGTATTTTTGAAGAAGGTCCAAGAGGTCGGCCCAGGCAAGTCCTAAGCTAGTCGCATCTTCCACTTTGTCCATGTACATCGAAATCGACTTGCTTATAGAGTGAAGTACGGTCTTTGTGGTACCGTTCCACGCCGCAACCTCATCGTCCGTGTTCAGAGCATCTGTTCGTATTCGAATTTGGACAGATAGATTGGCATTTACCATACCAAACAGTACGCTGCGAAGGCACAGCATCCATGCGTCAGGAGACAGCTGATCGACATAGTTCTCGAAAATGCGCTGAATGGTATGGATTGCAGAGTTACGGAGCTCTGCGCGCCGGTCTGTTGTTATAGTAGACAAATCTACGAGAACTTGGAGCCACAGTGCCGGAGCTATGCCTTCCTTTGACTTCAACTTGATAGTTTGCTGAACATCATCCCCATTTGCACTGACGTCTGCTATGCTTGGTAATTGCGATAGATCGCTTCTAGCATGTAAGAAGTCCGATACATTCCAGAAGAAGGTAACGGCCTTTGCTATATTAGGAAAAGATATTAGAGTGGCGATAGGAGGTACTCACAGTGAGGGACATATTCAAATCCTCCTGCTGACAAGAGAATTTGAGTAAAAGCTCAAGCAGCGTTGGTAGCGAAGTGTCGGGCACAACAGCCAGGAAGTCAGAACAGATGAGCTGGACCGTTCCAAAAGCTGTCCTCGCTAAGGTTTTTGAGATGACTTCGACAGCGACTGGGATCAACGCAAGCTCGGTAGACGTTGTGTTGTTCCCCTCAGAGGCTGAATTCGCAGAGAAAACACTCAACAAACTATCGAACACGGATACCCATCCAGCTATCAACGATTCGCCGCACTGTTCGATAACACTCTTGAGCGCAGCAAGCG
Organism: Paraphaeosphaeria sporulosa; assembly: GCF_001642045.1. Taxonomy (NCBI): domain Eukaryota; kingdom Fungi; phylum Ascomycota; class Dothideomycetes; order Pleosporales; family Didymosphaeriaceae; genus Paraphaeosphaeria; species Paraphaeosphaeria sporulosa. Next base: position 4,535,298 of record NW_017253360.1, on the reverse strand, counting down.
CTATCTGATGAATTCGGATGTCAGCATCAGAGAACGAGCCATCCTCGTTATCATTTTGATGCAATGATGATATTTGCGTCTCTAAAGCGGAAAGAATCCGGACTTGGACCTCTTCGCGTTCTTCATCTGGGATGGATGACTGCGCGATGTCCTTTACCGTGCGGCATAGAATGTCTGCAGCGAGTAGCCTAGTTTGGGTTGCATTGCGATGGTTGGCTGAGTAATGGACAAGTTCAGTCACAAGAACATCCCAGCCGCTATCATCAGGCAGGTAACTGGCAAGTCTTTCTTCATTGAGGCCAGCAAGCTCCCCAATTTTGTTGAGCGCGAAGGCCGAATCTCGCGAATTTGCGTCAGTACTCAACGACATGCCAGAAACGCTCCCTAGTCGTCGCTGGTGAAGGACCTTCGGCCGTACAGCGTTGGATGGTGTCTGCTCGCCGCTCGGTGTGTTGTCGCTACTAGTCTGGATAAGCCCGCATAGCGCTTGTAAAACTTCTACAAAAGACTCATTAGGAAAGTCCGCCGTGCTCTCGAAAAGTCTACGAGCTGCTGATTGTACAGCCGAGGTCTCATTTTCGATCTTCTCAGAAATGTCCGCCTCGGTTCGGGCTCCAGAGACTGGTGTTCTCTGTCCACCCTGGCTTGAGTACGCCATCACTAGGTCTGCTACCTGAAGAGTCTCAAAAACTATTGACCAAGCTGAATGAAGCGTGGGTCCAAGAGCAATAGCAAGGTTGAGCAATGCCCGAAGACAAAGAAGGTTTCGAGCACCTAGCATCGGCAAATGATTCACTTCGTGCGACGGGCGCCGATTTTTATCCAGTGCTGATGCTGCCTGGCTGACCAGACTGTCGACATTCAGCAACCCTTTCGAGCCTGTCTGTTCAGCGGGTGGCAATTTTGGCGACGTGACATTGGCCATAACCATACTCGAAGGAACAGCTGCTTTAGCCAGAGTCGTCAGGAATGCGTCTCGAGGTGTCGGGAGCACGAGCAGACCAGCAACCTGTGTGACCTTCTGTATAGCCCGTACTAGAGCTCGGTAATAATCAGCATCCAGCGCTGCATTGAGAAATGTCGAGCATGTCGCGAGTATTGCAGGCCAACACTCTGTGACTAGTGTGGCTGACGTCTGTATATATGCATAGGCAGGGTGCTCTTCGAGAGACAGTGGGTTGACTGGGATTGTCTTCTTCCGAAAAGATTGGGTTCGCGACAATTTCCGTGAAGATGAAGGTGGCGACGCTGGGTCTCCTCCAGGTGTTACATATTCTTCGGCTTTGGTCTTCCTCTTGCTCTTCGTTTCGTGGTGCACGGTAAGAGGCAGGACAAACTTGGCCAAGCTCTCAGAAACGTTTGTAATGCATGTCAAGACCAAGCTATAGATGTACGTCTCCGGCATAGGTGGTGGCTCCGCCTTGTCGAGATGTTCAATACAGGGTGTCTTGAGATTACTCCATTGGGAGCTGATACCTGCATGATGGTTGTTCCCGCTGTTCTCGTTCGTAGGACCGCCTATCATACCAGCGAGAGCTCCGGCTTCGGCGACAGCTTGATCAGAAGCAATGTCTTTGCCGTCATTGCGATTCGCTGGAAGCGATGACTGCTGTCCAAGCCCGATCACGGCAGGTTTTTCGGTGGCCAAGCGAACGAAAGACGCCAAGTTATCTCCGAATATGTTCTTCTTTCCCTCTTGTTCATCAAAATGTGAATATATCTGTAATAGAAGGCGAGAATCTGAATATATGCCGCGAAATACTTCTAAGCACAATGCTCGTTTCCAAGAGCTTGACGCTTCTGGGTCAAGCATATGGTTTAATAGGCCAAGGGCAATCTCGCATTCTGAAGGCATGATTGTGAGGTGGTTGCGAATGAGTAAATTCAGTATCCGGATGATTCGTAGCGTGATAGGGAAAGACAATCGATCAGAAAGCGAGCGAATAATAGTCGGCATAAGCAAGGAACGAAGAACATGTGTATGTTCCGCATGCGTTGTCATGATCTTGGCGTGATTGGATAGTATCGCTTCAATGACCTCGAGGGTAGTTGTAGATGGCAATGGGGAGAATCGTACAAAGGTTGTCTTTTCGCCTGTAAGAAGAAGGTTCAAGTCGTTAAATACCTGAAAGATATGAGTATGATATTCAGCACAGTATAATGCGTCATACCTTCAGCGCATCGTGAGCCGCTGGTCTGACCGAGACAGTACCGTCGTCTGCAGGCACGTCGCTAACTGCGGGTATCTCGAGTGACTTCTCTACCAGAAAGTTAACAATCGTCGTTGGAAGAGTAGCAGACATCCTACCATCCTCTATTACAACCCTATCGAATACGGCTATAACCAGCTGTTGCAGTGTCGCTGCGGCCGTGTTGCTGACTGCAAAATTCTTGGCATTTTGAAGCGCGGAACAAGTTTGTAAGACAGTGGCCAGAGCATCACTACGGACCTCAGTCGGATAGTTCTGCACAAGTGACGGCAGGATCTGCAAGATTTTTAACTGCACATCATGGCCTTCACGACGTTAGTTATTTTCGTGGCACTATTGGTGGCATTACTTAGTGTAACGGAGTCCTTCAATGCATCGAGGACTTCAGTCAATCGTTCCCTTGGTAGTGCCTTGGAAACACTGAGTCTTTGCAGACAAGAGATGGCCGTGGAGCCGAATTTGGCATTACGAGTGTTGCAGGCAATGAGAAATGGAGAAATGAAATGAGGCCGCCTAGACAGGTCTGTCCCACATTAGCGGAAACCCTGCGACTATACAGTAAAACTTGCCAGCGGAAAGTTGCGCCTCGGATGTCACTGGAAGCGATTTCAGGTCGTGAAGTGCTTTCTCGGCCGCGTTCTTTAGCTCCGCGTTCTTACGTTTGGAGTCTTGAATGAGATTCCCTAGCTCAGCCGCCAGAATCTGTGCTGTCATTCTCGGGGCCGTAGTTATGGCATGAGGGCGCCCGTTGCAAAATCAAGCTCCGCCAAAGAGGAGTGTCAAACGCTCCGGTCGATGTAGTGAGCAGTGAACAGATGTCGCGTTGTCGGAGATAATCCGGTGCTTTAGCGATGTGGCTTGACCCCAGTCGCAGCTGCCTTTAGCTTCCGCCAAGACAGCGAGTGACCGCACCGCGATCGAGACCTAGATAGAGCCAGCCTTTCCACTCAAGCGCTCATGAGCACCTTTCACTTTGTCTCAGGATTTGTGTTTGTCTGCACTCTAGAGCAATCGCCCACACACCGCCCGCACACCGACCGCGACCCAGCTCCCGCTCATAAATAGCTCCATAGCGGGGTACAGCCCACTTTCACTCAGGTGTCAACCGCGTCACCATCATCCCGCCTTACCGCCTTGTAACCGGACCATGGGTGCCAAAGTACCCCGAAATTTCCGGCTGTTGGAGGAGTTGGAGAAGGGAGAGAAGGGTCTTGGTGCCGGTATGTCTAGATGCCATACTTCCATGCTCTCGTATCTAACTTTCCGCAGAGGCATGCTCGTACGGTCTCGATAATGGAGACGACCTGCTGATGTCGGACTGGAATGGTACCATTCTTGGACCCCCTCACGTATGTACCCAATAGTGAGAGACTTGAGATTTGAGTACACATATGGTTGGCCATGCAGAGGCCGATTGTTCTCAAAGCCTTACCCGGCAGCTATTTGTCCCTCGCTTGCACTATATGTCACTGACATCCTTCACAGAGCGTCCACGAGAACCGCATCTACAGCGTAAAGATACACTGTGGTCCCAACTACCCTGATCTTCCTCCCGAGATCTCCTTTACCTCCAAGGTGAACCTACCGTGTGTCGACCAGCGGAACGGAAAGGTATACATGCGGACAACTTGTGGGAGTCTCGGGCTAACAAGGCTCAAGGTTGATCCAACGAAGGTGCCCTGTTTGGCTCAATGGAAGCGCGACTTCACTATGGAGACCATCCTGATTGAGCTTCGGAGGTAAGACCAAGTCGACCTAGCTCAATCCAAGAATGCAAATGCTAAACGATCCAGGTATATGGCTCTGCCGCAACACAAGAAGCTGCCGCAGCCTCCTGAGGGCAGCACATACTGAAGGGGTGTCCTGTTCCCGAAGATACGCATGTATATGGCCCTGCTGGACGCCCGATTGTTGTCGTAGCCTGGCGCTGGGAACACAAATAATGCGGATAGTCTTTTGAAGTCCCTTCTATCTTACGTGGGGCCTGCGAAGACATGGATTACGAGATTTGAGCGTGATTACGAATGCATTGGAATGGAGTTCGGGGCTCTACTATATCGGCTCGGGGACTAGACCGCAGCTGTACGGAATGGTCAGTCTATCGAGTATTGGAACAGTCCTCCATTGGCGCGGCACCTTCACGATATGCAATTTACCTGAGATGGAGATGTCTGAACGTTGAAACCCAAACGCAACACTCTTGCACGAATGCAAACATTAGATATTGCGACGGTTACTATCAGGATACAGGCTTGGACACTCACGAGAAAGCGGTCTGTTACGGGCTGGAGCTTGTAAAAGTTGTTTACTAAAATCCTGGTTGCAAGCAGTGCATAGTCTGCATTTAATTTGACATATAGCCCTATAAGGTCTCTAGGTACATACCACAGTGGCCGAAAATAAGCGTCCCTAAAGAAGAGCAATTCATTTGTTCGCAACTTATTTCAGCCACCGATCGCGAATCGGCTTAGTCTTCCTACCTCTCACGATCTTCTGACCTTCCTGGATCGCTAACTCCGTCTCTTTGTCTATCAATTCGGTCATCCTCGTCGCAGTTTCTGTTGCCTTTTTGATATCCTTCTCGTGGGCCGCCCGATTTGCTTGTTCTGCGATATTCACTTGATATACCCACAGAGGATCGAACGTTCCATATTTCCTAGTATCTTTCTCCACGAAACCGCACTCCCGTTTCAATATCGCGTCCCATTCATCCTCGTGATTCGACAGCGGGATCCAGTAATTCAGAAACAGAATTCTGTCATGAAAATTGTCTATGCGCCGTTGTAGCGCCTGGCGGATTACGCGACTCAGCACCGGCGGCTGTGGCTTCTTGATGCGGAGGAACGGGATGCCGTTCGCGGAAGCAAGTATGGGGACATGGCGAGGGCCATTCGTCTTCGCGTAAGGGCGTACGTTCAACAAGGCTTTCTCGGGCGGAAGCACGGCGCCGTGATCTTTCGCAGAGGGGTCTAATTGTGGCTTTGTGTGTCGCCGTCGCGATGACGAGCGTACGATACGACGGGGAAGAGATGGTATAAGGGTCTTCAAAGCATCTACGCTCTTCGAATTCAGGGTCTGAGACGCATCGAGGTGACTGAGTACCTATAATTGTTAGTCGGAAAGATGGAGGCCAAATGTCCAACCACAAACCTCATATCCAGCTTTGAAAACAAGCCCTAGCTGTCGGGAGCTTTGCAATTTCCGGTTCTGGCGGAACTTGTTACGAATGGCGTTGTGTAACAACGTGCGCTCCTCATTCTGGAGAGCGTTTGCGGATGAGCATCGAGAAAGAAGCGCCCGGTACAGCGCGATCGCTGTAGGAGTTAGATTGGTAATAAGGATAGAACGAGCTAGACTCACCAGCCACGCGATGCTGTATATATAACTTAGGCTGGAGAAACCCGGGCATGCATAAGCGTTATCGTGGGTTGTCAGTCGAGTGTCTACTAACGCGACGCGGTTTGCGATCATCCTGGTCGGAACCTCGAAGTCGCATGGTCACGTGCATTTCGTCATACCTAGGCACAGGAGCCGACATAAAAACTAGGAATGTACTGTAGGCGCGCACCTTATTCCTTAACAACTAACTATATTGTATGCTCGTGGACTCAAAGCATAATAGTCCATCGTAGGTGTTCACAGTAGGATGGATTCCTAGTTTGTGCGAAGCACATGGAACAGTGGCCTATGCAAATTGCATTCGACACGATGGGTATAACTGGTTCTAATAGCTAGCGCTGTTATTCGTAGACATTGCTCCTGCACTATCGGTTTGAGCGCTGCCGCTATGATGCTGCCTCTATCTTTAAATCTTTGATCCCTGCCAGAGCATCTTCACCCTCATCTTCCTCTATCTTGCCCACGAGACCTCTCTCCCATAATTCTCTGCCCGTCAACTTCTTTTCCTCTTTCCTCCCCTTCTTCTTGTCTTCTGCCTCCTGCTCGTCCTTCTTCTTTTGCTCCTCCTCGGCCAGCTCTCTCTGAAACTCCTCCCTCCACTGCAGAAAGCTCTCTCTAGTGACCGCCTCACCTTGGAACTTCTTGTTCTCTTCCTCCTCGGCCTTCTGCGCCTCTATCTCTGCGAGCGCCGCTTTTGCGCCTTGTCTTTCGGTTATGAGCAGCTCGGCGGAGTCTTTAAGTGTTGTGACGAGCGTGAAGACCATTTGCATGCCGAGGTTGTCGGTTATGGGTTCGGTGAGGGAAGAGAGGAGAACGGCTTTGTCGTCTTGGATATCAAGATAGGGATGTTTGGGGGCGTTTGGTGGCTGGGTTATGTCGAGGTCGGGGGCTTCGTCGGGGTAGTTTGGGGTGAAGCGGACGTTGAGAATGATCGTTGCTATATCTATGTCAGATACGGGAACGAGAATAAATGAAGACTTGGAGTACATACGCGGTTCCGAGTCATCTCCTTCATCGTTCGTAACTTCGAGCTGTATGGCTATCCGGAATTCTGTATCTGAGATATCTGCAAAATCGACGTCAGATCAAGGTATTCGAGAGTATTGTTAAGGTTCTCAAACCTGTAATTTCGTCCGGGTATATTGAGTCGAGAATCTCGCGCTCTTCCTTCTGCTCTTCGACTCCCATGTTTGCGCGCTGTGTGCGTCGTATGTCAATGTGAAGATATTTGACAATCTTCCCCGGATTGAAGCTTCTTCAGTCGCTCGAACTATTTGAGGCAGCTTCAATTATGAGAAGTCTGCAATTTGCGACGTACAGTGTATGGTTCAGGTCCACAGACACGCCAGGTTGTGTATTTCGCATGCTCCCATGTTGGCGGGGCGCGACTTCCCCACGTCAGTGCACAGACCAGCACTTTTGTAAATTTTTGGGTTGGGTCGTACCTTTCACCTTGTTTTCACACTTTACAAACACTTCTTCTTTATTCGAAGGTTCGTGAAGCTGTACTTTCTACGGAATCATATCTGTCTGGTACTTCCCGGAGCTGAGCGCAAACACATCAGTGAACGATCGCAAGCCACAGCCCACGATGGCGAAGACGAAACCCCAAGATCGAGCACGAAAAGCGAAAAAAGACGCAAAGAACGGTGCAGCTGATGGAGCGAAAAAACCCAAAACGTCACCCGAAACTCTACTCGTTCAAGCCGCCGCATTACTACAAACATCGCAGCCAGACGAGGCCCTCGTGGCCGCCAAACGAGCGCTGAACCTACTCCAACCCACATCGGAGCCAACCTTGGCTGCACTTCCCGCTCTCAACCTTCTAGGGGAGATAAACGTAGATCTTGGGGATCCAGACTCAGCACGAGAGGCATTTCTGGCTGCGATAGCGCTGGATACAGAAGGTGTGCACGACGGCGCAGAAAAGTTCTTGTGGCTAGCTCAACTCAACGAGGAAGGCGGAGCGGAAAGCGTACGGTGGTTCGAAAAGGGTATAGAGGTGCTGAAGCGGGAGATTAGCGAGCTGGAAGGCAAGATCGTGAAGCAGGCTGAGATCACAGAAGCGCTGGCCGAGAAGAAGCAGAAGATCGCGAATGCGCTCTGCGGCATCGCCGAAGTCTACATGACCGATCTCTCGTGGGAAGCCGAAGCCGAATCCCGATGTGAAGCAGCCGTTACAGAAGCTCTGCTCGTTGCACCTGAAACCCCGGAACCACTTCAAACACTTGCATCAATACGAATATCACAGCTGCGCGTCGAGGATGCAAAAGCAGCCCTGACGCGAAGCATGGCGTTATGGACAGATTTAGAAGCTGACAATCCCTCGATCCCGGACTATTCCACACGAATAAGCCTATCCCGCTTGCTGATGGAGGCTGAAATGGAAGATGAAGCAATCGAAGTGCTTGAAAGGCTTATTGGCGAAAATGACGAAAGTGTAGAGGCTTGGTACTTGGGCGGCTGGTGCTTGAATCTGATAGCTGAAAAGCAAAAAGCAAACAACGACATGGAGCGGATAGTGCCGCTTCTGAAGGCCAGTCGTGACTGGCTAGAAAACTGTCTCAAGCTATATGCGGCGTTTGAGTACGAGGATGAGCGCCTCAAAGCGCACGCAGATGAACTGCTGAAGGAACTCTATGGCGCTGTGGGCCCATCTACTAGCGAGGAAGAAGAGGAAGAAGAGGAAGAAGAAGAAGAAGAAGGGGAGGACTGGGAGGATGCAGATGATGATGCAGAAATGGATGGAACGTGATGGGTGTCCGGGCAGCTTGTTGTCATGGAAAATGCACCAAAATTGCTTCTCCACGTTGGCAGTTGCACAGGATTCAAGAGTCTAATTGCAAGACTCTGGCCCAAAGCTTCTGGCCGCAAGAAATTGCGCCGTAACATTCGCGGAAGGTAGAGTCTGGAGAAGTAAGGTGCCGTGTAGAGTAGATGCTGGAAGCGGAGGGAGTAAGCTCGCCTACCTACAAGCGTGGCCATCTCCAGCATGGTGGTCAGCGAACCAATGCAGTCCCTGCATCTCTGCCGCATATTGTAAGCGCGGGGTGATGGATGTTCATAATTGGAATGAAATGACGACTATTTGAGCCACGGCCAGACGTCATTATATTTGCATTTCGTAGCTGCACGTATGGACTCTCGACATGCATGTCATCGTTGGCGATGGATTCGTTGCTAATCCGGCACAGCTTAGTGTTTCAAGCTCGCCTCCATGGGCGGCTTCAGCCAAGCCCCTCTAAGTGCTTAGAGAAGTGCACCTAACCATCTATGTCTCGCACGCGAAGAAGCAGACAATGCTGTGCCCCCTCTTCCGCTGCCACCACGCAGATATACCCGCTGTTCGCTCGGCCGTAGATTTGCGCTGAAGTCCAGCGCTCGCTCATCGCGCCCCGCACTGGAATCGACCGATGAAGGCACCGTTGCAAGCCCGCTTGTCTGCGCGCGCCCTGGATACTCGCTGCAGCTGAGTACCTCCCCACCTAGCCTGGACATGCCCTGCGACAGGGCCCGCTTCGCCGAATGATCTGGTACCTTCTCTATCCACTGCGTGGGTGAGTACGCGCCGCGTCCCGAGTCTGATGGCATCGCTCAAGTTGTATTAGGACCTCGGAACCAGCCGAACTGTCTCCCACCCACCCAATCCGCCGCGCGTTCAAGGCCTACGGCACCGCAACGGCGCGACACTGGCTTTTGTCGATCATCCTTACTGTAATCGTCTCCGTTCTGCTCTGCTATCCCGCCGTCTTCCAGACCGACAGCCCCGCCGCGGCCGGCCTGCGCAACCTTCCGAAGCATGTGTGGACATCCACCACCGAGGTGGGCAGTGACCGAGCCGCTGATGTCGAAGCGCGCCAGGTCTGGGTACATGGCGATTATATGAAAGCAATTGACCGGCGCGTGTTAAAAGTAGCATTGGACGTGCAAGATGCCCTCATTGGCGACGGCTTCGACGAGGTGCTCGGCACACCGCCAGAGAGTAAATCGGCGCGCGCGCACAGCGAAGAACATTGCGCCGCAACCAAACCTGGCCAGCGATGGGGATTCCATTCACCTTTGATGTACTGGAACTGCTCGCATAAACTCCTGGACGAGGACTCTGACTTACTTGCAACTATCAATTCCCATGCGCAATTGCAATCAGCATTGAATATCACATTGCGCCCGAGCACCGTCTTCGCAGGCAAGTCCTTTGCCAAAACAAAGCTGCGTTCAGCCGATGCCATAGTGATAACGTTGTTTGACCAGACGGCCGCCGGTCTTGGAGATAGCTGGGACAAAAGGTCGGGCTTGCTGGTGCAGAACCTCGCACCGGAATGGTGCATGATTCCGCACGATGGCCAAGTTGCGACAAGCCGCCTATACGAGTTCCGCTTCAAACCAATGACATTGAATGACGATCTGTTTTTGGCAGCATCATACATGGTAACGGCTGCTTATGTGGTCATGAGGATGATGCAGCTTCGGGCTGTGAAGAGCTGGTTTGGTCTGCTCATCACCATAGGCGCCAAAGTAAGTCTCTCGCGAATTGGTGGTTCGGTTTACTGACATGAAAGTAGATGACGGTCTGTGTTATTGGCAGCTTCACCATCTGCTCTTTCCTAGGCATCAATCTTGCCCGCATCCCTAGGCCATGGTTTCCAGGGGTGGTATTCTGTTTCGGTCTGGGAAACATGTACGCTATATTGCTGTCGCATTGTTTGGACGTTCTTTGGCTGACCACGTGTAGCTTCCGCTTAATCAACGTTGTGCTTGAGACTCCTGCTGAAATGCCTTCCCCTCAACGCATCGGCCACGCTCTTGGACAGGTCGGCCATCTCTCTCTTGCTGTAGCCGGACAGAACCTTATTCTCATATATCTTTGTTCTCGAATTGTCACCCCTTGGGTCGCAGACTTCTGCATCTTCGCTGCCGTTACCCTTATTCTCGACCTGGCTTTTCATTTGACCTTCTTCCTTGCCGTCCTGAGCGTCGACGTCCAGCGGATGGAGCTTTCCGACTCGCTCGAACGAATTGACCTGAACCACCGAGCAGCGAAGAGCCGTCGGGCAGAACGTCAAACCTGGCTCTCGGCGCTACGTGAAGGCACACTACCTGTCAGCACACGATTCGCAGGCTCTGTCGCGATGCTATCCTTCTTGTTGGCCATCAATTGGCATTTCTTCGACAGCAACGGGCGAAAGCTCACTGTGCATACTCTTAAGGAGAGAATGTTCCGAAGACAGGAAAAGTTAGACGTCGTTTCTACTTGGACCCTACCGTCTATCAATCAGGCCCGCACCCCTGCTGACTGGTTACGGATACAAGACCATAATACAGCGAAGGAACTTTTTGGGTTCATTAAACCTGGCGCACACAGTTTTGTCGCCAGGATATATGACCCGATTTTAATCGTCTCCAAGAACGCAACGGGCAGAGATGTGGGACAAAAAGCATCATCTTTGACAGAAAGCTTCCGTCACTTCGCTCGCGGGCATGCATACTCTGCTGCGCTGATGGTCGCGTTTTTGATCGCCGGGGTCACGCTGCTCATGAATTACCTGCTCTGGACCGGTCTTCCTGAAGGCTTCGGGGAAGAGGAAGAAGACGAGGACGCTTTTTTCAACGTCGAAACGCTGTCAGCCGTTCAAGCCCTAGATATTGTGCAGCTAACCTCTTCGCCAAAGGGTCATATTGCCAGTGTATCGCTGGATCGAACGACATCAATCTGGTTTCACGATCAGAATACCTTCCGACAGACAACTCTACAGACAAGTGCCATGAAACCAAAGTTATGGCCCATCATAGCAAGCACCATGGACGATGCGGGTGACTTACTTGCGTTGTGCAGCACCGATGGCGTGATAGGTCTTTGGAGCCTCACCGCTGCACGATTCTCGACTGTGCAAACCATAGATCTTCGTGGCCAAGCGCCCATACTGCTCACGTTTGCCAACGTCCCTCGCTCTGGTCAAGACCTTTTTACTCTGCTTCTTGTAACACCGGACGGTCACTTGACCGAGTTTGAGACACGCGGCGGATTTCACCATACAAGAAGAATATGCAAACGCACTATTCTCTGCGCTACGATCTATACTTCCCGCAAAGGCGAGGTTGGTCTCGTTTTCGTCACCATAACTGGGGAGGTACATATCCTAGCTCTCGACGGTAGCCAAGATAAGACATCGGAAGTGGTCGCCGGTCTCGACCCAGGCCCACCGCCTGGAAGCAATCCATTGAAGATACGTTGCATCGAGGCGGTACCTTCACTAGGGATGATCTTTGCGCTGCGGGATGAAGAGGCGGAAATATTCGACTTCAATAGCCGCGGGCTCGTCCATGCTCTTCGAATTGGCCACGCCAAGCCACATTCTTTCCGTGTCATGCATTCAGCGCTGCGGCAGTGCGCATGCGGCGCTCCAGCTGTTCATTCTCTTTCTGTTGCTTACACGGAGGAGGAATCTGATCACTTGATCATGCAGACATTTACTCTTGACGACTGTCCGACTTCTTTAATTTGTCTAGGCAAACCCTCCGACAACGATTCCCATAATTGCCAAAGTCTTGCTTCTGCCAACGACAGTGTACACATTGTCGAACCCGCTGGAGCTTGGGAAGCCATATCATCTCTCGGTTTAGTAGGCATCCGGAGGTGCGACTCCGCGCCAACCCCGTCATTGGTTGCTTCCAATACGGATTACGGGTTTCCGGCGCCTTCGGCGTTAGCATCTGCACTACATGAACGTGCTGTGCGGCATAGCGAACTATTCCAGAGTGCGATTACAGCCACATCGACCTCACCACCGACGCATAATACTGATATCGACGGCTGGCAGGCATGGGCGCTTTCAACGAGTGGCGAGTTCCGCTCGCGCCCACTTGGTTCTGGCTCAGTCAACGATGCTGATGAGCTACTGGGCGACAACCAACTCTTTGTCGCCGCTGCCGGGCCGATTATAAAACTGGGAAAGAGAAGTGTCGCGGTCGGCTTTGGCAACACGATCAAGATTATCACACTGGGGAAGGAGACGTTTGACGGGTCAAGCACTGGTGTGGACCTGGGCGCGGCGTTCCACAAATCGAAGACGAGACGAGGCCCTGGCAGAAAGCTGCGATGACTAGATGGCCGGCAGTGGAGAAATGAACCTGCGGCGTGGGAACGGAAAGGAAATCGGTCTTCCGTTGGCGCATCAAAGGACTGGACTTGGGAATAGGACGCACATACCCCTGGATGAACGGCGTCCTGGTGCATACACGGCGCGTGATGGAGATCACGACGTCGACTTATACCTTGTGGGAGTACTGTGGAATTTTAGAGCGCGGCGTCGCGGCAACATGTTTCGACTTTGGCGCAATAACCCTGTGATTTGAATAGCTTGGCTCTTTCTTGCTGTTACATACTTGTAGAGAGTATTAGTTGTGGTCGCATTCACGACCAAAGTCTAAGCTTGTAGCGCTTTACACCTCGGTGACTTGTTTTTCTGGATTGTCTCCTCGGGCTCAATGTCTGCGTATTCTCCAAGGTCATGATGCTATGTAGGAGTGCAGCAGTACCCACAGTGAGCGAATAGGAGAGGAAACGCTACACCTGTCACACTGGGCTATACCTACCCCAGCGGAGTACATGGAGAAATGGTTCGCTCGCGTTGTCTACACACCAGCTATGCTCCCACTGTTGACAGCTGCAATACATCGAGAAGAAGAAATCCTTGACCTTGTCGTGTAGACGATGCCCTGAGCTGGCGACCTGCCCACCTGAACGTAGTGCAAGGCAACTGCCGGAGCTTGCACTCTCTGTACCCACCTAATCTGACGCGGCAGCAGAAGTGGCGCATGAAGATTCCCCGCTACAGGGACAGCCAAGCGTTGCATGTGGCTTGTGCCGAGTTTGCCGTGCCGCGATTGCCAGAATGGACATGGAGAACAAGGCTTGTCAGATAAGGCAAGGGAAACAGGGACAGGTGAATACAGAATGTCACCCGTGACAGGGCCACATGCGTGTGGCTGTGAGCATTGACGTCAACGTCTGGAGTCCCTGGAGCAAGGTCCCCGCCATCACAAAGCGTGGCGCATCCCTGTCGGTTCGGCTAGGGCAGGGGCTCTGAGCACACGATCTCTCTCCCTCGTGCCTCCACAAACCGCCCTTCCACTGCTGTAATTCGCGACAATCGCCCATTCTTACCGGGTCAGCTTACACAGCAATCGCATTGCCATTATTTGCCCTGATCTGTGAGTTAGTCCACCCTGGGGCCGCTGTGAATGAGGAAGCGCATCTTTCACATGCGACGGAAGTCCGACTTTCGTCATCTTTCGCGCCCAGGTCCACGAGTGCCTCGCGAGTGCTATGCATGCTGATCCGTGGGAAGGCGACCATGGCGAACGAAAATGCACCGTTCGATCCGTACGAATCGATACGATACATCCCGGCGCGCTACAACTACGAAGATTCCGATAATTCGGCCCTGAGCCTCGTCCTCACCCTGCGGCCGGAATGGCGCGAAACAAAAGACTCGGTCGAGTTTGTGCGCTTCACGGACGGCATCACCAACACGGTATGTGTCCCTGGCACTGCTTCCGAGCGCGACCAAGGTAAAAGGGGGCTTTGCTAATGTGGCGCGGCTAGCTCCTCAAGGCAATCAACAAGCAGCCAGGTCTGTCCCAGGCACAAATCGACAACGAAGCGGTCTTGCTACGAGCGTATGGAAAAGACACCGAAGTCTTGATAGACCGCAAGAGTAGGTTGTCTTCATCCCGGCAACTATGCCCATACTGACGTGGAGGCAGAGGAAACCTCGTCGCATTGTCTGCTCGCCCGCCACGGCCTGGCTCCTGCGTTGCTCGCTCGCTTCGACAACGGTCTCCTATATAAGTACCTGCAGGGCAATGTCTGCTCGCCCGCAGACTTGCGCAAGCCGGAAGTATGGCGCGGGGTGGCACAAAGGCTCGGGCAATGGCACGCGGAACTACCAATCAATAGCATCAGCACAACATGTCCCACACCTACACAGATCGCTCCTTCCAAAACCAAACGTGCTTCACTTGTGGCCATGGCAGATCTGACGCCAGGCAAGCCGATCCCGAACGTGTGGACCACGATGCAGCGATGGATCCTCGAGTTGCCCATAAGCACCACTCAACAACTCGAGCGCCGGACCCTCCTCCAGAAGGAACTGCAATGGCTAGTTGCTCGTCTGGGCGACACCCCTGGTGTTGGAGGCACAAACCCCTTCGTCTTCGCCCATTGCGACCTGTTGAGCGGCAATGTCATCATTGAGCCCGCGCCCTCGTCTGCTTCGGCGTCGCGCCGCTCCAGCGCATCCGGTGGCTCTGAAGAGAACGAACCGCCCGCTACCGTATCCTTCATTGACTACGAGTATGCCACGCCGGCGCCTGCCTCCTTTGACATCGCAAACCACTTCGCCGAGTGGGGCGGCTTCGATTGCGACTTCACCGTTCTGCCCACGCGCCACGTGCGCCGAGCGTTTCTGCGCGAATACCTGTACAGCTTCAGCATGCACATGAACCGCGTATTCAAAGAATCTGAGCTAGACGATTTGTTCGACCAGGTCGACGCCTTCCGCGGCGTCCCCGGCTTCTACTGGGGGATATGGGCACTGATTCAAGCCAAGATTTCCTTGATCGATTTCGACTATGCGAGCTATGCTGAAGTAAGATTAGGGGAATACTGGGCGTGGAAGCGCGAGATGAACGGCGAGCGGGCTGCTGCTGGAGAGCAGGTGCCGGTGCGGGAGAGGCGGTGGGCACAGGATGAGTAGGACTGCTCCGGGCCTTTCAACAGCCAGGCCATATACAGTTCCTTATTATCGTGAGACGAGCGAGCAGCACAGCATCGATGTCATTCGATACGGATTGCATCAGAAAAATGACCGACCTCTGGGACTTTTGGCGTTCTAGCGATCTGGCAGGCGCTTTCTGTAACTTTGATTCCATGTAGGTATATATTAATAGGCCGAACATTTCCTTCACTGGGCGAATGCATCACTACTTCAAGGATCCGTCTTAAGCATGAGTGCATAGTGCCGAGCCGGCCTGAGTACCTATTGTAGAGCTGGACCTATTAGGGTGTTATACGTGAAGTTCGCCCTAACCTGCATTCAACATGTGGAATCACCGTGGCTAGCAATCAAGATGAGATCTGTAGCCATGAGAATCCGAAATAGACCTCTAAACTATCATTGTATTATTATAAAAGGGAGCGAGTTGATACAAGATCAGTATGCTCTAGATAGCTAGTTCCTTTGGTCGGCCTCTGCTTCTGAAAGGGCGAGGGAGAGGGAGAGGGTAGCGGGAAACGTCACGAAACAAAGTTATTGCCTGTTACGGTATCATCGTTGCCGTCTATGCCACTCACCTCAACCCACTACCTCCCCCGCACTCCACCACTCGCGAAAGCACAACTCCTCCCGATACCCTGCTGTCCGACCCTTCCCGTCCACCGACCCAATCAACACCATCCGCAACGACGATCACTACTCGGTCTCGCCCCATGGCACGGGAAGCCTTCTGCGTTGAAAATTCAATCAGCGCGATCGAGCGAGCACACTACTGACTCTCTCGCGGAGAATCGCCATCGCCCGTCTCCAACCATCCCCTGCCTCCACTAGCTCTACCTCGATCCAGCCCCGGATTTCAATATCCGGACACGCACCCTCGAGATCTAGGCGCCGTACAACGTTCACTGTAGTGTAGGGTAAACAGAATCGGGGTCCTGGGCTGGATCCTGGGCTGGATCCTGGACCCTTGCCCTCGTAGCGAGTGTTGCGGCTGAGTCGTGTAGACTACGCCGAGCGCTAAGGAGGGGAGGGGGTGGGTGTTGCATTTGTGTGTAGTCGATTCTGGACGAAGAACACACGTGCGGAGTCGTGCGAAGTACAACGTCAGACATTAGAAGTTTAGCAGATCTGGTCATATAAAGATGGCACGGTGTTTCAGTCAAAGAATCGATGTCGCGATACATTTTCCCAATTCGTGAATATAGCTCGTACATGTGCTTTCCAAAGTATCCCGTGTATATGCAGAGAGATCGAAGACAAAAAGGGACGTGGTATCATAGTAATCCTTTGGCCGTAATTCGTAATCTTATCCCAATTCCAAACACAGACCCAAAACTTTTCCAGATGCAACCCAAGATTATTGCATTTGTCAAAACCTACGCCTTTGCTGTTGTTTCCTCGATCTGGCCAGTGGTCGTCTCCATCCAGTCAACTCCCTCGAGCATAGTATCGTCAAAAGTGAAAGTCTCGCCTACAGCGTCCAAGTTAAGCAAGCTGTCGAACTCGCCATCCTCAAAATCGTGCGATATCGGGAGGCTGCTGAAGAGCATCTCGTTGTCTTGATGGTGATTGATGTTGTTGTTGAAGGGATTTGGCGGCAAATCCATCAGACTCCACTTGTTGAACGGAGTTGCCTCAGCCGGCGCGGCCGTGGGCGCTGGGTCTTCCGCAATCGTGATCGCGGGTATTTGATCGTGATCATGATCGGATTCTGGCGGCGTAGACGCGAGGAACGTCTCGAGACGGCGTGCGACTTCTTCGTCAGTAACGTTGTTTTGTGCTGCACTCTTCTCCAGCATAAGTAAATTCGTCGTACCGTTGTCCGGAGGCGGCGTCAGCGTCGAGCGTTGTAACTGCTGCGACGCGGTAATTGCAGGGTTGCTCACAGCCTGCATATCCAACCGTCTCCCTGCGTTTACTAGGTCTTCGACAGATGTCACTGGTGACGTCTTCAAACCAAGAGGTGATGTCGCGTTGTCTACCCCTGGGGTTTGTACTGTAGTAGGCGCTATGTGGATACCGGCTTTGCGAATCGCAGCCTCCAAGAAAGCTGTCGAGTAATCGGCTGCGGCGTATAGATCCCTGAGTTTCCCCATCACGGCCATGCATTGGCAGAACCCGCGTAACGAAGCGTGGCGTGTGTCTTCTTCAGGTGCTTTGATATCCAGCAAGTGGATGATAATGGCAGGAAGCAAAACCGTAACTCCAGTGGTAGGCAAGTACTTCACAAGGTCGGCCTGGTCAAGCCGCTGTGCAATAGAGGTAATGGCCGAAGCTGCGCGGCGAACGTTACGACGAGACACATCTAGGAGATCCGATGCTACGTTCGCTTTAACCGGAACACTCGCGGGCCCACCATGCGACGAGGGAAGAACTTGTGGGCGGTGCAGCGCAGATAGCGTGGTGAAGAAAACCATGTGAAGCAGAGCTCGATTTACATCCAGCGAGTTCTCTCCAGTGAAATCATCTGAATATTTAGCTTCTTCTGCGAGATCTTTGACCCAATTCTGCAATTCTTCGTCACAGGCCTTTACCTCGCTGGTTTCAGGGTCCAGCTTTTTGGGCAAAAGCATCATGGTTGTGCGGTCGTTTTGCAGGCCTTGGTTGTTGTTTAAGACGCAATACTGCTTGGAAAGCACGTGGGAGATGCAAAGGCATAGTCTGGCCTTCTCGATGCACATGATGGCTAATTGGCGCTGCAAGCCAACATCCCGGGCGGCGCGACAGTCTGCTGGTACACAGGTAACAGAATCAGGAATTGCGGAAATTTCGAAATCATCCAAAGTAAGCATAGGTACGTCGAAATCTTCCGACTTTATCCTCGTCGGGCGGCGCATGCCGAGGGCGATAAGGCGGTCTCGCATGTAGGTCGACCACCATATCCGTTTCCACAATTTCGTGCGCTTGCTATCCATATGGGTCTTGTCCGGGTTGCGGTGCAGTCCAATTGTATGCGCGACCGAAGTGGCGACGCCCATCCAGTGCCATGTGTCTTTCTGGTCATCGGGAGTTTCGTAGTAGTAGGTTAGTAAAAGTAAAGCCTGCACTAATGATACACGATCAGATTCGTAATCGAAATCGTAGAGAATCTGGGGGCTCTGTTAGCTGAGGTTCTGATTTCTGAATTCGAATGGAAAATCTTCTGCCACATGCCAGGCCAAATGTAATTTACGGCAAGGCCGACATGCTCGTGCAGGCGCCAGGTGAAGCTCGGGCGCTCGGGCGTTCGGCCGAGCCAAGTAACACAAGCGAATGCATGTGGAATCGTAACTCACCCTAGTCTTCTGAAAGAAATCCTTGCGAGCTTCCTTTCTGGTCGCGTAGCCCGCTGCGCGCAAGTAGTGCATATCGATGAACGCAGAGCCTGCGAACATAACAGCCTGGAACAAGATCAAGCTGACTTTGCCCAAGCTTCCATCAGCTTGATCAATTGTCATCAAAAAGTCGCGTAATTCCAGAAGAGGCATGTAGGGATGCACAAATTCGATATAAGCACGAAGCATCTCACTGCGCAAGGTGCCTGTGGGTATGGTCAAAGCACCCTTCTTCTCAAGGTAGGCCACCTCATCGGGGCCAATCTTCGAAGGCAACGGCTTGATGAATAGAGGGAGGTCGGCCACGCCGAGCTTGGGAGCAGTATAGCCGAACACAGCTCGTTGCGAATCGCCGCCGAAGGCTGAATATGGGAGAATTGGCATTCCGTTGGTCTGAGAGTTCACGGACATGCGGCGGTGGAGGTCTGCCAGGCCAAGGCGGTTTCCATGACTCTGATCTGTGAGGCTGTCAGTTCATGTGATTGGCAAAAGTAACATGCGGCGTCCAAAACGCACAGATGGAGTGAGGCACGTGCTCGTCGTGCCATGCCTCAGCGTCAAGTGACCGCCGCGTTCCAGCTGAGGTTAGGGGTTGGACGCTGTCCAATGTATCGCGCGAAGCGAGTTTGCGGCTGGCAGCGGCTGTCGATACGTTGGTGGATTCCGTTTGGTGCTCATCGTCCTTGCTCCACTTCCTGGAATTCTGTCAGCAATAAGATCTATGGACCAACAATGCCAGATCGGTATCAAAATGATTTGAAAGAGGACGTGTTGCAGTCAAGGCGCCGTTGGTGGCTTGCGGAATAGCTCCGCTGGGCCTGGCCACTTGCATGACGCCATGCTCGTAAACATCATCGTCGACGTTCGGCCAAATGGCATTGGCGAGGAGCCATCGGATGCAGGCTTCTGGGTTTACTGACTTCTTGCGTCTGCTCTCTGACACAATGCATTCGACTTCGTCCAATCTGCAATTTGTGCAGGGTGCGCCGTGTTCGGTGACGTTGCAGCGCACTTTTCGAGCTCGACAACACTGACACGCCTTGGAGGCCCTCCTCTTGACTGAACGGCCAGTCGCGTGTCCATCGATACCTGCCTGGGCGGCTTTGCGCTTGGGTGCCTGGAACTCATGCTGGGACGGTGGTGAATTCGAGCTCTCAGACATGGTGGCTGTTTACTGCTGTTTGTTGGCTGGAGCAGCGGTAAGAAGAATGTGGGGATAGAGGAAAGACGCCAGGACCGGGCAGGTGCGGAGGGGCACTCTGAGTATTATGTATGAAAGCCAATTTCGCCATAGTGGAGTTTCCGCAGCGGCCTGAACAAAGCTAGGGCGTACTCACGCGGCTTGCGATTCAAGGGAGCTGCGTTTATCCCTCATGACACACGCCTCTCACCTTCGGTGGGGATGCTAGCGCGTACCCCAGGCAGGCCCCCAGACGCTTGTGCAGGGTGGACTCGGATGGTCGGCGCTCTGCTACTTGGCGTTAGGCCCATCGATGCCACTCGGTGATTTTCGGGCCCACGAGACACAAAAACGGCCGCGTCCCCGTCAGCCAGCCTCCATCCGAGCGGCTGTGCTGGAAACTTGCCGCGGCTCAGGGCAGCATGCTTTCTGGGGTGCTTTCGTCTCATGCTCAAGACGCTCAGGAAGCCGGACTTCAGTGTTGGAGCGCCTAGCATACCGATCGAGTCATTCATTTCCCACGATCGCCCATTGGCATGGTCGTGCACATCGTTGGACGACTCGAGCACGCTTGAGGATATCCGGATCAAACCCCGGTCGAGACACTTGGTGTCAAACTAACGTCAATGGCTCCAGCATCGTGTCCTCTGCCGAGCTGCTAGCCGGCACAAAGGCGAAAAAAAATTCACCTCTTCCGCAGCAAAGCGCAACACCCAATCGTGGTGCACTATTGTCAGGATGCGGAGTCTCCCGTCTACTGCACGCGGCTGCATCCAGGTTGTCGGGAGCCGGTCACTTCGATTGTGAAAGAACAAGTCTCAGAATCTATATTCTTGGTCGCTAGTAGGCTAAGTGCCGCTCAAATTCGGCATTTGAATGATAAATGAGCCCTCGATCCGCGGCCACTTGAACAACGTGAACGTGTGGGGCACTCGATGATCCTGGAGTTGGGATTCTGCGGGGAGTGCTCGGTGAACGTCCGGAAATATGAGCTCAACCAAACCCGTCAATCCTCCTCCGATCCGACGCGTTGCGTCTCGTTGATGATTGTGCAGATTCTGCTGCTTTGGGGTTCGCGCCATCACTCCGCGGCCGATGCGTCATCTTATTGCGACTCTACCATTCGTGCTGCTCACTCATTAACTGGACACCCACAGTTGCCCTGTGAAATTCTTATGCTACTGGTAGGCTCTGGCTTCAGACGCGGGAATCCCCAAAGCATTGACGCCAGCATCTCGCCCAGCGCGGACTGAGCCGCTTCACCCTTTCTTTACTTCTTTGTAATACAGTTTATTTCAATGTCCGGACATTCCCACGTTTGGCATCTCCATCTGGCATCTCCAGGTCCGGTCTTTTCCACGTGCATGCCTGAAGAGATTCCGGGGGCACTGCTCACGCGAGACCATGGCGGTGTACAGCACAGCTTGGTACCTCGTGATTCCCGTGTTATGTGCTTGTGAAACGGCTTCATCGATCGTGAGCAACTTGGAGCACCCTTGTCACGTCGCTAACCCACACATGACTAACGACTCAGGTCGTGGGGAAAGTCGGAGGAGGAAACGTCTGCGGCGCTAACCCTGTATCTATTCGGTCCTTTCGTCCAGCAACTTGCGACATCCTGAAGATCTTACACGCATGGCTATCGTCGGCTTGCGTGAGGACATGAATGGCCGGCGCTTGAAAGTTACGCAGAGATTTCACCAATATGCACAACTGCAGCAATGGACGCGGGATCAGCATCAATAAAACATGCGCAACGTCGCTGGAGTCCACATACCCACTTTGTGGGCCGCGTGTTGTCAGAAATGTCGGTCTAGATGGCGGGTCTGTACTTTTGACGCGTGAAGTAGATGCACGTGGCCAAACAAGAGTGCAATATCCGCTTGGCTAGTTTAGGTAGGCACTTGCCTTACCTTTGCCGACCATCATTCAAATAAACTTATATCATTGCCTGGTCATCTTCTGAAAGATGGATTGCATCTTCGCCGCAATCGAAGAAAAGTGGGCAACCTTGCACGGCGAGAAGACCGGCACCAACCAATGCGGATACATTTCCGTGGTTTCCATCGGAATGCGCGGAGTTGGCGCTGCGGAATACATCCTCTTCAGACTCAGAGCTGAACACCAGCGATGTAGTGTCAGGTCTAGACTGCGACCTTGTACAGTAGCCTACATTACTTCACGACTGGTGAAGGCCTCGACTTACAATATGTCTTCACGTTACCACGGGAGCTCAGGCTTGTACCTCTCCTGCCAATATTCTGCGGCTATAGTGTTAGCCGTGTATATCGTTGGAAGATAATGTCGCAGTATGTTCCATGATTGATGAGATTCGAGTGGAAGGATCGTACTCGTTTCAACTATGTAAGGTAAACTATAACTTCGAAGAACCCTTGGACCTTTCCATCGCCTTTGTTTTGTTCCTGAAGTTCTTGACCAGCTGTCGCACTCCTAGATCCATCATTACATCCTCGCTCCCACCCGGAATGCGGATGCCTGGCACCTCCCGATAGATTCCTGAACAAACAGTTAGTAAACAAAGCTTTAGGCTAGATTACGGATTGAGCAATACGATCCGCACTCGTGAATAGACGTACTTTCGACCAACTCTCCTTGGCCAGACTTCGTGTAGCCGTTGCCACCGAACAAAAGCTGAGCACATTGTGCACATTCGTTCAATACAATACCAGCCTGCGCCTTTGCCATGGCAGTCAAGCCACCGAGCTCGATGTCAGCCACCTCCTTCGGCAACTGAGTCATCTGATAGGCAAATTGTTCTACCCATGCCCATTGGCTCTCAACCATTGCTCCACATCGCGCCAGGCGTTGTCGGACGACTGGCTGTTCGACGAGCGGCTTCCCAAAAGCCTCGCGCTTGAGTATGTATTCTGTGGCTGCGGCGAGGGCAACACGCGCTTGACGAGTTGCGCCAATAGCGATCGTTAGTCTCTCATGGTTGAAGTTGGTCTATTATTGCTTAGCAAAATCGTTCAGGTATCACGCGATAGTGATTCCCTACCATGATATATCTCATACCAGCACCTTCTGTCCCGATGAGGTTTTCGACCGGCACCTTCACGTCGTCTAGCTCGATGAAGGTTGTTCCGGCTGAGACCTGCCCGCCGACTTTCAGACGGCGCATATTGACACCAGGGTAGCCTTTCAGCGGAACGACAAGCATTGAAAGACCTGTAGGTCCAGGCCCTCCGGTCCGGACAGCCATCGACGAGTACTCGGACCATATCCCATTCGTAATCCACTTCTTCGTACCATTCACGATGTAATGTTTTCCGTCTGGAGTCTTTGTAGCCGTCGTGGTAATGTTCGCGACGTCCGATCCTGCCTCGGGCTCGGTGATGGCAATGCATGTGCGCTTCTTTCCGGTAAGAAGCTCGGGCAGGAATCGATCCTGCAATTGTTTGTTGCCAAACTTAAGGATTGGAGGAACGCCAAAGGAGATGCCGGTCGTGAGGGATCCGGATGGTCCAGCCAGGCCGGAGCGAGCCATCTCGTCGCAGTAGATCATTGTGTGGAGGTAGTCGAACTCCTCAACTTTGACCGCGCCCAGTATGTCATGTATACCGAGCCTTTTGAGCCATTCTACAGGAAGAGGAGCTGGCAGGCTCGGAATCAGCATTCCTGCCTTCGCGAACGTTTCGAAAACATGCTCAGGCACCGTCTCTTCCGAGTCCCACTGGAGCGCATTCTCCAAAAGGTTCTTCGAGATGAACTCTCGGCACGCCTTCTGCCACCTGAGATGTGTCGGCTTGTAGTACGGCGACGGGAGACCGGCAACGTAGGGCGGTTCGGAGAAGGGTACAACGGGCGAGGAGGACATTGTGTGTAGCTTCGATGTAGCAATTCACTTGTCTAAGGAGTACGTTTTAGAGAAGACTAAATCAGTGCAGTGGCGGAATGCGCCTCGTTGGTACAAGTTACATGCTTGCGGCACGGGTAGTTATAAGCAGTAACCTCCGAGTCAAGAAAGGTTGTCATGGGTGGGGATCTGGGGTTCAGCTGCCGAGGTCTAACTTTACCCCAGAATACCGACCTGCGCCGCGGAGCGAGCCTCATCAGCAAATTGTCCCGCAACTTCTGTATATACACGCATCGTCCACAATTCAGTGATTGTTGTTAGCAAGCGTGAAGTTGGAAACAAGCAGCCTTGCAGTCGTCGTTTTGTGCAGTAAAGAGCACCAAGATGTTGACGTGTGTGACCAGCGAGAATATTTGGTCTTGCATATTACCTAGCAGCTTCAAGTCTCGTGGAATTGACGTTACCTGCAAAATCTCATGCACTGATCTGTGGAACTGGTGCAGCCGATCTTATGTAGAACTTGATTTGCATATACAATGATCTCTCACGTTAGCAAAAAGAATGCTGGGATTCGGTATGAGTTTAAACTTCAATTCACTTAGTAACCTGAGTCATTGCTAGGATTTACTACAGGAGTCTAGCCAAGCCTAGTCTCAGATGCAGTGTTCAGGTTGACACAAAAGCTAGCATTGCTTGAAATGATCACAGGGATAGACACACGTATAAAGCACCTACTATGGGACGACAGAAACTGTTCGTACTTATCGCCGTCTATAGTCATATGATTTCAAGCGGTGAGAGCTCTACCCAAGGTTAAACTTGCCGTTACATGGAACATCCTCCGTGATCTGGTCCTCGACATGCAGCGATGCACTGTGGAGAAGAAAGCCATATTATGGGTGAGCGCTTCACCTCTCCATGGGATTGTATTTTCGTCATTGATATCGTAATAGTCATGGACGTGGTTGCAAATCTAACCACACAGATACTTATGTCTGTTAAGGCAATCGGCTAGACGAAACAACTCTGATTCTGAGGCACTTCGACATAACCCGGATTTTGCCCTTTCTACCGTCTCTTAGGAGTGTCACTCTTGAATGGCAAAGTAACATGAGTCTGCGGGCGAGAAGGAGTATGCGCGGAAGAGTGAAAGCGTGGGGTATGGTCGAGCGGTGCGCGCGGCGATTGGCTGCGCAGTGAAGAGGCCGCCGCGCGCCGACCTCCGACAGCCTGCGTGTTCGGCCTGCCTTCACCTCGCCTTTGTGTCAACGCGTACAGGTCAACCTCACTACAAAGCCACGATGGCCGACAACACGCAGCCCCCTCCCAACGCAGACACTGAGGTTATGGATGACTTGGACGCCGGCGTCGACGCGGAGATCCACCCCGAGAACAGTCAACTACCAGACGCCATGAATCTCGACGGCGCAAACGACACAGAAGCACCCCAGAGAAACGGCGTCGCCGCAGAAAACCCTATAGAAGCGCGCATCCCCGCGAAGAAGGATGCGACGCTGCGCGAATTCCTCTCTAAGATGGATGAGTTCGCGCCTATCGTATGTCTCGCCCCGCCCTGGATGGAGACGACGGCTGACCTATGCTCTAGCTCCCAGATGCAGTCACCAACTACTATCTCACACGCGCTGGTCTGCCGCCGCCTCCACAGACTTCGCCTCATCTTGCGCGCCTCCTTGCGCTCGCGACCCAGAAATTCATTGCCGATATCGCTGCCGACGCATACCAGTTCTCGCGCATACGAGCGTCCAATACTACCAGTAACAATCCGATGGGCGGACTAGCTGGTGGGGCAGGGCCTCAAGGTGCAGCAGCACCCGGCGGAGCGCAGAGCGGCAAGGACAGCAGTGCGAAAGCCAAAGATCTCGCCTTAGGCGCGCCGCGTGCAGGATTTGGTGGAGGCGGACAGGGTGGTGGACAAGGCCGAACCGTGCTCACTATGGAGGATTTGGGCATGGCCGTGGGCGAGTACGGCGTCAACATCAAACGTGGCGAGTTCTACCGGTAAGGACCCACCTCAATGTTTGCATCACGCAACACGATCTGGACGGAGGCCACTATTACAACGGCCTCGACGCACTTATGGAATGATGGCTGTGCTCTTTCTACAGCATTAGCAGGCGGACTTCCGTGCTGAGGCCTAAGGCGCCAGCAGCGGAGATTCACTTGTAGACGCTTTCACAACATGGGAGGCGTTGGCTTTGGCGTTGAGGCAACTTTTTGCATTGGAACCCACAAAGTTTGGGTTTGTGCTGTTTTGTACAAGTAGCGATACAAAGGGGTTTTAGCATATGCCCCAAATTGATACCCAGAACTCCAAGATATGCACGCGCGATCGACTCTCTACTTGTTCTTCGTCTGTTTATACGTGAATTGCTTTCTCGTCCTATTGCCACTATCAGTCCTTGTCCAGCGACCGTCGATCTTTGTGCTTGTTGGAGACGACCGAGTATGTGATGGGCGGTAACGTACGGTGCAAATTCGCCCAGCTTGTGTCCGACCATGTCTTCGGTTATCGTGATATCCACGTAATTTTTGCCGTTATGTATTTGGAACTTCTGGTTTACGAAATTTGGCAGGATGGTCGCGGATCGTGCCTGTGTCTTGATCGGAACGACCTTCTGGCCGGGCGCCGCGCGAACGATGGGCAGTCTACGGATTTCTCAGCCAAGCGTCGAGGACACCGTCGATCGACTTACGGTACGATGTTGGGGCCTGGAGTCAAAGGTCAGTACACACAGCAATGCGGCGCTCGCTGTGACATACCTTTCCAGACCGACCGCGAGAGTAGCGTCCGTGTGGGATGCATTGCTATTGCTGATGCTGAGGAGGTCGCGACGTCCGCCTGACGATTTCGGTGCACTTGCACCTGCAGGGATCACGACACGTGACAGCGGGACCTCTTGGCGAACCAGGCAGAACGCGACGCGACTTTGTGAATGACCGGGGATCTCATATCTTTGCGGCGAAGGTGGTCTGTTCGTGTACTTCAGAGCGCAGTCAACATATCGACGCCGTGCAGCTCTCATTGCCCACCTTCATCGACCCCGTGCGGCACACAACTCCGCCATGCCTACCCAGGCCTCGCCACAAGGTAGTCCGCCTTCCGGGTATGAGGGGGTTTCCGCTGACAAGTGTCTCTCAGGCCCCAACATTATTCGTATCCTCGTAGCCACCGACAGCCATGTTGGCTACAATGAGCGCGATCCCGTTCGAAAAGACGATAGCTGGAAGTCATTTCACGAAGTCATGTGCCTTGCCAAAGAGCACGATGTCGACATGGTCCTTCACGGCGGTGACCTCTTCCACGAGAATAAACCTTCCCGAATGTCCATGTATCATGTTACTCAATCTCTGCGCATGAACTGCTTGGGCGACAAGCCTTGCGAGCTAGAGATGCTCAGCGATGCGAGCGAGATCTTCGGTTCAGTGTTTGACCACGTTAACTACGAGGATCCAAACATTAACGTAGCAATACCGGTGTTTGCTATTCACGGTAACCACGATGACCCATCCGGCGAGGGACAGTATTCCGCATTAGATCTTCTTCAAGCATCTGGTCTCGTCAACTACTATGGTCGAACCACGGAAGTTGATCGTATAGAAGTCAAGCCGGTGCTGCTTCAGAAAGGCGAAACAAAACTAGCACTTTATGGACTCAGTAACGTTCGAGATGAGCGTCTGTTCCATACGTGGCGGAATGGGGAGGTCAAGTTCTATCAGCCAGGTGCTCAGACTGGGGATTGGTTCAACCTGATGACCGTCCACCAGAATCACGTCGCGCACACACCCACTAGCTATCTTCCTGAGAATTTCCTTCCAGAATTCATCGATCTGGTCATTTGGGGCCACGAGCATGAATGCCTCATTGAGCCCAGACTGAATCCTGAAATGGGCTTTCAGGTCATCCAGCCAGGTTCGTCCGTCGCTACTTCTTTGATGCCAGGAGAAGCTGTACCGAAGCACGTCACCATCATTAGCATTGATACTACCCAAGACAAGCGCAAGTTTTGGAGTGAACCTATTAGACTGAAATCTGTACGGCCTTTCATTATGAAGGATATTGTACTACAGGAGCAGCAAGAAGTCATCGATCAAAAGCTATGGCGTGTCTCAGAGAACAAGAACAAGATATCGGAGATCATTGCGACCGTTGTCGAAGAAATGATTGATCAAGCACAGCGGGAGTGGGTTGAGCTACAAGACGATCGAGATGAAGACGAGGACATAGAGATTCCTCTTCCACTTGTTCGGTTACGTGTGGAGTACACCGCTCCCGACCGTGGCGAATTTCAGATTGAAAACCCCCAGCGGCTCTCGAACAGATTTCAAGGCAGGGTCGCGAACGTGAACGACGTTGTGATGTTCCATCGAAAGAAGAAGACAGCTACTCGTATAGCCAAGGCAATCGCGGAGCTACCCGACGAGTCAGCTATGGCGGAGCTATCGATAGATACGGTAAAGGTCGAACAGCTTGTCAAAGAGTTCTTGACCGCACAATCGCTTTCAATCCTACCACAGAACTCTTTCGGGGACGCTGTGTCTCAGTTTGTAGACAAGGACGATAAGCATGCCCTCGAGAACTTCGTTAAGGAGAGCCTCGAGTCCCAGCAGAAGTACTTGCTAGAAGACCTCAATGCTGATCTGGATGACCTCGAGGACGTAATAGGGAACTACAAGAGCCAGATGGAAGGGGAGTTCGCAGCAGGCGACACAAGGCGCAAGGTAAGATCACTCACATCTACACTAAGCGAATGCACACACTAACGAAAGTTACAGCGCAAGACTCAGACCAAACCTAGACCAAGCGGACACGACAGTGATGTTGACGAACATTGGGCAGATTTGCCAGATGCTGGTGTTCATGCGGATGACGGTCAAGACGAGGAAGAGGCTCCGGCGGTTAACAGAAAACTAGCGGGTAGGGGTAGGGGTAAGGTTGGTACAACACGCCAGACTGCGGCTGCTGCTAAGAAGAACTCCGCCGCCGCCACTAAGAAAGGCCCAGCGCCGAGAACAACTAGGGGAAAGAAGACCTTTATTGCAGTGGAAGAGAGTGAGGAGGACGACGATGACGATGTGATTATGGTCGACGAGGTCTATCACGAGCTGCCAGAACACCCGGACTCTGGATCAGAGGAAGATCTCTTTGTGGGGCAAAAGAAGCGTGCAACGAATAAAACCACCAGCAGTGCTACCCGCCCTAAGTCACCAGTAAAGAAGACAACTGCATCTGCAACCCGGACTAAGAAAACCCCTGCAACCAAGCAGTCTACTCTCAACTTTTCTCAAACTTCTACACAGCGGGCGGCCGCGTCGCGGGCAAGTAGGGCGATAGAGGAAGAAAGTTGCCCACCATAACTATTCATTGGTTTGATGCTAACGATTGGTAGGACGAAGAGGAGATATCGGACGATGAAGCCTTCGAGCCGATGCCGAGCTCTAGGGCCACTCGGAAGCGATATTAGAAAGGCTCCACAAGTATGATCAGGACATGGCTGTAGGGTACTTTGCGCATAGCGAGCGGCGTTTCCGTCAATGGTGCATGAAAACCTCATGACTGGAGGTTCAAGGACTCCTTAACCGAGTACCATTTAAGTTGTCGTGGACGGATGAGGGTTGTGCAATATTTTGATACTCATGGTAACACTGGACAAAGCATCATCCGTATACGTCGTATATGGCCACATTCTTTTTCCACCTCGCCCTCTTCAACTTATGTTTTATTTATTCTGCTCTCTTCTGTTGCATGTTGTAAGAGCACTGCAGAGTCGTTTTAACCTATTCGTCCTCTCAGTCGTTACTGCCTCTTCCCACATTTCTATTTCTGTTGGACAGGGCAACTACCAACTTCTAGCCCAGCACCGCTGCCTCGGCTCCTTGGGACTTGGTCTGCCCTTCTCGCTCATGCCCCTTCCCTTTCCTATCGCGCCACGTACATACAGCAGTCGCGTCAGCATGCTTGTTGTATCGTTCTCATGAAGCGCATCCTCCTTTCATCAACCCTCAACACACACTCATTCGTCTCCGCGTTCTTGTTCCGCTCTTCTTTTGTCATTGCTGCTCTTCAGCTTTTGGATAGCTGCACGCTCGTTCGCATAGTACCTCACCACCCGCTTTGAGGTACGTGGGACCCCATCTTCCTCAATTGTCGCTCATCCACCTCATCGATAGCTCGCTCTGACGTTGACAGGATATTCACATCACACGCATCTCACATCTCGGCCGTCTCCGATTGCCTATACCTTGTCTCCGGCCACTCGGGGCTACCCTACAACCCCCTGTCGTCCCGAGTTGGACCGGGTTAGGTGTCGCCCAACATGTCATACAAGGTTGAGGAGCTGCTCGCTCTCAGGGACTCCGTTTCCGAGTCTGCCGTATCGATCGAGAAGTTCGCCGATGAGGATGTCATCAAAGGTCGGTGATAGGTCCTCTAGTGCGCTTCAACATGTGTTACCCTTCACTTTCACTTTGCTCTTGCTGCGCCTGCCTCCGAAGCGTGTTACCTAGGGAACGACACGGCAATGCTCAGCAAAAATCAACTGGCTCACCAAAGACACCCTCATTTTGCCTCTTTCCTTCGTTTAGCGACCTTGCTGCTGACCAAATTTCGTGCAGAACACGTTTTGCGACCTTCCGCATCAGCTACTTTGGCCGTTAAGTCTTCGACCAAAAGCCTTCTTTCCTCCGCTACGCCTGCTCTCGCTCCAGCGGCTCCTGTCAAGAAGCCTTCGCCATCCCCTTCGATCAAGCGTGGAAAAGCCGAGAGGCTTCTCAAGGAACACGGCAGCCCTCCGGGTATGCGCGTCACTGCCGGTGGACGTATCGTGCCGAGCGATCAACCGCCTGTGCTGAATCATCGCTTCATCAACAACGGGTTCAAGCCCCCGGCAGCTCGGGGGGTCCCTCTCACCGATGTAATGTCCGCGCAGTCGCGCCTAGAAAACAACAACGGTCCGCGGCTGGAAGTCGTTGGAAGCCAGCCTGTACTCTATGTCGGCGACCGAGTATATGCACTTCCAGCTCTCGATGCGACAAAGTCGGGTGCTTCATTCTTGGTCTCCACGAGCTTGGAGTCGGCACCAAAGCCAACGGAGCCCGTCCCAGGAGTTTCCGCTCGAAGTAGCCTCACTGGCCTGCCTCCAGGCCCTCAGAGAGTGAACACACCGTCGCCGTTATCTGGACTAGATCTTTCAGCTCTCAAAATCCAGCAAACACTCAAGAAGCAAGAACTTCGTACTGTCGAACAGACAGAGGTGTTGCAGGCAAGCCACCAGACTGAAGTGTGGCGCGCCAGTGTGATCGAGAAAAAGCGAAATTTGATCATCGAGCTCGATGCACTACGCAAGCAGATTACTGCGCTCGAGGTCACCGAGAACAACACTGCTCCACCTGTCAAGTCCACTGGCTTTGCCAGTGCTCTGGGACTAGATTCTGAATCTATACCACCGCCTCCGTTTGTTCCTCAATTCCAGCAACCCATGCCGTCTCCGCTGTACGGATTCCCTGGTACGCCTTCATATCCTCCAATGATGATGTTCCCATCATCATTCGGGGGCTACGCCAGCATCCCAGCCACCGAGCCTGCGCCCTTTGTGCAGAATTCCTTACAGCCGCCGCAGTCTCCTAGCTCTGCGAGTCGGCGGTCCCACGCGATTCAGATCAAACCACCCCCGGAGGAAAACAAGAAGCTGGTCAGCTCAGCGCTCGATCCGAAGAGCCCAACTTGCGAGCCTACAACCAAGGCAGCAACCACTGGGAAGGGAGCTGTTCCTCCAATGCCGTCACCAGCGAAGCGGTCTCCGGGGCGAATCAATGGTGGTCACGAGTCAGACCTACCAGGCAATCGAAGTCTTTCTCAGAAGCCCAGTCTGTCCAGCATCGATACAACAGATTTCTTCCCTACCAACACACATGAGCACTCTTCTACCCGAGTTGCGCCGCAAGTCAACGATTCGAGGTCGACCACCAATGAGACCTCTGTGGTTCCCTCGACACCTGAGAAAAACTGGCCAGCTAGCCCTTGGAACGAAGGGAATTCCAGTCGCTCTGGCCACAAACCGGTCGCCAAACTAACGTCGTGGCCGGAGGCGTTTGGCAAGAAGCCCTCTAGCGGATCACTACAACAGCTTGCAGCCGCTCCAACTTCCGCGGCCGTGCAAGAGCGCATGCCGCCCTCTTCCGCGGAGCCTCTGAAGCCAGTCTGCTCGGGCATCACCTCAGGACGCAAGACTACCGACCAGCGATTTAGTACGGACGACACCTGGCCATTGCTCAGTTCCAAGCCAGCCAGCCACCTACCTTCCACCTATCAAGAAGGTTTTCAAGCTGGCTATGATCATGTAGGAATACCAGACAGTCCCGACGTTCTGAAAGGTTACATCCAAGGACTTGTTCAATTTCTGCACGACGAAAATAAACGTGGTCGAAACAACTCTCTTCGTGGTCTAGTCGCCAGCTCTCAACCTCATGACTCTGCCATTAGTATGACCTTCAACCGTCCTGATGCACTCGTCAGTGGCCAGGAGAATAATCGGTCCACGAGGGTCGATGGTACCATGGATATGCGCAAGGAGTCAGCATACCACACACCTGAATCTCCTTTCATGTACACAATTTCCAACAACGCCGCTCAAGATCAACGAACACGCAACCTGACACCCAAAATCTATACAAATTCTACCAGTACCTTTGATCGAGTCTCGCCTGCGTACCAACAGCACGCTTTTCTGTCGACGGAGAATGGCATGATAATAAAGGAATCAGACAGAGGTAGTATGTCCCGGGCTGAGGCCATGAAGCTTGGTCATACACACAGGCAGTTCGCTGGCATTCAACTCACCAATCGGACTCATGGACCGCCTATGCCCCTCCAGTGGAATAACCTGACTCCAAAAGATTTTGGCATAGCAGCTTCCGGTGGAGGTGATTCTTCTTTCGCGCGGCCTATGGCTAACCGGCGCGTATCAGGCTTTGACGGTGCGATGGATGATCTGGCAGAGATGGTTGTTGATACCCACATCACTGAGCAACAGCAGCATCAGACACCACCACCGAACCTGTCTTTTGCAGCGGGAAGTCATCGCCAGGTCGCCGCTCCTAGTTCTTCGGCATCCGTGGAAGAGGAGGCTTCCTGTTTCCGGCCTTCGTCTGGCAAGGGGAAGCAGAAGATGACTTCGTCTCCTGCCAAACCGGGATCAGACAAGCGAAGCGACGCTCTTGGGCTATCACCGACGACTACGCCTGATTCGCCCAATAAGTTAGGGGAGCACTCACCAGCCAAGGCAAAGCTGGAACAGGTCACCAATAAATTCAGGCGCAAGAAGAAAGATACACGCAACCTTTCACCAGAGCAGAAGAAGGAGCGTGCAAACAAGTGGCGTGAACGCTTCGGACAGCTCAGGGAAGAGGACGCGAAGACAATTCATGACTACAAACAGAGCCATCCCTCAATTGCGGAGCGGCGTTGAGCGGGAGATTGATCGTCTCCAGTCCTCGACATGTCGACCAAGCCGATGAGGCACACTCTTCTTATTCACTTTCTTGCTCTGGCTTTTATGAGGCTTTTGCCGAACATCACTACGACTGGACGCGAAGTGTGGCCTTATCTAAGTTTCCACACTTGCCTTGGTCTTGTTCTGCATGCTCCACTTCTACCTAATACTGCGGCGTCGCCGAGCGTTCCGCGCAGCGTTACACTGGTTATGGACAGATTTGGACATAACTCTACAGCGTGGTGACGAATATGCAGCGGCACTTTTTTGTGGATTACAGTTTGCTGCTTTTACCATCAACATTAATCTAATTCAGCGCTGTACCAATGGGCGAAGCACTTGGGCGCTTCGGATGGTGGAAGCTGGGGTCGCATCCCGAGGCTCTGCTCTTTTGGTCTGCTGCGTCACTACAGGCTATACCAATATGGCTATCTGTTTGATATGCATCACCCATTGTATAACAGTTTACAAATATAACATGAAATACGGAATGCTGTATGGCCCTGGGTGCAGTGACGGATGTTGTGGGAGCCAATGTGCAACAAACATGTACCAATTGCTGGTAACGTGAACGTGTATCCCACTTGGGTGCGACCTGAACATCAAGAAGATCAGCAACGAGCGAACAAGGTGGCGGCAAGAGGGGCGTGGGCGTAGATGGTGCGTTCGGGCATAGTTCCAGCATGAGGTGGCTCGGCGAATGGCATACTAGGCTCGGGGCAGGGTGGCGCTCCGCCGTCTAGACCTCAGCGGGAGGGCTTGGGTCAGTCGTAGGAACAGAGTGGAAGCTCAGCCATCTGGCAGCGATTGTGCGATGAGGACGAAGGTGACGGGGCGCTGAGAAGAAGTGGGACTCTCGGCAGAGAAGCAGAGACATGGTCCGTTGCTGATAAATCCATCAGAAGCACTTGGACTCCGTGGGGGACAGGACGAGGGGCGCAGGGGCAGAGCCACGGACAAGTGCTCGAGGGGCCGCAGCGGACAAGTTGGGGCAATTTGGGCAGCGTGCGCGCTGGGCTGACTGTTGCGGTGCTTGCAAATGCAGCAATTCGCAGAGCACAGTCGCTCGGGCATGTAGATGGGTTCGAGACGACGCCGATGATGCTGCACACGGGCCAGGTTTAAAGGAGCGTTTGCGCGTCGGCTCCTTCCCCACTCTGGCTTTGCCGCGCTGCGACGCCTGGCCTGCCTGGGCTGCGCTTGCCTGCTCCCCAAGAACGTCGTCTCCAGCCGTCTCTCGTCGTCCCTCCTACATCGCCGCCCAATGCTGGCCGGCCTCGCTCGCCCTCGCACCCTCGTCCTCACCCGCCGCCCGCCCGCGCTGCGCTGCCCTGCGCCGCTGCATTCCGTGACAGGCGCGCCCACGCACGCCAGCACCCGCACCAGCCACAGCAGCTCCCCGACCGCCCGGGACCCTGGACAGCATCGACATCACTGGGTAGACATGGCCCACTAGATCCACACTCAACGACACCACACGCCATCCGGACCGCTTCTCCTCTCCACGGCGCGAGTACGCCCTCGACACCCTCACCGCGCCGCCCGCGCCGCCATGACGCAGCTGTTCCACTCATCAACGAACAACGCCTCAGCCGCCATGTCAGAAAAGCGCACCTTTTCCGGCATCCCGCTGTCGTCCAATAAGCAGGTCAACGGCAGCAACAGCCAGGTCTCCCAGAAGATCAAGGCCTTCTTCCGCATCAACAGCAGCAGCAGCGAAAAGGACCGCAAGCCCTCGGATGAGGGCAGCAGCCTCTCCATCCCCAAGAACGACTCCAAGTCGTCCTTCCGCCAGTCGCGCTTCATCCCTCACATCTCTCGCAACCGCTCCACCACGGTTGCCAGCGAAGGCAACCCGCTCGACGATGGCGTCTCGCCGACGGCACATGCCAACCCCTACTTCGTCCACCAGGGCCCGCCGGCCTTGCGCCACCACAACGAGGGCAGCGTGCCTCCCTCGCCGCCCGACACACCACCCATGCCAAAGATCAATGCTGCCAATGGAGGCGACGACCAAGCTACAACAGCCGGCAAAGAGGAACTGGCCAGGAAACTGCGGAGGGTAGCGTCTGCTCCAAATGCCCAGGGTCTGTTCTCAAAGGGCAACTCGTCTGAGCGCCCGCAGACTGCAGAACTTGGAAAGCAGCCTCTGGTCCACCACCCAAACACGTCTACACTTAGCATGGT
Source organism: Paraphaeosphaeria sporulosa (assembly GCF_001642045.1). Taxonomy (NCBI): domain Eukaryota; kingdom Fungi; phylum Ascomycota; class Dothideomycetes; order Pleosporales; family Didymosphaeriaceae; genus Paraphaeosphaeria; species Paraphaeosphaeria sporulosa. The sequence goes on along the minus strand of NW_017253360.1, from coordinate 4,499,906 downwards.
AGAGACTGCAGTTGAGGACCCAACCCATCTCATACCTGCCGATCCTACCAAAGGCATACCGTCTCCGGGCCAGATTCGTAACTCGGTTGCCTTTCGGAGAACCTACAGCTCCAACTCCATCAAGGTTCGAAATGTCGAGGTTGGGCCCGGCAGCTTTGACAAGATCAAGCTGATCGGGAAGGGCGATGTGGGCAAAGTCTATTTGGTGCGGGAGAAGAAATCAAGCAGGCTCTACGCCATGAAAGGTACATTCCCTACATGCGTACATTGAATTTGATGCTAACAGAACCAGTCTTGAGCAAAAAGGAGATGATTAAGCGCAACAAGATCAAGCGTGCGCTGGCTGAGCAGGAAATTTTGGCGACCAGCAACCATCCATTCATCGTTACGCTTTATCACTCGTTCCAGTCAGAGGACCACCTCTATCTCTGCATGGAATATTGCAGCGGTGGAGAGTTCTTCAGGGCTCTGCAAACCCGACCAAACAAGTGTGTCGATGAGGACGCAGCTCGGTTCTATGCAGCTGAAGTAACAGCTGCTCTCGAGTATCTGCATCTGATGGGCTTCATATACCGCGACCTGAAGCCAGAAAGTACGTTTTCTACCTCATTCTAAGCATTTCTGTTCTGACTGTTATAGACATTCTCCTGCATCAGTCTGGTCACATCATGCTGTCAGATTTTGACTTGTCAAAGCAATCGGATCCTGGAGGCCGTCCAACTATGATCGTAGGCCGAAACGGCACATCCTCCAGCAACCTTCCCACAATCGACACGAAGTCATGCATAGCAAATTTCAGGACAAATTCGTTCGTGGGTACCGAGGAATACATCGCCCCAGAGGTCATCAAGGGTTGCGGTCATACGTCTGCAGTTGATTGGTGGACCCTTGGCATCTTGATCTACGAGATGCTTTACGGGACAACTCCGTTCAAGGGCAAGAATCGTAACGCGACTTTTGCAAACATTCTGCGGGATGATGTTCCCTTCGCCGAAGGCTCTGGTGCTCCGACCGTCTCAGGGTATGCAGTCTACCGTGTGCTCACGATCATCACTAACAAACTTAGGAATTGCAAATCCTTGATTCGAAAACTACTCATTAAAGACGAATTGCGCCGACTTGGGTCTCGAGCCGGTGCTTCCGATGTCAAGACGCATCCCTTCTTCCGTGCTACCTCTTGGGCGTTGTTGCGACACATGAAGCCTCCGATCGTCCCAAATCAAGGTCGCGGGATCGAGACGCCCAACTTCCGGAATGTGAAGGAAAGCCAAAGCGTTGACATCGGCGCTGCGAGAACCAAGGGCGTCCCGTTGGATTCTGGACTTGCTACACCTGGGGGCGAAATCGCAGATCCCTTCGAGGAGTTCAACAGTGTCACTCTTCACCACGACGGCGACGATGGACATGATCATTTCGACGGGGACCATCTCGAACTGCAACAGTCAAACTCACATCGATAGTATGGGCTGGAAAACTTGTTACATTTCCTCTGCCGGATTCGTTTTTGTGTCACAAAAGAGCGCATTGATTTGCATTTTCAAATTTTTAGGACAGGCGTTCTTACGGATTGCTTTCCACACACTCCTTCTAGCGTGGGGTCGTTCCAGGTTCCCCAACGGCATTGGCGTTCTCGAGAGATATCGGAGCATCGACAGTTCCTTGCACCTATGTTTCAGTGTCTTTTCCTGTCTTGCGTGTCTAGTTGGGGTTGCTCCAAGCCGGTTGCAGGCTTGCGGGTCAATGGTCAGAGTCAAGGAACCGGTAGCGCGTCATGGAGAGCAGATGTAGAACGGTTGTTCTGTACTAGGACAGGCATTGCGTGGAACACTGCACGAGTGCCATCGAAGCAATGTGAACATACAGTATTTCAGGATAAGGAGCTTTCGTGTTCACGAGAAATGAGGGTGAAGTCAATGCCAAGACGATGCGTGAAAGCGCGCCAACCATTTCGCGTCTTCGCCGCGGTGTTGTCCGCACCGAACATTAAGCATCCCCGCCGCACCAACACTGCTACGCATTCTGACCCTTGCAAGCCGACCCGTGCTATTCTCACAGTCTGCCCTTACATACGAAACTCAAACCTACGTCTCCTTCTCCATCTCATCCACCGCTGCCGTCAAGTAAACACGACACGAATCTCTACACACGAAGCGGGCCACACAAGTCCAGTTCACCCGAAGCAAGCCCGACTCGACCATGGCCACCGACGGCCCCGACCAAGCCCTCTCCGCGTCGCAAGCGTCGTACCTGCCGGACGCGGAATCGCTCACGCCGCTGGAGCAGGAAGTGCTCGACGAGTACGCGCGGCTGCTGGGCAACATGAACAACGTGGGTGCGCGCCGTCTTTCTCGGGACCTGGTGGGCTAACCATGTGTAGATGTCTGCGCTCCTCGCCGAGCTGGCTGCGAACCCGTCGGCGGAGATTCTAGATGCGCTGAGGGGGCTGGAGAGGAAGACGAGTCTGGTGTTTACGCTGTTGAAGGCGAGTGTGTACAGCATTGTGTTGAATACGCAGATCAGGGAGGAGGATGGGGGCGCGGAGGGGCAGAGTATGATGTGAGGAACCAAGGGGGGCACAGTGGAGGTGCGGCTGGATGCTTGCGAGGCCCTGGGAGGAGAGGCTACGATATGATACCCCCGGAGAAGGATAGGACGTTACGAGAAGTGGATGGAACCACAAGGCTTGCAACGCACAAGGTTTCTATCCATGTTACGAGTTTTGGTATGCGTAGATTTACAAGCGTTGCTACAAAAGCTAGATCTGTGCGCCCGCCCAATGCGAATGCATCTTTACACTGTACATCTCCCACGTCTACCCGCTCTTCGCTTCAAACTATCATACAACAGGCTTGCAATATGTCGCGGTCCGGTTTCTCAATGTACACTTCCTCCGTAGTACACCTTCCGCACGTCGACCAACTTCTTTCCTCTTGCTCGCGCAATCTCGTCTGGCAGCTTCTGGTTGCAGAGGGCTTCCCATGTGGCCTTGATGACGTTCATCTTGTTCCGTGAGCGGGGCGTTCGGGCGGCAAGATCCTGGAGGCCGGCGGCACGAGCGATTTCGAAGATGAGGTGCTGGACGCGGAGACCGAAGCCTTGACGATTGTTAGTGTGATATATCTTGTAAAGGGGATTGAGTCTTACCAGGCGGTCGAGAAAACAGCTGCACCTTCGTGGCTCCCACCTTGCACTCCAAGTCTCCGAAAGTGGTCCTATTCTCGTATCGCGGGATAGGCCTCATGTTCCTGATGGCGGCCATCACACTCTGCTTCCTTCCTTCATCCGGCTCCACGGACTTGCCCTCTCCCACACCGAGCAGACCGGCTTGATTACCCGCAATGGTCAGGTAGTACATAGATCGGATCTTGCCCATACGCGTCTGGTTGGTCACGCCGTGCACGACCAGCGTCTTCACCTTGATACTTCGCAGCTTTTGTTTGTCCCAATTAAGGTACTGTAGTAGACGTTTCTGGCGCGGATCCTCGGCCTCCTCTGAAGACAGACGGCGGGTCTGGCGCACCATGCGGTTCTCGATTCTCGGTAGGTCGGGCATGACGATCGAGTGCCGCGGGTCAGCGAGCGCAGCAGCCGCGTGCCTGTTCTTGACGCGGAAACTCGCGCGAGGATCCAACAATGCCTGCGTGACAGCTGTTCCCATGGCCTCCTGCAACTGCCGCTGCGTCTCCTCGCTTAGCTCGCCCTCCGGAAGGCCGTCAGGGAACATCTTGGCAAGATTTTCGTTGGCAATGAAGGTGATGGCTTCGTCGCGCTCCTCCTCGTTGACATCCTGGAAGTCGTGTGATCCAGGGATGTCGGACGGGTCCAGCTTCTCGGCGTGATCCGTCACGGGGTCGACCTCGGCCAGGTCATCTTCGTACGGCAGAAGCCACGGGTCTGTTCGGTGGCTGGACTGGGTGAGGAGGTCGCGGCTGTCGATTGCGGTCTCGGCGGCCTTGATGGCGGCGATTTGCGCGGGCGTGTACCGCTTCTCTAGCAGGGCCGTCTCCGAGGTGTCGTACTTGGGATAGTGGGTTTCGGCCGCCTGGTTCAGCAGCTTCAGGTCCTCTGCTTTGATGGACGGGTAGTGCGGTCTCCGCTTGCGGGCTGCACGAGGGGCGGATGCGTGGAAGGAGCGTTGTGGTGCGGCCGAGGGCTTAGGGAGCGCGGCAGATGCGAAGAGACATCTTACGGGGCGGCAGACGCTCATTGCGTCTCGTGGGCCGCCGGGAAAAGGCCAATTGCACGCCGAAAAGAAGGGGGACGATGCGCGTGCTGCGTGGATGCTTGTCGCAGGTCAGCGAGCGAGCTTCGATAATTTTGGCGCTAGCAGCTAAGGCGACGCGCTACCCAATCACCTCCCTTCCTTTTCCGTGACTCCAGCTTTTTCACCTTCTACATGTTTTCGTTCCTCGGTCGATCAACGCTCCGCACACTTTCGTACGCTAGCAGACGGGTTCCGTTAAGCAGATACGGCATGGCTTCTTCAGCTGCAAATGTTGCGCCCATCGAGAGCTTCGGTGAGAAGAGACCTGCGGAAGAGACGCCGTTGAGAAGCGAGGAAGGATCACGGGGCAGTTACAGGTTCAAGAATAAGAGAATGAGAAAGGGCCATGCCGAGACCAGCAACATCCTCAAGACGAACGGGAGCAACGAGGAGATTCTGTTGGAAGATGTCAAAGCTCTCTTGAAGAGCCTCAATCTGGAAAAGGATGTCTCAGCAGAGCTGCCGGAGCTCAGGTCCGAAGTGGAAGTCACCATCAAAGAGCTCTCTTCCACTGGCGACGGCCTAGGGTTTCAAGAAGGGTCGGCGTCAGACCAAGTCTATGTGGTTCCGTTCACAGCACCCGGCGATACCGTCACCGCCAAGATCTTCAAGCACGATCAGAAGGATAAGATCTCTATGGCCGATTTCGTCAAAGTCACGAAACCTTCGCCACACCGTGACCCATCATTGGTCAAATGCCCATACTTTGCTAGCTGCTCAGGATGCCAATTTCAGATGCTACCGTACGACTACCAGCTTGCCCACAAGAAAACTATCGTGGAGAAGGCATACAAGAACTTTTCTCAACTGCCGCCAGAGCTTATTCCTACCATTGGCGATACTATCGGCTCGCCTTTACAGTACGGCTACCGGACAAAACTCACACCGCACTTTGACGGTCCGCCGGATTCTCGTCGGAGCGACGGCAGGAACGGTATCAGACGAAAGTTCCAAGAAGTTCCTCCTATCGGATTCATGAAGAAGGGCACACGGATCACCATCGATATCGAGGATTGCCCTATTGGTACAGAAGCAATCCGCAATGGCAACAAGCGCGAGAGAAAACGCGTCGCAAACGAGCTTGATAAGTACCACAAGGGTGCCACGCTACTCCTCCGCGAAACTACGGAGCGTATCTCAAAGGAAAACTATGATTACTCGGAAGAGCACGACCCAGACGCCGTCATCGAAGATCGTGGCGAGCACCTGCACCGCAAAACATGTGTCACGGACCCGAACGCCAAAAGCACCGAGTACATCGATGACTTCCAGTTCGTCAATCCCGCGGGTTCCTTTTTCCAGAACAACAACTCCATCCTACCCATATTCACACAATACATTCGGGACCATATTCTACCTCCCACCTCCGACCACAAAGTCAAGCATTTGATAGATGCATACTCCGGCTCTGGCCTCTTCACCATCACCCTGTCATCGCTGTTCAAGTCGTCGCTAGGCATCGACATCTCCTCATCCTCGATCTACTCTGCGACACACAATGCCGAAATCAACAACCTCCCTGCCTCGACCGCGAAGTTCATTGCGGCAGATGCTTCCGCGCTATTCGCCAGCATCGATACAGACGCCGCCGAAACCGTTGTCATGATCGATCCGCCGCGGAAAGGCTGCGATGAGAGTTTTCTGCGCCAGTTGGTGCGGTACGGACCTGCCCGTATCGTGTACGTGAGTTGCAACGTACACACGCAGGCTCGGGATGTTGGTGTCTTAGTTGGAGGGATGAAGGGGGTTGATGGTGGCTTTGGAAATGGAGAGGGGTGCTACGACATCGAGAGCATCTGTGGGTTTGACTTCTTCCCTCAGACTGGACACGTTGAGGGTGTCGCTGTGTTGAGGCGGAAAGAAGCGAAGCATTGAGCGAGGGAGAGACTCCAAGAGAAGTGTGTAAACGTCAGGTTTTCGATCCTGTGCGCGAACAGTGACGAGGGACACTTTGTCCACATGGCTGTCTGAAATTTGGATACCCCGTGCGATCCCAGCATGGCCATAATCTTGGCTTGCATTATACTATTCCATACCAGGTTTCCAGTTTGCTCACATTCTGTTTTAATCGTAACTGTCCATTGTGACTATATCTTCAAGTGGAGCACACCCAGGTTCAAGGTCAACGACTCACTCGAAACCAGAACGTCTAATCATACCGTTGGTCACACAGGTAACGTAAGTTGCTGATGTGGTGCGTAAGATGGTCTTTTCGATAAGTTTCTCTGCATGCCCCTACACCCACGCTATCAGCCGCTCGCGCGTCCCCCTCAACTGCTTTGAACAATCCGAATGCATACTTTCCTTCTTTACGTGCTCCCTGGGCCGCCCAAGAGAGCAAACCTCCGCACAATGCTTGGGCCAATCTCATCGTACTCTGCCTTGGTATGGCAATAACTCTTGAACTCAGGAGTCTGACCAAGCAGACTGCCTCCGAACCATGGACCGTGTCTTTGCCTCTTGTGCGTGATGACTTGCACGTCCAAACCACCACTCTTCGCGCCTCCGCTCCGAGCCTCTGAAGCCTTAATTCTAGCGTCGACAAGGTGTCTAATGTCACGCTGGAGACGTCTTCCAAAGTCCTTGTATAGTGTGGACCCTCCAGAGAGAACAATGTTCTTGTACAGTCCCCTTCGTACATCAATGGGCGAACTCTGAATGACTGTGTCGACGATGTTCGGCAGTGGCGTGAGGAAGTCCGAGGAGTAAATTTCAGGATTGAAGAAGATCTCGGGAGCCAAGAATCGCTCATACCCCACGTCCACCTGCACCGACTTGCCGTTGGGGTGGTTAACTGTGTGCTTCTTGAAGTAGTCGGGCTCGCGATCATAGCGGGAGAACTCTTTAACGATATCAGGAGAGACGTAGCAGAATTCCTCCTTGATGCGCTCAGCAGTCTGGAGGGAGGAGTCTGGTTCGCCTCGGTCGCGCAGAAGCGACTGAACGAAGTTGGTAATGTCGCGACCGGCAATGGGGACACTCTTTATAGAGGAGCCAATGACGTATCCCTCCGCGACAGGGATGACGTGAGTGACACCGGCACCAGAGTCAATGACAGTGCCGGTCAGGGATCGATCGTGAACCTTGGAGCTCGTCCACGAAGCAGCCAGGGCGAGCACAGCCTGTACAGCGATGTAAAGACCGGCGCAATTGAACGATTCGAACATGATCTCGGCGGTATTCTCACGGTTCTCAGGAGGGTTCATGGGCTGGATGAGAGTCAGAAGCAATCGTGCGAAATCGGTATAGCTGTTCGCTTACGGGTTCGGTGAGAAGGAAATGGTGGTCTTCTGGCTCCACGCGCAGGTACTTGAATATCGAGTTGGACCAGAAGCGCTCCATGAGATCCTACTACTTGTTAATCGCATTGCCTACAGGTCGCGCCAGCTCGCGTACCCAGTTGTCTATCTGACCGTGTCTGATCGGATAATGGATACCATATCCAGGCCCCGCGGCAGCCGATAGCGCTTCATCTCCAATGAAGAAATCGAGGTCCTCAGTTCCCCGCTTCGCATGCAGATGACCGCCGGGACCGGCACCTCCGGTCAGGAAGGAGGGCTTGTTTGCGACGGCAGGCCGACCCGATCCAGAGCCGCCAGCACCGCCTGCCGGGGCCTTGGAAGCTATCGCAGTGGGGAACACGAAGGAGGGCGAGTCGTTGCCGGCGAATCCTTGATAATGTTAGCTTTATGAAGTCCCGGGTGGCAGCGGTGGAGGCGCATCGTACCAAGTTTCGAGTAACCCGTACCGCTAGAGTAGGCGGTCAGTATGCGACTATGCTTGAGGGGCCCGCAGGCTGCAAGGGAGCTTACTTGTCCATGACAACGGCGGGCGTTTGGGACGCCATGTTTGCTGCTGCTCGCCGAGCCTTGTAGAAGCACGAAGCAGCTCAGGAGTGCGTGGAGAGACGAGCGGGCGTGAATTGGCGGTCGAGGACGGTGGTGGATTCGTCAGAGTGGGATGGCGGAGGCTGGTCGATGTGGGCTGTTGGAGCTGGGCGCAGCAATTCCCCGCTCCGCCCGCGTCTACTTGGCGGCCACGGCGGAAACGCGGAGGGCGGGGTCACTCAGTCCCTGTCCTGGCAGCACGTATTTGTGTACTATAGTCAGCGATATGCCATCACATAACCGAGTAAAGTGCCTTCACCTGCTCTTGCCATGGGCGCTATAGCGTGGCCGTGAGTCCCACCCATATTTCTCGCACGGTTGATGCTGTGAGGAAGGCGCAACCAGCCGATGACTCTCCACCTGCTGTGTCTTCTCTCTTCATCCTCGTATTTCAATCCAACCCTACATCTCACCCGCAACTGTCCCCACTCTCATTGCATATCAGCACCCCAGAAACAGGGTCACACGTCCGCTCGAGGCGACTCCATTCATTCACCATTCTTCACCTAGTTCGCTTCTTCCCGCTGCACTTACCTTAAAGACCACACCCGCCGCCGGCGGTCCACTCACCTATGAACTCTTGAAAATCACCAACACACTTTCCCGTCACTTGTGTCTCGCCGTGCATCGACCGCGCTTCAAGCAGTTCGTCGACTAATCACCCATTTCTCCAGACCTGCTCGTTTCAAACAACCCTAGGTCACGACCCCGGTCCCGCCAATACATACCGCTCCTGTACTTCTAAGCTGGATAGGCTTGGACCACGTTTCCGCCGCCTCCGTCGACGCTTCTCTGGAACAAAAGCCAGGGGCATGTCGGTATCAGCTGGGCAACCTGGAGCCGTTGACGGCGCAGTCCAGCTCGATACTCTCACCCGGAAAGCCACGCAGAGCCCGCATCGATCCGACATATGCTGCATATTCCTCCATGCCGGGGCTGGCTATCACAGTCATGCAAACGAGCAGATTCACCTTGAGGCGTGCAATGAGTATGGGTCCAAAATAACTCTCAGACCAAATGCTGATACTACATTAGTGCAGCGCAGGTTGCAATGTTGATCCTGCGGAACGGTGGATCGGCATTGGATGCCGTCGAGATGGCTGTGAAGATCCTTGAGGATCGAGAGATCACCAATGCCGGATATGGGAGCAATCTGGCCATGGACGGTGTCGTGGAGTGTGATGCCTCTATTGTAGATCATTACGGTCGTAGCGGGGCTGTTGGGGCAGTATATCGTGCGTATTGCTCTGCATACATCAATAAGTCCTAACACGGACAACAGAGATCAAGAACCCCATATCGCTCGCCCGACTCGTACTGAATCATACAACCCAATCACTCACCCTCCGCCGTGTACCGCCCAACCTCTTGGTCTCTCAAGGTGCGCTTCAATTTGCGCGAGAGATGGGTGTTCCAGAGGTCCCATACGACGCACTTGTTTCACCTGCCGCGAAAGAGAGATGGATCAAATGGCACCAAGACCTCAAAGTAGCAGAGCGCAAAGCCAGGAAGAATGGTCTGCATCCTTCCTGTTGGAGAGTCAGGGAGGCAACAACAGCTGAGGATGAGGCAGAACAGGAACGCTTGCGCCGAGAGCATACCAGGAGCATGCATGGATATCCACGATCCGGACCTGAGTCCCCGATTACTTTCGAGCAGTCCCTTTACTATGCCATGGATGATAACTCGTCCACAAGCCCATCTGATCCATCTGGGCCCAACTCCGATATTTCTATCGCTAGCTTGAGTGGCGCTCGCATAGCTACACCAGAATCAGTTCATTCTGACCCATCGCCCGACCTCATGCCAGCTCGGCCAGCATCCATAGAAGAGTCTTCTAGAAGTGCTTTTATTAATAGCACGCAAAAGGTTCCCACGTTGCAACGATTCCGAGGTCCGCGTGCTTCCGGACACTCCCCTATGGGTTTAATCGCTGAGGATGGAGTGACAATGGATGCCAGCCGGGCTGGCTTCCATGCGCGAAGGTCATGGGGGGATGGATCTGGCGAGGAATCAGAGTCGGCTTCCAGTGCCGCGACGATGAGGCTGTCAAAAGAAGAAGACATCGCACTGTTACCTGATGTGCTCAAAGATTCGGAGGTTACACGCCCTTCAAGACGCGGCACACCTATATCAGGGACGGCTCAAAGCACCAACTTGATGCCAACCGCGAGTGTGCCTCTGGCTGACCGCTTGGACCAAGAGGAGGATCACATCACCGATACTGTAGGTGCCGTCGCTGTCGATGGCTGGGGCAATATTGCGTGTGCTGCATCTTCCGGTGGGATTGGCATGAAGTATCGGGGGCGTGTTGGTCCAGCTGCACTCGTTGGGGTAGGCACTGCCGTCATATCTAAGGACCCCAATGACCCGGACGAGACATGCGTCGCGACTGTCACGAGCGGCACTGGAGAGCACATGGCCACGACTATGGCTGCCACTGTCTGTGCCGAGAGACTGTACCAGAGCGTAAAGAAACAGAAGGGCGGGGAGTATGCCGAAGCTACAGAGGATGAAGCTCTCAGATCGATGATCGAAAATGAGTTCATGGGTAGGTCGAACATTGACAAGGATTTCCACCAGCTGCTGATACTACTCAAGGGCATCCAAGTGTGAAAAACAGCAACTCAGCGGGCGCTATCGGAATACTCGGAGTCAAGAAAACCCGGCAGGGAGTCATGCTATACTATGGCCACAATACCGATTCCTTTGCAATGGCCTCGATGCACTCAGATGAGGATGCCCCTTGGTGTACAATGTCACGCAACAATGGCAACGGACAGATCGCCCAAGGTGGCCGGATGATGCGATATCAGCGAAAGAAAAAGTCCAAAACGACGTCCATTCGCCCTCAGTTTGCTTGAAGCGACACTAAAGTATGGTGTACAACACGGCAGCACGGCACCTTCTCGAGGATCGATCACTAAACCTATACCCTGCGCCCTAAGTGATCGTCCTTTCATCTCCTATTGAGCGAGGTCTTTCATCCCTTCTTTAGCCTGTCTTCCTCGGAGGCCCCTTGATCATACCTCCCCCCAACCCGGTTTCTGAGTTTTATGTCCAAGGATGAGAAGGTTTTGGTCTTCTTTCAGTAGTATCTTGTTTGCATCCAGGCGTCCGAAGACATTTGATACCCCTGATTTCTGAAATTGGCATTATCTTCGAGGGAGCAGCTGGTGTCTGCATAGTGTGTTAATGAACGACTACGGTATGCCTGTCAGGTTCAGCGAGGCTTTACCGGCGCCTGCGACTTGAAGGGAAAAGGCTTGAAGTAGCAGACGGAATAGACTCTTGCTTTATTAAATCCAACGCGTTCGAGGGTATACACTACCAATGCCAAGCAATCATTGCATACTCTGTAACAATGAATCTAAATCCATCTTCACTGTTTAAATGATGTTGTCAAATTGTGCCAGTGCTTTTCTCATCTTAAGGTCCCGAGGTCCAAAGTTTGATGCGTAGTCACGTGAGAGCGTAACATGCGCACGGGCCGATGCTTGTTTGTGGAGGTTTCACGCAACTGTGACGCCGCTGCCTCGCTTCCCGCTCCTCTCACTTATGCCTGTCTTTAGCGGACTAAGCCCCATGAAGGATATCAGGTAGTCAGAGAATACGAAAGTGCGCGAGATTCTCTTTCTTAGTATGCTCCATCAACTATCGCGCATTCGAGTCGCGTAGACTCCAATAATCGTTCCGACTCCGATAGATATTCACCATGAATGCTATCGACGCCTCAGACCATCACGAGCGCAAGGATGAGAGTATGTTTTGAAGATTCCCGTTGCTACCACAAAGGCTCAGGCTGATTTATTGCGTAGCTGTGCCACCGTCTCTTTTAGCGATTGTCCTAGACAGCAACCCACACGCTTGGGCGCATCTCTCCTCGACGCTCCCGCTTGCGACGGCTCTAGCTAATATCCTCGTGTTCATAAATGCGCACCTTGCTTCTGGAAACGGGAATAGTGTAGCTGTCATTGCTTCACATTCCAATAAAGCATGCTTTTTGTACCCTACGCCCACGCCCGCGTCCCCACAATCCCGCCACACCGCTACGAATGGCGATGTCGATATGAACGGTACCGCAGACAACACTTCATATTCGGTTCAAGACAATCCGAACAAGTATCGTCCATTTGCGAACGTAGAGACGGCGATTCTGAACAACTTCGCAAAGCTCATGGAGGGCACGAAGGAAAGTCACCTGGCGGCAACTCCGACCACCTTGATCGGCGGTGCTCTGTCCCTCGCGCTCTCGTATATCGCAAAGGTCGCCTTAGCAAACTCTCCTCTTACTACAGAGTCAGAAGAACACATGCTCGCAATTGCAGACCCAGAAGCGGCCCGGACTTCGTATGTGTCGCTTGCAAGCCGTATCCTTATCGTGTCTGTATCGGGCGATCTTGCGAATCAGTACATTCCCGTCATGAACAGTATTTTCGCTGCGCAGAGGACAAGGATACCAATCGACATATTGAAGTTGGCAGGGGACACGGTGCTGCTGCAGCAGGCTAGTGATGCAACAGGAGGCATATATATGAAGCCTGAGCAGCCGGAGGGCTTGCTGCAGTATCTTATGATGGCATTCCTGCCAGATCCTACTGCAAGAAGGAGTCTGGTGATGCCGAGCGCGGGAGGTGTCGATTTCAGGGCAGCGTGCTTTTGTCACCGTAAGGTCGTGGACATTGGTTACGTGTGCAGTGTTTGCTTGAGCAGTAAGTGCATGTTTTGTCCCGTTACTACCTGCCCCAGAGGTAAATCCGTAATTGACTTTACCTAGTTTTCTGTACTGCTGACCTGCCCGATAACCTGTGCTTGACCTGCGGGTCCTATCTGTCGCTCCGAGCCGCGCAGTCGAATCCGCCTGCTTTGATACCCAAGAAGAAGAAAAAGAAGAAGAGGGTAGGTGGCACCGACTCAGCGACACCAGGGGGTAGCACACCTGCGGGTTCGAATACGCCAATGCATGCGTGAGCAACGTGTGGGCCATTGAAGCGAATACGTTTTGTATCAGGCGTCTGCGGAGGATTCTGTAGCATTTCATGGCGCTTGAATAGGGAGGACACGGTCGTCCAAGCAGCGATGAATGAATTAGTTATCAGTATATACCAGATCTCAAAACTGGCTCTCATGCCCAAGTTCACAAAGGCTTCGCGAGGGATGCAGAGCGTGTGGGTACATGCTTCCTTGTCCCGCAATCCGCGCTGACCGAGAGTGGACCCTGGCGTTGTTCTGCTGCTGTTGACCTTCCATGGGAATTGTTACATGTCATGACTGGGTACCTGCGTGTTCACAAATAAAGCAGACACCGTGTCAAAGCAGGCGCGTCGTCTCGCGCAGATGGTGACTTTCTACCAAATGCACGGAGTCAGGTCGCTTAGATGTGACGTGCATCGTAAAGATGTACCCGTGCCTCGGCACGACGAGGACCCACATAGATCGACGTCGCGAAGCTCATCAACCCTTCTTTGAGCCGGCTGCTCTTTAAGGCCTGCCGAGGAACAACGTAAACGAGAACTAGGCGGCGTCGAATGAGGTGGCAAGGATTCTGGCTTGTCAGGGCGTGCTTCCCCGCATAGTACAAACACTGGCGGCTCGCGAGTGTAACGCCAGATGGGGCCCCTTTCCCCATAATACATCTCCCATATCATTCTTTCCTCTCCTGCAACCTTTGAGACAACATTACCTTGTTTTCGTCTTATAGGGTTCGCGTGAACAAGTCAGCATCATGAGCGAGACTATTCGACGGGTTCATGGCTACGACCGTGATGCGTACACGTACTATCCGGTCATCATCGTGGGAGCGGGAGCGTCCGGCATCGCAATGGCCTGTCAGTTGAAGGAGCAACTTGGCTTCGATCAGTTCAGAATATTCGAACGGCAGGCAGGCATTGGCGGGACTTGGTGGATCAACCGATATCCTGGAGTGGCGTGGTGAGTGCGATATTCATGTGCGGGAGGTCCAACTACTGTTTTCACGTACGGAACGTCAAATCTAAAGGCCTGCGAGTTCTACCAAAAGGCATTTGCGCAAGAGTCGGGACGCGTATGTTGACCGTTAGAGATATGGTCATAAGACGCGCGACGTCGCTGTTCATGCTTCGGAAGGGTGCGCCATAACGCAATGGCCGCGTTCGACGACTGGTGCTGATGCTGACCCTGCATAGTGATGTCCCCGCTGCCTTCTACAGCTTCAGCTTCAAGCAGAACCCCAACTGGACCACGTTTTACCCGCCAGGTCGCGAAATCGTACGCTACTACCACGAAGTCTGCGAGTCGTACAAAATCACAGATAAATTTGAGCTGAACACGGACGTTGAACAATGCACCTGGCTTGAAGATGAGAAAGTATGGGAGGTCCGGCTTAGGCGATTGATGGCGGGCATGGGAGATCTGAGTAATAAAGACCGCGCGAAGATCGTGAAAGAGAAGGGAGAGGCAGCTGTCTATACTGAGACGGAGATTGTGAGAGCAAAGATCGTGGTTTCTTGTGTCGGTGGACTGGTCGAGCCCAAAGGCTTCCCAGATGAGATCCCTGGCATCGAAAAATTTAAGGGTCCGGTTTTCCACTCTGCACGATGGGACGAAAGCGTCGATTTCAACGACAAAAATGTTGTGGTCGTGGGCACGGGGTGTAGCTCGGCGCAATTGGTCCCCCGGTTACCCAATGCACCATTCAACGCCAGATCAGTGACCCAGCTCATGCGGACGCCTCCATGGGTCGTTCCATCTTCAATCCCTCCGGGTGGCGATGAGTGGTGGGAAAAGAACTCAACAAAGCTGCTCAAGTCTGTCCCCGGTCTCCTGGGCGCCCTCCGGTTGTTTGTTGCTGGTGCTGCGGAAGTCCAATTCCAGCAGCTGTTCCTCAACACCAAATCCTCGCAGAAGTATCGGAAAGACTACGAAGAGAAGATGTTGAAGCGCATGAAGAAAATCGTTCCGGAGAAGTACCATGAGATCTTAACCCCAGATTATGGCGTTGGATGCAAGCGAAGGATCTTCGACAAGAGATGGTACCAAGGCCTGAACGACCCCAAGATTGAGCTCACGACTCAGCCTCTCTCGCGCGTCAACGAAAGCAGCGTCGTCATTGGGCCTGGCGTTGCTTACCCCAAGGACGCAAAGAGCGATCTTCCCGAGAGAGAGGTTCCTGCGGATATCATTGTTCTAGCTAACGGATTCGATGTCGGGAAATGGCTCCATCCACTGCGCGTAGCCGGAAAAGGCGGCAAGGACCTCGTCGAGACCATGGAGGAGCGTGGTGGGCCGCAAGCCTATCTCGGCACTGCTATGGACGGTTTCCCGAATTTTTTCATGATCTTTGGACCAAACACCGCGACGGGACATTCATCGGTGGTTATGGCGTCAGAAAACATGGTGATGCATTCACTCAACTTCATCAAGCCGATACTTCGAGGCGATGTGGCTGCAGTCGAGGTGAAGCGCGAGGCCGAGGCTGCCTTTACAAAAGAGATCCAGGCTGCACTGAAGAACACTGTATTCATGTCCGGCGGCTGCGTGTCTTGGTATTTCACAGAGAATGGCTGGAATTCGACTGTGTATCCGTATGTATATCTTTCATCTGCCCAAAGACATGGCTAATCTTGAATTAGATACTCTCAGATCGACTTCTGGCGGCGATGCCGCTTCCCGAAGTGGAACGACTGGAGCCTCACGTACACCAAGCAAGGCATCAACCGCAAACGCAGGGAGCAGTTGGTGCGCGTTCTGGCTTTGGCAGCTATTGTGGTGGGCGCATATCGCGCGCGCGAAAATGGGGTTGACCTGACGGATGTGAAGCACCTGATCCTGCAAGTGCTACAGGGTTCGTTTGCAAGGCTGTCACATGTGTGGGAGATTCTGAGAGGCCAGGTGCAAGCTGTGTTGAAGAAGTAGTGTGTTGTCTAGGGGCATGATAATGCATACCACTCGGCGGCGTATTGGACCGCGATGTCACCCCAGCACCAGTCATCGGACTGTGATCTTGAAGGTGTAATTCTGTGTAGCATGCCTGAGTCTCGGGCTTGAGTTACGATTGCGCCACAACCGATGTCCGTTCGATTCCTCCATGCTGTTTGCAGAGCATGCGTTGTTCGCCGCACGTTTGTATACATGCTTTCATATTGCAGATGTCATTGCGAGCGTTCTGAGTGGCTAGCGGAGCAGGGCATACCAAGCCTTGCGCTGTGCTTTCTGGGTGGACATTCCCCGACCGACCCCGCGCGGAGCTGCAGCCGCGCGAGCTCGGACCAGGATTCACAAACAGGCGGCTCGAAGCGGGCGGCCGTAACCTCCTTCGCTGCATCACTCGGCGAGCCTTGAGGAGCAGTGAAGGTGCGCTCGACGCCTGCGCATGACGTCCTCGTACACGATGAGCGCCAGTCCAACTGAGGAGAGTGGCGGAGGCGCGCAGAAGCGGAAGGGCGACGAGGGAGCTCCGCAGCCGAGAGCTAAGCGCAACCGTTATATCTCGATAGCTTGGTAGGATGCTCTGCATGCGACAGCTGTGAATGTGGGCTGACAGAACGGCTAGCAACGAGTGCAAGCGTAGGAAGATCAAGTGCAACGGGTATGTGCGCTCCTCGTCACTCCATGGGGCTCACACTCACTCGTCGCAGACAGACACCATGCCAGAGATGCGGAAACCTCTCGCTCGAGTGCCTCTATGCACCGAACTGTTGCAACAACTTCAAAGATTCCGATGAGTTCAAGCAAATGTCAGGGCAGATATTGCTCCTCCAAGAACAGGTCGACCAGCTCTTCGCAAACTTGAGCGCATTGAAATCCCACGTCGACATCCAAGGCGCGGGCTCCATCGGAACACCTTTCCACCCTCCAGACTTCACACAACCCATGTCTATTGGCCAGATGTCCGCCCTGCCTTCTTCACCCGCGCGCCAGCGATCAAAGTCGAATGCGAAGCGTCCCCGGTTCCAGGGCCCAGCATCCAATGCATTCAATCTGGGTGTCGCAAAGACGAGCTTGAAAACAATGGGCATAACGGGCCCCGGCGATGGAGACGAGGGAATCATAACAATGGACGCTACGCCCATGGGCAGTCCGCCTCTTGATAATGCTATGCTACCCCAGGAACTCCATGCGGACAAGGATCCCATCTGGTCCGTCTCCAAGCAAGAAGCAATGAGGCTGATCAACTTTTGGCAGGAAGAGAACGGAGCTCTGTATCCGTTCCTCGATATCAACGAAATGACTCGTTATGCCGACATGTTGTTCTGTTTCATCGAAGCCGCTGTCCGACAAGGACTGATGCAAGGGGCACTTCCAGGAGCTGACGCTATTGAGGACGAGAAGACCAGCATACTCAAGATGATACTCGCCACGGCATTGATTCTCAGAGGTAACGGCAAGGATCCGCTCGGTGACAGGTTTTTCAACAACGTTCAAAAGGTCGTTGAGAGAACCCTTTCGGAGCCAGTCGACGTAAAGAGCATCAATTTGCTGACACTCACCGTGAGTTCCTTGTTCGACGTATTGAACTTGCTGATCAAGATAGGCCATGTTCCACTTCCACAAGGACGATGAAGTTCTTGCCTGGCGTACTATTGGCCTAGCTGCGCGTCAATGTTTCGAGCTGGGCTTGCATAGGCGCGAGGCGTATGATTCAATTACCGATTCGGGCGAACGCAACTCAGCTATCAGGACGTTCTGGTCCGTGTATGTGCTGGACAGGCGTTGGAGCTTTGGAACAGGCATGCCATTCGCTCTACAAGATGCTGATATTGACTTGAATCTACCTAGGCCGGTACGTTCGTTGTTAGCCTCCAACCTACAATGTTTGCTGACCTACAGCATAGGACGACTCGACCCCCTACCTAAATGCAATGATAACTTATAGCGTCATCGGATCGAAAGTGTGGAAGTCTGTTGGGAACACAGACTCATCCCAGACTCCAATCAAAAACGAAGACATTAGCTTTCTCGACTTCCAAGTGCTTAATTGGCACAGATCAATACCTGAATCACTAAAATTCGCACACCCAGACAGCGGTCGGCAAGTGTCCAATCTCCCACGTGCAGTCTTACGGCACCAAGTTGTGCTGTACCTTCGGGCGAATCAGATGCGCATCCTGATATATCGACCTGTGTTGCATACAGCTACTTCGATAGCGGAGAACATGGAGTTTGCCCAAACCGTGGTCACGGTGGCGAAAGACACTATCCGCACACTGACATACATTAATCAAACTTCGGACATCTATAAAGCCCAGCAGATCCTGTTCAACTATTTCCTCATATCAGCCCTTGCCGTACTCTTTTTGGCAGTTGCTCACGCGCCTGCCGACTTCAGTGCCGAATGTCGAGACGAATTCTACCAAGCACTTGACCTCGTCCGCTGTCTCTCGTCAGACTCGTACGTTTCAAAGCGGCTGTGGAAAACGATCAAGGTGCTCAAAGAGGTTGGACCCCGGTTGGGACTAAACATCCGAAACGATGCATCAGACGCACACTCTTCTGCGGCCGTCGCTATGGCTGGCCTTGCAGGGCACCAGGTCGACGAAATGGCCATCTATTCGAATGGACAGAATGGAAATATTGACACGCCTCACGGAATGGCGTCGGATCTGACGAACTTGTTTGAGGCAGCAGGCAACTACCCGATGTTGCAGAATGGATTTGGCTTGTCTTCGGCAGAATTGTCACATGGCGAATTTGCGTCTGCTTTTGGAAATGAGAATGACGAGCTTGCACGGATCTTGCGCGATCTGTTTTGACGAACAGAGTCTGACATTTGTCGGCGAACAAAGCCTGCGATTATACCCGGTTATGACGACTGTAATGAGGGCCCGACATCAACATGTCTTTTTGAAGCCCAGCTACCACCAGCAGCTGTGCAGCCAACGTCGATGTATGTTGGACGTCCAGCCGATGTTTTCACATGTGCAATATCAAATGCAAAGATCTGCGAGTTCTCCCTAGGTGCACTAACAATCGCGTGTTCAATCTATTAAACTCGCAGGAGTCCAGCCAGGACTCAGACTACTGCACAGCTTGCGCATGTGATGGGACTGCGGCGGAATTAAAGTCACGTGCCAATCGTGGGGCTGGGTTTGGCCAAGACTTACGACGACTTCGACACCAGAAATACCCGACGCTGCGAAACATGCGACTACCTTCGCCAAAGACTTATAATCTGGGTTTGGGCCACTACTGAATACATAGCATAGCCGCGTTGCGCTTATCGCTATCCCGAACGCGCCATCTCCCACTTCCCTCGGCCGCGCTTGCACCTTCACACAACGGCTGCTCTGCGCCTCGCCTGCCAGCTCACTGCTCACGCACCACAGCCTGCAGTCGCGACTCAATGACCGAACAGTAAACGCACGCGCACCTTCTCCTCCGACTCTCTCCCTCGACGCGTGCGGCCTCGATCGCGAGTCCACCCCACATTCCCTATTTTCGACCCCTCCAACGCCCAGGCCTCCCTTAGTTCGAACCTGTTACGCTGAGGCCGCACCTCCCGGTCCTCGCAGTCTCCCGACCCTCTCAACGACCGCTCCCCGCGCGAGGAAGCGGAAAGCGCGCCTCGGCGTGCCCTACACATAAAGCAGGTACCATGTCGTCGTCGTCGCAGGTCACCGAGTCATGGATATCGTCCTTCTGCGGGCTGCTGGGCCATGAATACTTCGCCGAGGTATCCGAAGACTTCATCGAGGATGACTTCAACCTTACCGGGCTGCAGTCGCAGGTGCCCATGTACAAGGAAGCGCTGGAGATGATCCTGGACGTGGAGCCGGAAGACGATGATGACGAGGAAGAGGAAGAGGAGGAGGATGAAGAAGACGATGAGATTCTTGGCGACGAGAGGCCAACGGCGTACAGGCGGGCCAGTGACCGAAGACACCTCCGGATAGCTTCCGATCTTAGTGTGATAGAAAGCTCCGCCGAGCTGCTGTACGGTCTGATACACCAGCGCTACATAACTTCGCGACCGGGAATCCAACAGATGGCGGAGAAATACGAGCTACAGCACTTTGGCACATGCCCGCGCGTGCACTGTAACTCCACCAAAGTCCTGCCCGTTGGCCTGAACGACAGCCCCGGTCATGAAACCGTCAAGCTGTTCTGCCCATCTTGTCTTGACGTCTATACCCCGCCCAACTCGCGCTTCCAGACCGTGGACGGCGCTTTCTTCGGCACCACATTTCCATCGCTCTTCTTTATGACATTCACGGATCTCGATATTGGAAGTGGGATCCGGAACAACCCTTCAAGCGCCGCACAGGCTCTCCTACAAATACAGACCGAGACTGCGAAAGGCACCAATACTACTCCTGCGAACGTTACATCTATAAACGGAGTCGCGCCACACAACCTGGCACCCGGGATCGGCGCCGGTAACATCTACGAACCCCGCATTTACGGGTTCAGGGTGAGCGAGAGGGCGAAGTCAGGACCGAGGATGAAATGGTTGAGAATGAAACCAGCAGACGTGACAGAACTAGACGAAACGAGGAGGTACTGGGAGAACCCTCCCGATGATGCGGATCGACCACACGATGATGATCTCAATATGGTGGACGTGGCAGAAGGCAAGTCGGTGGACAGCAGGAAGAAGATATCGGCGAGGAGGAAACGTACCAACGGCTCAGGCAATGGAGGTGGGAGTCCTATGGATATGAACGGTGTCGGCGCTGCAGGCTAGGCGATTGCAGAGCCGTATATCGGGCAATGGGGCAGAGATGCATCCCAGTACTGAGTGTCGGTGCGTGGCAGACGGCTGACGGTAGGATGAGCAATTAAATGGGCTTACATCAAGGGGCTTTGTCTAGATGTACTTTTCCTGCTTCTACTTATTCTACGACTTCTTTCTGCCTCCACATAACGCCACGGCTGATTGTCGTCTGTTAGGAGCTTAGGCTTTATGAATGGATTTCGGATTGAGCAAAAGAGTCTCCATTTCTCATGCAATTTCCTAAATAACGTGGACTCGTGAGGAACTCGCGTCTAGTGACAAGTCAACATGTAACACTTTCCAGACGTAAGCACCGATGTGAGCGCCACTAAGGCAAATGGTGCAAGTACGATGTCGGCAATAAGCCAGCGTGTATATTCACAGTAGGGTCCCTCCCATCCCATTTTTATTATCGGACCAAACCAATCCCCTTTTTCCAACTACTTCTTCAAGTACCACGCCAAATCAGCACCCTCCTCCCTCTCGACCCTCGTCCTTCCATCGCCCATCCACCTCCACCGATTCGCCGTCCTCCACACAATCCTAAAGTCCTCCGGCCTCAACTGCCCAACCACCTCTTTAAACCCAATAGCGCTCCCCTGCCACACCGCCGTAATGCGCCCGTCCACCCTTCCATTCTTATACCAACTCCTACACCCACCGCTCCACACAAAACGCTCCATAATCTCGTCGCCGTACGTATTGAACTCCTCAGTCGCTTCGGGCGTGGGGACTACGAAAAGAATGTCCTCGGATGCGATCTTGCGCAGCCAAAGCGAAATGTAACGCGTGGTCCAGGAGAGGGCAGCCATGAGCGAGCCATGGCCGACGGGGGCGTTGGGCCCGGAGTAGAAGAAGAGGTTGGGGAAGTACGGGCAGGCGACGCTGAGGTAGCCGAGAGGCTCGTCGTTCCAGTAGTCTCTGAGGTCGGTGTTGTCGAGGCCGAGGAAGGGGAACGGCGGGCGGTGCGAGACGTCGAAGCCGGTGGCGCAGATGATGGCGTCGACGGCGTGGTGGGTGCCGTCGGAGGTGAGGATGCCGGAAGGGGTGATCCGGGTGATGGGGGAGGTGGTGAGTGAGACGTGGGGCGAGGTGAAGGCTTCGAGGTAGCCGGGGCCTGGGGTTGCGCGGCGGCATCCGACTTCCCAGGTTGGGGTGAGCTTGGAGGCGAGCGAGGTGTTGCCGCCCAGGCGCGAGAGCATGGTTTGAGAGGTGGATTCAAAGGCGGCTTTCTGGGCTGAGGAGTCTTTGACGAACTACAACACTTTTAGCGACAGTCTTTTGAAGAGATAGTGCACGCATGGTCCTGATGGCCATGGAAAATCACCGGGGCAAACTCACCAAATCGAACGCCTTGTTGCTCCCATGCTGGATCTCCTTCCGATGCCTATTCAGCTCCCCCGGCTCCTCCCTAAACCTCCTCTTCTCCTCCTCACTATACACCCTATTCACCTCCCCACCAATCAACGCACTCCCCAGGCCCGGCGTAATCCACGTCGGACTCCTAATGAAATTCACAACCCGCGCCGCGCTTCTCGCCACCTCGGGCATGATCTGGATCGCGGAGCTCCCATTCCCTACCACTGCGACCTTCTTCCCGCTGTAATCCCACTCCTCATCCCAAGCCGCAGAATGCACCTTTACGCCCGCAAAGTCGTGCAAGCCAGGAATGTCGGGCCACTTCCAGTGTGAGAGGAAGCCAGTCGCAGAGACGAGGACGTTGCACCAGTCGTCGAAGACGCGGCCTTTGTGCGAGACTTTGAGATTCCAGATGCCCTGGTGGGTGTCGAACTGTGCGTGGACGATTTCGTGCGAGAGTTTGACGTCGCGGGCGAGGTTGTATTTTGCTACTGTGCGCGTGAAGTAGGCTTGGATCTCGGGGCCGCTGGCGTAGAAGGCGGTCCAGTTGGGGTTGGGCTCGAAGGGAACTTCTTAGGTGGGTCAGTGGGTGACTTGAATGGGGTAGACAGTGTCCTGATAAGATGATGATAGGAGGTTTGCGAGGATCCAACGTGTTTTTCAGGAGTACCGGGTTGGGGAACATGCACCTTGAAAAAAAAAAAAAAAGACGTACGACAATGTAGGTAGTACCCTAGATCAAGAAAGCCTGGACCACTCACAAGTATATATATGCGCCGGCACATCGCACGCGACCCCAGGATACCGATTCACAACCCACGTCCCGCCCAGCTCCTCGCCCTTCTCGTACACGCAGTGCTCCACTATATCCTCCAAGTTTCCTGCCTCTTCATCGTACCCATGCATCACCTCGTAAGCCAGATTCATAGCGCTGATCCCGCCGCCTATTGTCACCACCCGCAGCTTTCTGGGGTGCCGCAAGGGTTGGTGCTGCATCGGGACCCAGCATGCCGGTACTGGCCGACCGTAGCGGGTTGTGGGAGGTTGGATGGTAGATAGGAGAGCGGAGAGGCGGGACTGTGCTGTGCGGGAGGGGGGATCGATGGGTGGGATTGACGGAGGAGAAGGGGCTGTGGACTTGGAGTTGCTCTTGGGGTCATGGGGTGATGGCATCGTTCAAGTGCTCAGTAGGTGAATTGATTTGATATAAGGAGTGCGACGTTGCTGGCTTGAGTACTGCGAGGTGTCGGCGTGGCAGCGTGGGTATTCTTCATGTACAAAGCAGAGGCGAAGGTGCTATTAGATAATGTAGTGGGACTGGACTTCGTGGAGATACCTAGTTAAAAAAAAATGGCGGTACCAACGTGGATTATTTGGAGATTCAAAGTTCGGTTGTAAGGGGTGTGTTGGCGGGGATAGCAACCCCGCAGAGCACTTCCCGAGGTTTTTCTCACAGAAACGCTTGGTGACGTACTGGAGTCGGAGAGAACTCCTCGTTGAGTAGACCATGATGGGCACGTTGTGGCGCACATTATCGGATTCCTTATTTTAGACTCCAGTAGCATTAATGGTAGATTTGCTCGGAAGCTACATACGTCAACCATCGTCGATGGATCATCAATTAGCAAGCACCTTTGTCCAGTCAAACTTGCTCCACCGTTTCCTGAACCCATCGACCCGTCTGTCTCCCTTCACCCATCTCCCCTGTCTCTTTACGACTTCGATATCCGCATCAAGCATGCCGCCCAATGTCTCCCTAGCAAATAGATCGCTACGCGGCCATCTCCGCTCATCCTCCACTATGTGTCCCATTCCGCCGTCAAGCTCAAACCATACATGGAAATACGGCATCTCCTTCGCCAGGTTTCTTCTGAATGCCGACTTCCCTTGACCAGAGCGCGAGGCCTTCAACGTATCAATGATAGGCTTGTGCTGCGACCACTCGTCGTCATTAGTCAGGATAGCTTCGCGAAAGAAGGCCGGCGCTGTCTCGCCAAGTTCGAACGGAATCGGTACAGCATTCATAGCAGCGTGAAGCTTGCGTCCTGGATTGGCTGCATTCTCGTAGAAGATGACGTCGCGTCCTTGGTCGTGGTACATGCGTGTAAGACACTTCATGAAATTGCGAATTTCTTCCCATTCGTCGTCATCGCATTCGAGAAGGTTTGTGCGGTGCTGGATGGGGACAATGACAGCTCCACCATCGCTGACTTCAGGCTCAGTGGGCAAGGTGAGGAAGACACGGGTGGCAAGAGAGAGAATCGGTGCGGTGGGCGGTTGCGGAGGAGACTTGTCTTCGTGATGACAGAGGGGACAGGAGTCGAGAATGCGGTTTGTGCGTTGGTACTCGGAAATTGCTTGGTTGCGAAGGTTGATCGTGGACTTCGGAGCGCGAGTGGCGAGTTTCTCGGCGTTCTCATCGATATAGTCAAGGTCGTTCTGCTTTCGTAAGCACAATCGCATGCTCAAAGGTGGAAGCACTTACATCGAATTTGGAGTCTTTTGCAATCTTCTCTGCTAGCAACATACCCTCACCACCCGCCTGACCTTTGGTGCGTCGTTCTTGCCTGAGCATATCCTCAACGGACATGTCGTCATTCTCAACAACAAGGCCGCGCTCCCGTCCCCTCTTGTTTGTCAACTCCTTGACTTCGCCTTGCCGGCCGCCTGCCAGCATGCGGTTGTCCATGGAATTGAGTATCACGACATCCGGTTCTACGCGGTTGGCAGCACCAGACGCTGCAGCGTTATATTGTGCTTCCAGCTCGGCCGCATTGGCAGCACCCTTCATTTTTGCTTTCATCATCTGTGCCTTGAGCTTGTTGAGCTCTGTCTGGCTGAGGACGACCGTGTTCGCTGTCGGGCGTGGATCGGAAACCACTTGGCCTTGTGGTAAGTCGTCTTGCGGGTGCGGATGCTCTCGGGGAGGCCTGTGAATGCCTGCTTTCAGTCGTCGTTCCTCGAAAAGCTCTCCTGAAGGCTTCTCTTTCCCGACGTAGTCTCGCCCGTACGTTTTCCGTCGGTCGACTTCGATCTCTTCCTCCCTAGCATCATCAAAGTCGCGCAGGTCACCGTACTTCTCAAGCGCAACCTCTTCCACCGGCCGACGCTCCTCTTCTGCGATCCGATATACGCCTTTCAACTTGGTCATTCGCCATTGCGAGCCAGAATCGCCAAATGTGTACGACACTTCTCGGTGTATTGGCTCCTCTTCGACGGCAGGGCCTTCTCCCTGAACATCACTCAGGTGGCGGTTGAGCTCGGCCTGGTGGATCTTGAGCGCATGCTTCTGCTCGGCGGACGCGCCGACAAAGGTGCTCTTGTCCTCGCGCTTCTTTGGCTGTACGTAGTCGACATCCATGGACGAAGGCGCACGCATCCAGTCGTCGCGCTGCAGGTTTGCGTCGGCAGCTTCCTCGAGCTGGTGGTCCAGGAAGTCGTCGTTGGGGGGAGGATAGTCCTTGTCCATGGGTTCGTCATCGGAAGGAGAGTCCTCTTCGTACATGTGGTTGCGTGACTTGCGCTTGCTCGTGAGGCGGTCGTCGTGGTCCGAGGGCGACGGGCTTCTGCGGCCCTTTTGCTTGCGCCGTGAGCGGGCGTCCTTGTCTTCGTCACGTTCGCGCTCGCGTCGCTTTCGGCCTGCGCGCTCTTCGGAGGTTTCGCGATGGTGCTTGGAGCGCTTGTGTCGGTGTCGTTCTTCGCCGTCGTCGTCGCGACGCGACGCATGGTGGTGCCTGTGCCGGTGCCTGTCGCGGCTCCGGCTGCGGTCCCGCTTCCGGTGCGCTTCTTTGCGCGAGTCCTTCGCCTTGCTCGCGGCAAGCTCGCGCTCAAAGTCGTCGAGGCCCATTGTCGCGTCGGGGTGGTGGTCGCGGAGAGGCAGGATCCGCCAGGGTTCCATGGGCAGCTGGTGCAGCTATGACGCCCGTCCCGCCCGCTAAAGAAATTCATCGACAGTCGTGCCCCACTCACTGCTCGCAACTCCAGCTACCTGCAACCCCGCGCTCTCGCAAATACGACCACCGATACATTCGCCTTCGCTACTCGGACTGCACACCATGAGCGGCGCCGCTCCCTCCTCCGAGGCCCCCGTGGCTATTGTCTGCGTGGGCATGGCGGGCTCCGGCAAGACGACCTTCATGCAACGCCTCGTCTCGCACCTCTACACGCATGCCGACCCCACCCAGAGCGAGCCCGCGACATCCAAGACACCAGCTGCGCCGCCCTACATTCTGAACCTCGACCCCGCCGTGCACTACGTCCCCTTCACCCCCAACATCGACATACGCGATTCGGTCAACTACAAAGAGGTCATGAAGCAGTTCAACCTGGGGCCTAACGGTGGCATCCTGACAAGTCTGAACCTGTTCAGCACCAAGATCGACCAGGTCATAAGTCTGCTGGAAAAGCGAACTGCCCCGCCCGAGCCTGCCGAGCAACCTGAGCAAACCACGGTCGAGTTCATGACAAACTCCGGCAAGACCACCCCGCCCGCGCAGAAGCCACCGCACGTGAAGCACATATTGGTGGATACGCCAGGGCAGATCGAGGTGTTCGTGTGGTCAGCTAGTGGAGAGATACTGCTGAGCAGCCTGGCGAGCACATTCCCGACTGTCATTGCCTATGTCATAGACACGCCGCGCACTACAAGCACGTCGACCTTCATGTCCAATATGCTTTACGCTTGCTCCATATTATACAAAACAAAGTTGCCTATGATTCTAGTCTTCAACAAGACCGACGCGCAGGATGCCCAGTTCGCCAAGGACTGGATGACGGATTTTGAGGCATTCCAGAGTGCACTACGCAACGAGGAAGAGGGAGGAAGCTTTGGTGGCGAGGGCAGTGCCATCGGTGGAGGAAGCGGCTACATGGGCAGTCTGTTGAACAGCATGTCGCTGGTTTTCGAGGAGTTCTACAAGCATTTGAGCGTGGTTGGGGTCAGTTCAATGACTGGAGATGGCATGGATGAGTTTTTTAGGAGTGTTCAGGTCAAGAAGGACGAGTTTGAGCGTGACTACAAGCCGGAACTCGAGCGAAGGCGGGCTGAGCGGGAACAGGAGAAGGCGACCACTCGACAGAAAGAGCTGGACAAGTTGATGAAAGACATGAATGTCGGTGGCGCAAGCAAAGGCAAGAAGAAGATGGACGAGCCCGAGACCGTCAGCGATGTGGAAGACAACAGTGACGAGGGCATGCAGGTTGACGATGATGATTCCGAAGACGAAGAGTACGATTCGGACAATCCAGAGCATGGACTGAAGGCACGGTATCAGCAGGCGCTCAGAGACGATGCGGGGCCGTCTGCAGAAGACTTCAGCTTTGCACGGTACGTGCACAAGGCCAATCTCGGCTGAGTATGCAACGGACATCTCGTCGGCGGCAATGTCACACAGCGTCCTGTTCCGTCTCGATCCGCAAAGCCATTCACTGGCTCTTGTTGAGTGCAGCTCAAGCATATGCGGAGGCACTCGCAGCAACAGCGCATCAGTGATATGAGGGCTTACCACCCGTCCATGAACGAAATGGAGTGCAGAGACAGGGACACTGAAACAATGGAGCGCCAGCTATGCAGAAAGAGCTGGGAAGGGTACATTAGAGAGACCGATAGTATGCACGTACATCCAGGTCAATGTCTCAAGCACGGCACCAGCAGCACTTCTCCAGGTTGGGCATCATATCTTGTTTTTCCGTTTGTTTTGGCTGCGAGTCAGCTGTACTTGAAGAGTCTGTCGGTCTGATCGTGAAAGCGTCCCGATGCAGTATTCCCCCACCATTTGTACGACTTCCCTGCGCACGATCGTCAGAATCAGCCAGTGACAGCCGTTGAGCTACGTTTCGCGCATATATGCAGTGAGCCGTCCCCTGCCCTTCGTTGTCGCTCGCTACCAGTGTTTCCACGATGGCCTGAGGTCGTACACGCAAGATGTCACTACAAGACGCTTGATTGGGCTTGGACAGGCGCCAGAGTGCTTCTAGAGCATGCAGCAAGCCTTTCTCGTCGCATTGAGGACGACATTTGCCCCTTGCAAGCGGTCCAGGGCATCCTGCAGCGGATGGGCCTAGTGCCAAGGCCTCCACAGCTCGATGTGGAAGATCATAATCCCGAAACCAGGATGACTGAGGCACCCGTGGCAGGGTGAGACGGTGTTACGCAGCACAAGACAGAAGCGGGTATCGTTGCACCGTACACATGGCTTTGTGTATCACGCGTGAAGCGAAAACGACAATGTGGGGACTTAGCGATGTCAGACAAGAAGAAAAACAAACGATAAGAAAGGAAAGAAGAAGGCAGTCGGGTCCTGAGTCTCTTCCCCCCTGGTCCACGTCGCTCCAACCTCGCATTCGCAAATGGAAAAACAAGGTTCATCGGTCACAGTGCCCGACCATGCGCATTTGCGTGCTGTCAGTCCTCGCCCGCACATCGCGTAAAGACCTGGTCCGGGGAAGACGGATCATATGCAGAGCGGCAGCCATGTTTCATTATTGCAGGGGCAACTCCATCTGCTGGGTGAGATATTTTCAGATCTGCAGGCAGATTGACGAACGTCGCACGGCAGTAGTACCCTCAGGGAAGGGCCCGCGAGCGAATCAGCCAAGAAGAAGCAAGGTACCAACGCGAGTAGCTCCTCAGGGATCGTGGCGGTTGAACTGCAAGCCCAACCTCTTATACCCGAGGATGCTTTCACCGCAGGCCGACAGCGTGGCCGTTGGGCACAAGGGGTAGGGTGGTGCAGATGCTCCGTTTTAACTTTACGAAGGCAATACATCAACGCATTAGACAAGACAAGGTTCACAGTGTACAAGGCGTGGCAAGAGTCTGTTAGTCCCTCCTGATCAGTCAGAGTGAAGTGGACGCAGAAAACAGATCTTGCCCACTTGAGCTGGACTTGTGTCTCGACGTCGCGTGGCTTTGCACAGCGGTTACGCGAGGAAGCAGAGTCATCCTGTCAGAGAGCATGGCGTTGCCGCAGGGAGCGTCGAGACGAAACTCCCGTGGCGGTCCCCCCGTGGCGTTTGTACGCTCATGTTGTGTTCAAGCCAAAGTTTCTTCAACGACGTCCTATGGATTCAACATGCGCACTGCCAGCACCCCAGCCTGGCCGGAACTCCTCTAGGCCTCCAGCAGAGTTTAATTGCTGCTGCAAATCTTGGAATCTGCATGTTACATCAAGGGCCCAGCGATAGTTTCTAGGACATCGTCGAAGCGCGCCGTCAGAGCAAGGGCGGCGGGGCGACGCAGCTCTGGGCTGATGCGGGGATGTGCAAACTCAAAGGAGCGGGCGCTGCTCAGCACGGCCATCACAAGTCAACAATAATCAATTGTCGCCGCGCAATGAGCGTCGTCACGACAGAACACACGATATGGCTCTCTCCGGGGCAGCGCCGGACTGAGCGGTGGTCGGCCGGCGCCAATCAGCCGCAACGGCGTGTCTTCCTCCCGGTAGAGTGTTCTTACCTGCAGATCGCTGGCGGGTCCATCGCTCATGCAGGGTCTCAACGCCGCGCCGCGATTGGTTGGCATTTCGATCCTTCTCTCCCCCGCAACCTCTTTTCCAAGGTAGAGTTTGGTCGTCCGTTGAGTGTCTGTATGCAGGCGAGCAACGAACGACTGTCAGAAGGCGTAAAACCGCCGCTATCAGGCTAGCTAGGTTCGCGGCGCGCCGGGCCCTGACGCACGCCTGGTCGTGGTATCGGCTTGCCCTTCCACACGCCGCTCTCGCTGCTTGCGACGGCTGCTGGCGCACGCGTAGTGCAACTCCATTTGCGGGGACATATGGGGGCTAGACCGACGGCGGAGCGCGAGCCCGGTGGCTGCCCTGCGGGGCATGTTGCAGCGGCTTCCCTGGCGTGTCCATTTCCTTTGTCTGCCTTGACGAGCAACGAGTGCACTGTCGGGTACGGCATGCGCGGGGCGCCGGCCGGCGACGCTGGGAGACGGGGAACAGCATCTCTAGCCCGCCGCATGCACAGAGGTCATCTGCACCAGGCGGTTACGGGCGTTGAAACTGTTGGGAAGGAGCTGTCATTTCCTCGACGAGCAACGGTCGAGCAGTGCGTAGCGGCACCGCTAATGCTTGCGCGCGAACGACCATGTGGAGGCGAAGGGCACCTAGACAGACGTCGTGTCACGCGAGCATTATTATTGTGATGGCAATTGCAGGTAATCACGGCAGACGAACGCGACGAATACAATGGCTGCTGGTTCCAAACTCAATTGATTCCTTGACTTGTACTGTTGAGCAGCCTAGCTGATCCCGACCCTTCCCTGTCGCTCCTGATGAGCGACCTCGCCCCCCCGCATTGCTGCTAACTGTAGCGGACCAGAAAAGATGTTGCACCTTCGACGAGGGCGGGGTATCCATGTTTGCCCTGATATCCTGATGTCCGTTGACCATTACCCCATGATCAATGAAGCCAGCCAACCCCGTAGAAAACTAACGCCCAGCTAAATGTGGCCATTGATACCGATGTAAAAATGATGAAACAAGAACAGATGAGTTGAAAAAGGCCGACGCGCACGGCATGCCGAGGCAAGGCCCGCGTGGCGGTGATACAAAAAATACAACACGAGAAGGGTAACCCTACGTGTGCGGCAGCTGCCGTCACATACCCGAAGAACGCCTCGTAGATTCGTAGCCCTGACGGCTAATGCGTCTTTTCACGTGAACCCCAGTAGTTTTGGTGTAAAAAATGATTATATCGGGAACCTTGGGTGGCCAAGAAAGGGACTAGGCCTCGTACTTGCGCTTTTCTCCGGATGCAGCGATGGCCAGGGCGTCCAGACCATACGATGAGCCGGGATTGAAGCCGTGAGTCAAGGCGTACTGGGAGGGGTCGGGGTAGGGTGATCGTTGGGTGTAGTCGGCGAATGAGTCAGCAGGTTGGACAGCGGGTGCCATGAAGCTTTGGGATGGGCTGATGGGCAGTGCGGGGTCCATCATGGACAGACCGGAGAGCGATGGCAGATTCGATTGCAGTGGCGCGGGTTTTGGCCGCTTCACCTGGGCCTTGGCCTTCTTGATGCTGTTGTCGGTGCCCTTGCCTGCGACGTTGCGGCCGCTCTGGTGTGTCCGGCGGTGCTGCTCCATGTTGTCTTTGCGGGTGAAGGCCTTGTTGCACTCGGGGCAGAAGGCGTCCTTCTTGCCCGTGTGCTTCTTCGCGTGCCGTGCGGCGTGGCCAGAGGTTGTGAAGTGGTCGCCGCAGTTGTACTGCTTGGCAACCGGACAAGGATAGCTGTTCTTCTTAGAGCGGGGGTTCGCAGAGGCGGCGCCATTGTGGCTCTCCTGTGGCGGTTGAGGTCTGAAGTAGTTCTGCTGCAGGTTGTTGTTGTTGGGGTAGGGCAGCGGGCCTGTGTTCTGGGAGAGGGGAGGGTAGGCGGAAACCAGGTCCTTTTGCGTTGGGAAGAAGCTGTTCTGGGTGAAGACGGGCGAGTTGAGGCTCTGGGGTGGGAGGCCGTCGAAGTTGAACTCAGGCGTGATGGGGGATGGTGTTTGCATGGTGCCTGCCGAGTCGGTCGAGTTGCTGCGCACTAGCTGGGGCGTAGCGGGGGAACCGATGGGAGAGGAGGTGTAGCTGGAGGTCCTTGAGCGCAGGGAGGGCGGGATGGAGGGGATGCGGATGGGGAGCTGAGGTTCTGCTGCGCTGTCGTTCAAGAGAGAAATTCGGCGGCCGGAGGAGTTCTTGCCGTCCATGATTTCCTAGTGGTCTCGGCCCAAACACGCGCCAGTGAGAGGAATGCAGCCAGGCTCGATGTGGTTCACGTGAATGCGCTGGTGAGATGGGAAGCTGCGCAGGTGCAGGGTATTTGTAGGCGTGTGGGCGGAGTGCGGTCACTTGGGACACTTGAGGACTGCTGGGCGTTTGGAGCGTAGGGTGACGCCAGACACTCGGGATGGTGAGGAGGGGGTCGGAGAGAGGCTTTGTAGTGAAATCACGGTGCGCGCAGGAGCCGTACGGCGGGACACGATGGGCGCTTTATGGGTAGCGCAGGAACTTTGTGCCAGGTCCCTTGGAACAACGGCGCAGGGATGTTTTCAGGGCAATTGAGGTGCAGGCCGGCGCACATCAGATTCAGACGAGCCAGACGAGACATGGAATTGTTAACTCGCATGCCCGGCTAGCGTGCATGGCGCGCCGGGGGCCCTTGCCCTCGCCCGGATGCGGGCCCACGCGTCAAGCCACCGCCTCGCCTGCCCGCTCTGCTGCTGCGCGGAGGCACGTCGCGAACGGCTGGACCTGGACTCCACGCAGAGGCGCCCGCCGTGAGACAACAAGCGGGTGCGTGTAATATTGACGTGCGGCGCGTTCTCCGTTCTTCTTCGTGTTCGTCTCCTTCGTCTTCTGCCGGCCAGAGAGCGCGCCTCTCTGGCACCCAACACGGCGCCGAAGCCGCAGCCAATGCGCAGGCGCCGGTCTGCTGAGGTTGGCGATGATCGATCGAGATCGAAGCGCGCGCACCGTCAGGCTGCTGCTTAGCTCCGAACATTCCGCCTGGAGCGGAGTGGAGCAGGCCGCTGCGAAGGCTCAACGCTGGAGCGGCGGCATGGCCACCCAGCTGGCGCACCAGCATGGCAGCAGGACAGAGCAGAGTGCGGTGCCACCGCCGGGCGTGGGGCGTGCGAGCGCATCGCATATGGCCACCACCAGCAGCAGGCCGGCACACTCAGCGCACTCTCCCGCCCTGCCAACCGTCGCCTAGCGGCCCTGCATCGTCCCCTGTCCGAGACCATCCATCACATAGCTTAGTGCCATCGGCTTTTTGGCAGCCCATCGACAGTGCCCCATCCCCAGCGACGTCACTCTTCGCCAGCTCCCACTGTGCTGCACCGCACAACGCCCCTGCGCACGCTCACTTGGCCATTCTCCACACGCGCAGTCCAACAGATCGGCCTGATCTCGCGATGAACCTGTACAATTCTCGATCCGTGGCCCCCAGCAACACACTGCCCTCAGCACGTTGCCTGCGGGCCCTCTCTCGGGCTGTTGCGTCCAAGGCAGGACCCGTTCGTCGCCCTGTTGTTGTTGTTGTTGCTGTTCATGTCCGACCCGCTCTCCTCCATGCAGGGCATCGTGACCCTGCGCCTTCGATCCGTTTTTGGCTCAAGTCTTGACAGCGGGTGATGTCAGTGTGGATCCGCAAATCACGGTCCCTGGCGAGACCCCGAAACCGCGGGCCTGCTATGCCGCTTGCAGAAGTCTGAGAGAGTCCAGGCCCCCGCGTGGTGGTCTGAGAAAAATCAGCGCCACCACACCGCAATCGCGACTAACTTCGCCGGAGCCACGCGGATATTGAGATCCACGACGCGCCTTAGATCGCGATGCCCTTCCCGATCGAGCGCCTCACGCCCATGATCAATCTCAATGCGCCGAGTCCCCTCTCCAAGTCCTGAATTGGCGCACCGCGGCAACTGTGTCTGTTTCACAACGACACACCCAGGGCTTACGACGAACGGCACGCTCAAAGGGGTCTCAGGGTCAACAGCCGCAGAACCCAGATGGGGTGCAAATCTCGAAATTGAACACCAATGGCATCGCGCCTCCCGCAGGCTTACCAGCTGGGTGGGAGAGATCTGGTACGAGAAGGCGTATCCAGAGATGCGCTTGCTGGAGGTCGTGCGGAGTAGATCTGCCCAGTCAACGCTCCACCTCGCTGGGCTGCATACTCGAGGACGCATGCTCGCCTGGTACTGCACCTTCTGCGTGCTAAGGTATCTGAAAGAGAATGGGCTTAGACGTCGTATAGTGTACAGTATGTGGTGATGCTATCGTTGGCCTTGACATCTCTTTGTTGGCTTGACTGGATGTGACCTGATTTCTGCACCCCGCCGCACGCATGCTGGGTCCCGTCTAGCCTCTAGCTCTGTGTCGCAGGCAGCGAAATCGTGTTCTGATCAGCATCAGATGCTGTAAATGGGGAGCTTGAGTAGCTCGAGAAGAAGTCGCAAGGAGTAGCCAGCCAGTGACTCTCATTTCATTTCCTCATTCAACAAAGAGGCCGTTGCATTTGAGTGGATCAGACCTCCATTTATTCTCCAAATGCGGAAATTCGTACGATGAGCTGATTCCACGCCCTGGTTAGCAACCGCCTCGATTCGTCTTCTCCTCTTCACCTTCGTCTCCAATCTGGCGTTCGTCCACCTTTCGGTCTCTACTCCGACAATCTGGATACCTTATCCCCAGATCTTGGCAACGCTCCAAGCGCTCACGCTAGGTCTCCCGCTTCCCCTGCTGTTAATCGGTCGCCTAGGCAATCGACGGCGTGCGTAGAGCCGCATGTCTGGCATCGAATGGGAGCACTGCGGGCATGTTCCGCCGCTTAATAACGTTGACGCGGTCTTTGCATCCGACAGTTCCCCGTCTCCTCCGATAGCTTCACCCTTGTGTAGACGTTCTGATGATGAAAAGGGCCGGCTCTTCGTCCGACGTCTTATCGTTGAAAGTAGCCAAGGCTCACGAGGCAAAAACCGGGCAGTTCGGGTGCTCTCGTTTCCAATGATTCGTTAACGGGTTGGATGCCCTTTTCTCCTTCCAAGTCAGCGTTAGTGGGCGATCATACGATGCAGTTTCACTATTGTTGTGAGCTTACAACACAGTGATGTCATGGATCGTGAGATCGGGATGCCGAGACTTTGTTGGTTTGAAGCGAACGCGCCCGCACTTGCCTAGCGGGATGCCCGAAAACTCTGCGCCACAGGCCCTGCTTCTGATTTTTCGATGCCCCACGGCGGGAAGACTATTTCTGTGCAGATTACTTTATCCTCCAGCTTGTGGAATTTACGCCCGCTGACCAACACCCAATCAACTTTCTTTGCGCCTCGTTCAAACTTTGAGCTTGTAGGTCCACACCAGAGGTACCCACAATGTCGGCCCAACGCACGATTGGGTCATGCTTACTGTGTGCAACGGCTCGTACTTCGGCTTATGGTCCAGGTGCCGAGTGGGAGAGATCAGAAAGGGTTCAACCTCGAGACACGCAAAACAAACTCGAAGTTTGCTTTTTAGGGCATCACATCACACGCACCGAATCAACCTCGCATCGGGCCATGGCATTCGCGAATGCGATACCCTGAAACTGAAAACCCATGACCCCTCAATACCAGGATTAAATCAGGGAACCGTGATGTGGGGCGCTCGTGTGGTTGACCGCCGCGTCTGGACCTTTGGAGCTCCGCGGCCCAAGATCACCGAAATCGTTCGGAGAGACTCGTCACGATCTTTAATCTTGCTGCAAGCGTTGAGATTGGGCCTCAATGATGTTAACCCATACGTACAGCTCTCCAACGTGGCTCGTATCGAGGCGTTATTATGAGCTATCTGCACACTAGTGTTCACGTGTGTCGGGTTCCGTACAGGCTTGTCCTCGCGCAGGCTTATTCCCATATTTCGAGCAGCTGATTACGAATCCTCTTATCGCAGGGTTCACGACGATCCTAAAGAGCGGGTGAGATATCTTTAGCCGTTGAACATCAGTGACAACGGAAAAAGATGCCGGTGGAAAAGAGGGGTTCCCAATCTCACTATCTGCAAACCTTTATCCAATCAAACCTGATAAGTAGACTGTAGAATTTTAGGGGTCTGCATGCACCGTTAACTCCCATCAGGACATCGTCCGCTAGACTAGACTGCTCGGTATGCCCTGCGCTGTACGCTATACTCTACTCGTAGCGCATGTATATGCAGGGCACGATTGCTCCAACTTTACATCCCGACATTTACGCCCCCAGAACCCTGCATACGTACTGACTCTCAGTCTCGGCCTCAATGCACGTGCCGGAGACTTCGTGTCCTTGAAGCGGCAGAGAAATTGGAGTTCGGTTGGCCGCTCGCGAACCGCTTCCTAGAGTCTAGCGGGACCACGCAAGAGCTGCTTATGCTGCGCCCTGGTCGCTAAGTATCAACAGCCGCGACCGCACTTCGAAAAGTCGTGGCTTGGAAAGCCGGGCATGGATGAGGAATTGGTTGCATATTTATGACTTCAGGTGGCGTCTCGTCTGGAGTTGAGCACCCTTTCAGGACTGGATCAGGCTGAGAACTCAGCTCGCGGTTTTAATTGACCATGGTTATCTTGACTTCTTCGAACTTACTTACTCGATCTAACTGACCGCTAACAGTAGAACCCTTAACACTCTCTTATTATGCAAGAGTATCTAAGCGAGCAATGCGAATAACCTGATCCATTTGAGTTTCGGCTTCTTCTGCGTACGGCATCTGATGTAAAGCTTTTCAAACCACTCTCGCACCTTTCACATGTCTTGAAGTCGAATTTTCTGTCGCCAATTGCTCCCAGTAATCGTAAGAGAGGTTCGAGTGAAGGAAGCCTCTCAACCCAGGCACTTGCTCTCGCAGTAAATTCTTTTTATAAACGTTATACTTGCACATTCTGCATTCTGCAGTTGAAGGGCCATTATGCTCTACAAAAGCTCCTTGCACCCCCTCGCATTGGCTTGAGTCCTCAACCCTGACTTTCAATGTCTGGAATCTATGAAACCTTCCTTTGTTGGAAGTTTTACTGTAGTTGCTTGGTCTGAAGCTTCAATGCTCGGTTTCACAGTCATGATTGAGCATATTGGGAAGGTTTGATTAACGCTCCTTTTCCTATAGCTGAAGGACTTGACTAGCTTTGATTTACCTTAATTGTTCTCTACTGTCTCACGACTTGGTTTCATGTATTGATCTCTCTGTTTCTGAGTTAGGTGAGCCTTTGGGAGTTGGCACGGATGCTCTTGCTTAGCACGGATAACTCTAGCTTTTCAATTAACCTTGGCAAGTACTTCTTTCTCGTTTGTTCACTGACTTGAAGTACACACGTCCAAGGGTGGTCATTGAAATTGAGACGTGCTAGGTGTGGAGAGGTTGAGCGGCCACACCTTCCTATTTTGATCTAGGCTCGCTTCGGATACGAGCTTTCCTCATCCAAGGTCACGACAACCCGTCAGCGCAACCACTTCTCGCATCGCCGATATGAACGTGTTGATAGCTGCATCCACATAAACGACACCATGCGATGCGGAGACCCTTAACAAAGCTGAAATGGCAATGGTTCGTAAAGCCAACCAGATATAACCACCGTAGACCGCTCTTATCGGTCTTCAAGGCGCGCCTGGCTGGACAGAGGGACAAACATGAACCAACCTTCGAAGACCCTCATGACCCTCAAAGCAAGCCTAATTGTTCTGCAAGACGGGAAGATCCTTTAACGTCGCCATTCCGATATGATCGATTGAACTGGGCTAGTAACGAGATCCGGTTGATCAAGATTCTGCCGGGGAACTCCTCTGTATCAGTGAATGACGACGGTCCGATTGCATGTGAGATTATCAGTGTCTCTCTTAAAGACAAACCACAATACATCGCACTGTCTTATGCCTGGGGCGACACGGCGCTTACGCGCCCCTTGATACTCAATGGCAGACTACTCCACGCAACTGCGAGCCTCGACACAGCCCTCCGACAAATTCGCAAGATGCAATTGCAGGGTACCACATACCAAGACCAATTATTTTGGATTGACGCCCTCTCGATCAACCAAGAAGACGAGATTGAGAAGAGCTGGCAAGTGCAGAGGATGAACGCCATCTTCTCAGCAGCTCGTTACGCCCTAGTATGGCTGGGACCGTCTGTCGATGATAGCGATAAGGCTATGGAGGCCCTCGAGCATGTGGGCTTGCAAGTCGCATCAGGGTCAGACCCGCTGGACAACGCCACCTTGAACACTTTCCATCTGCTATCAACCATGTACAACGAGTTCTCACACTCTGTACGAAAGCTCTTAATGCGATCGTGGTGGCGCCGCATTTGGGTGGTCCAAGAGTTTGCATCTGCCAGAGACGTGGTGTTTCAGTGTGGAGATGTGCAGATTGCCTGGCGTCCTTGTATGAACGCACTAGAAGTTCTGGAAAGATTTCAAAAAACCTTGGCTGAAAAGGGTTGGAGAGGCAATATTGGCGGACAGAATTACCAGCAGCTGATGTCCGAGATCAGTAGCATAAGCGGAATACTAAGACTCTTTCGCATACGGCAGGTGCTTAAGCAGAATCAAAAGCGCCTTCTGCTGTGGGAGCTTCTCACGCTCAAGCGCTTTGGTATGCTGTCCTCGGACGACAGAGACTTTATCTATGCTCTTACCGGAATCGCTGAGGATGCGGGAGCGAAGCATCTGTACCCAGACTATACAAAACACGTCGCCAAGATCTATACTGAAGTCGCAAAATGCTTCCTAGCGGAAGGCAGACTACGCACTTTATGGCTATGCTCTCATCCACGTCGAATTGTAGGGCTTCCTTCTTGGGTGCCAGACTGGTCCTCTACCTGGCAGTCAAATCGCCGCTACTTTTCTGGAGACTCTGGCTACGGCTCCGGCAGTACGATCTGTATGTATGCAGCCTTCTCCCCATATCATCGCTAACTCAGACGCAATTCAGTTTCAGCCTCAGGAGACTCTCCCCCAGACGTCAGTTTTAGCTCCAGGAACGACCGCATGGTCCTCCACCTAGAAGGCTATCGGCTTGACACAGTCACTGCGACAAAATCCGCTTTCGATATGGACCATACACTTCAGCGCGGTGGCTTCTTCCGGGCCCAACTCGCGCTTCAGGGACGCTACCGCGCCTTTTGGGAACTCCAACGCTCCAGCTGGAAAAACCTTTTCAGGGCCTGTGTGACGGACATAGAGCCTGTTTGGGGCGCAGATCTCCACTTCAACTACCGCCGCTCGACGCCTCAGATGCGGCAAGAGTTGTACGGCGAGCTTGCCCATGCTACAGATGAGAGCGGTGGGTTCGAAGCCTCTTGGAGGTTGCCTGCTTCCCGTCTAGACATATTGTATCGCCATAATGGCAGGCGGCCGTTCATCACGAGTAAAGGCCTTTTAGGTCTAGGTCCAGAGGATATGCGCAGTGGTGACGTTGTGGTCGTTGTCTCCGGAGCGGAGGTTCCATTTATTTTAAGGGAAGCACCCGAAGGCGGGTACGTGTTAGTAGGTGAGGCATATGTTGACGGGGTTATGGACGGAGAGGTATTAAGCATGGGACTGGAGAAAGTCACGTTGGATATCCTCTAGCTTCCGCAAAGGTTGTCGATCATTTGTTCACAATCTCAATGGAAAACTTGAGGGGGGTTCACAAAGCGTCTCTGAAGGGATGCGGATTGCCCCGTATGCACGTGAACCCCAGAAACCGCGTGGACAAGTCATTAGAGTAATGGTTGGATTGTTAGCACTCGGGCTGATGTTTACAATGTCGCTTCCTCTGGGAGCAACCCATTCCTCCAACTCATGCCCGCATTCTCATTCGCCCAGTCCAACAGGGCATCGTAGTCCACACACTCATGCTCACTCCCCTCTCCTGGCCCCGCATCCGTCTGTCCCTCGAGCGTCGTATCTGCATTACACATGATCCCCTGCCGCAGATAATTGAAACAATGCACGGAATGGTGGGCAATCTCGTCTTCTAGTTTAACGCCATCGTAACCCTCCTGGAAGTGAACCGCGAGGTACGAGAGACAGTGTAATTGGTGGAAAGCCGATATCATGTAGCCGGGGCCGTCGTTATGCCGGTCGATGGCAATAGTGTACGGCCTAGGGAGGTCGTAATGACCAGAAGAAGGAGCGCGGACGTAGCCTCGCCCGGCGCTCGACAGCTCGATCCAGTTGTGCAGCGCATGGAGCGTGGCGGATTTGTTGGTGAACATGTCTTCTGGGTTGTACCGTGAGTTGCTCTGGAAGGTGTAGAGTTTCCGTGGCAGCTGCGGCATTGGCGTCCTGCGGATTGGGGAGCAGCCAGATGGGCTCGTGGACTGGCGCACGAGCAGGGCTGCTATCGCACACGCCATCGCGAGCTCGAAGAACAGTCGGATATAGTCCCTCGTCCGCCATCGCGTGCCGCGCGGTTCCGGTATGGGGGTTTGGCCATGCTGTAGGAAGGCTTCCTCCTCCTCATCCAGCGCTTCTTTGATTTGCTTCATGATTGAGTGATGATGGTATTAAACATGGCGGCTCCGAGGATGGAGTTGGTAAGAGGCAACTTTATTAGGCTGAAGACTTGCGTAAAGTGAGGGTTTGCTGTACGTGGTTAGCGCGTTAATATACTTGTGGTCAGCGGTATTTCGAAACGGCTAAAGTGGGTTAGAGTGGAGAGATGTGCGCCCCTTCGTCGTTTCGTACCTATTGAATTGAGGAATATAGAAAGGAGGCTTCGGTTGCTGCATCTCATCCCCTTCGCCGTTGTAATCGTGGGCTAAGATGTCGCTGGCTACAAGGTCATCTTAAACAAAATCAGCTTGATACTTCCACCCTCGGGATTACGTTGATACGATACGAGCTTGCCAAATTGCTCGAGAGCGCCCATGAACTAGCGGCGAGACTCGAAAATGTATAGTAAAGTATGTGTGTACACAGTACGAATACTCCTTGTCTTCTTCGAACCTCGGAGCTCGAAGCATACCTTAAGCTAAGAGACGTGCTTTGCTAGTGGTTGCAGTATCGTTGGGAGAGACCAGCTCAATGTCTAAATCGATTGAGTGGAGTTCGAAATCCCTTCGGATGGTCCTTTGTCCTACGCAGCAAGCCATTAATTCACAGAAGATTACGTTCCGCTGAAGAATAACACCGTCTTCTTCCTCTGTTCGTTGCCAGACTGCTGAGTTGCATTGACGTTGCCGCCGGGTACATCGAAGTGTCCTAAGACGCCTTGGGCAGGGCTGGCACTTTTCATATGCAAACCTCATAGAGAATCGGTCGGCCATTTCCCGTTCAGACACCTGCTTGACATCTTTGTTTTGAGGCGCGAGAAACGTTGTAGGATATAGAATGAAATCTAAACATGTAATTTCACATACGACCATAGGACACTGAAAACTAGGCTTCCCGTCCGCTCAGCCATATATAAGCAGTGTACCGGCGGATCAGTAGTTGCGTGGGTGACCAGCAGCGAATCCCCGCTGTTGTATGTTTTTTTCCTTACATTTTGGGTGTGTGCTGGAGCGAAGTGCGGAGCGGAGATTGCCCCTAGGCCAAAAGTGGCCTTAATCGTTGCGCTACCACTCGCTTTTTTCCTCTTAGTCGAAATTGACCTAACTGACAGACTGCTGCCGCTGTATGACCTCGTTTTTGCATCTGTGCACGTCAAAGTGGGTCAGTGTCGATTTTGTGGATCTTTCGTTATACTGCAGTGGCCTGAACGCAACACCAGAGTCCCAGACAATCGAAGCTAATCTGCAAAGACTCTTATGTTATCGTAGATAAGCAGCTGGGAATAATACTCAGTGAAATGTCTTGTCCATGCATCTAGATGCACACAATATCTCCGAACGAATTAGCCCTACGTGTGCTACTAACCGTGTGATCCCCCAGACTTCGGCATCGGTTTTCATTAAACATCGGCACATGTCGCCCAGTACCGGGAGAAACCAAATACTCAATATCTACTTCCCCGGATCTTGGCGCATCGAAACGACAGGCCTGCTCCATAACCACCGGTAGCTTGGCCACGGCTTGGCGACCAACTGCGTTATTGCAATTATCGTTCGTATGACCCAGTGAGACGAATAAGGGACATGCTTTTCGAGATTCTCTCTCTGCGAAACTCAGCCAAGTCTATGCAAATGAGACATAATGATACAGTATTTCCTCCAGTAGAAGCTGACACAAGAACCAACATGAGCAACATGAATGTCAAGAAAAGGAATATAAATACGCTAGCATCGTATCGCTACAAATGATAGCTTGCCCCATTCTTCAGACTAAGATCACCTAGCAGCCTGCACAATACCATCGCCGCTATGAAGGTCGCGGTATTTGCACTCCTCGCCGCTTCTGCGCCGCTTGCTCAGGCACATTACATCTTCAATCGATTGATCGTAAATGGAGCCTCCATTGGTGGAGAGTACGCGTACACGCGAAAGAACTCTAACTCCTACAACCCGGCCTTCACCGACGAGCTCATGAACTCCAATGACCTCCGCTGCAACAAGGGCGCGACGGCTGGAAACACCGCCACGTACACTGTCAAAGCCGGTGACAAGATCGGGTTCAAGCTGTTTAACAACGAGTTCATCGAGCATCCCGGCCCCGGCTTCGTCTACATCAGCAAGGCACCTGCTTCCGGTGTCAAGGGCTACGATGGTAGTGGTGATTGGATCAAAGTGTACGAGACCGCTCTATGCGGCAGCAACCCCGGCACGGACAACAACTGGTGCTCCTGGCAGAAGGACCGGTTGGAATGGACGATCCAGAGCAAGATCCCGCCGGGCGAGTACCTTGTACGCGTGGAGCACATTGGTCTCCATGAGGCCCACGTGGGCAAGGCCCAGTTCTACATCGAGTGCTTCCAGCTCAAGATCGAAGGTTCAGGAGGAGGCACGCTTGGGCCAGTGGCCAAGATCCCTGGAATCTACACCAAGAACGACCCTGGAATCGCATTCAACAAATGTAAGTAATGTATATGCTCGCTTACCCGAACTCCCCTAACCCGCTTGTAGGGAACAACCCCAAGTCCTATGTCGTTCCAGGACCCAAGGTGTGGAATGGAAATTGATATTAGAGTAAGCATACCAGCGCTGTCGTTCGAGGATACTCAGCAGCGAAAGTAGGGCCAGGTGTGGCTTGAGGATGTTTGAATCGATGATATGGCAGATAGCACGAGTATTAAGCAACTGACTTCGTCTTCCCGAGGTGCCGTTGTCAAGAATTGTGATAAATTGAACGGAATGCTATAGAAGATGACCCCAACTCCAACTCATGATGGAGCCGAGACGACGCTCTGATATGCAATGATGGATGTGACCCTCAATAAATGAAACACAAAATTAGAACGCTGTGATAGCCCATGTTAACTCTACCCAAAGATCAAAGATCTTATAGGCGAGACTTCAATGGTGTCTGGATGACAGCCTCGAGAGGCGGCCTATCGTCGAGGAGACGACTGCCTTCAGGATCGTATAGTGGCTCCCGAACGACGGTAGCTGCAATGCGGCGGCCAAAGTATTCGGCCTCGATAGTCTCTCCCACGCTTACACTGCTAGGAAGCCATGCGTACGCTATAGGCCTACCGACCGTGAAACCGAAGGCGGCAGTAGTGATGTATCCTGCGGCCTCGCCTTTGTAAAACACAGGCTCCTTGCCTAGCAACATCGACTGGGCGTCGTTGACAGCAAGGCATCGAAGTCGTCGAGTAGGTGTCTTGGGTCGGCGCGAGAGACCTGCCTTGCCCACGAAATCTCCCTGCTTCTTCAAATCGACAGCTGAAATAACACCGGCCTCCAACGGATCATGCTCGGTGCCCATGTCGGCTCCGTATGTTCGGTAACCCTTCTCCAAGCGCAAGGAATTGAGTGCAGCGCGACCAGCCGCAATGATCCCATGCAGCTTTCCAGCTTGGGCAATAGCATCCCATAGCCGCAGCCCAAGTTCTGCACTTGTTTGAAGCTCCCACCCGAGCTCACCAACATACGATTTCCGGAAGGCGAGTACTGGAATTCCGGCGACATGGACCTTCTTGACACCGAAGTACGGGAGTCCCTTGTTCGAGAAGTCATCTGTGCTTACA
Source organism: Paraphaeosphaeria sporulosa (assembly GCF_001642045.1). Classification (NCBI taxonomy): domain Eukaryota; kingdom Fungi; phylum Ascomycota; class Dothideomycetes; order Pleosporales; family Didymosphaeriaceae; genus Paraphaeosphaeria; species Paraphaeosphaeria sporulosa. The sequence continues at coordinate 4,456,163 of NW_017253360.1, read as the reverse complement.
CCAGCAATGACGTCTCGGGCACGTGGACCCCAAAGACCAATAGAGCATGTGCTTCCGGTGATCTCACGTATCTGCACCCACTGGTTGGGGCTCTGTTGCCTCTGAAACCGCGCTTCACGGGAGAGATAGTGAAATTCGGTCGCAGAGTTAGCACCAATCTGGAACACATCGTCTTCAATTTTGGAAACAAAGATGTCGCCGCGTATACCGGCCTCATCGTCGAGCAAAAGGGTGTAAGTGATCGAGCCTGGATCTTTCTTCAGGTCGCTTGTAGTCAGGCGTTGAAGTAAGTGCAAGGCGCCAGGTCCGGAAGCCTCAAACCGATGGAAGGCGGTCATGTCGTACATTGCGACTGCATTGCGAGTTTTCCAGGCCTCTGCTGCTGCTATTGGGGAGTAGTGTTGTGCAGACCACGCGTCTCGCTCGACTGGCTGCCACTTTGCGGGGAGATACTTCAGCAGCTCTGCGTTGGCCTCGTACCAAAATGGTCGCTCCCAGCCACCGACTTCAAGGAAGTATGCGCCCAATTCCCGCTGCCGAACGTTGAAAGGACTTATACGCAGGTTACGTGGGGATAACTTGGGAGCGAGAGGATGAATGATGTCGTAAATTTCCACGAAGTTTTGCTGTGACGTTTCCGAGACATATTCGTGGCTGAGCTGAATTTCTTCGAATCTTGAGATGTCGCACTCCCCAACATCGATTTCCGACCGGCCTGTAGTGAGTATTTGTGCGACCGCCCGTGCAATACCGGCTGAATGTGTGACCCAGACGGCTTCTGCAACATAGAAGCCTTCTAGGTTCGGCGCTCGCCCGATAATGGGTCCGCCATCCGGGGTAAACGAAAAGATCCCGTTGAACCCGTCAGCGAGATGAGTGTTCTTGAGGGCGGGCAAAAGTTTCTGAGATTCGTTCCATGCAACCTCGAAGTCTCTGGAGGTGAAGGCAAGACGGGACGGCATATGCTTTTCGTCTACATGCTCGGGCGTCGGGCCGAGCGATCCAGCTACTACGGGCATGGGACGATGGCCGTAGAATCCTATACCAAACTGGTCACCATGTTCCCGGTAATAAAGGTCCTGATCCTGATGTCGTAATATGGGTAGTGTGGCGTTCATTCCGTTTATTCTAGAGTTCACTTCGCGACCCCGGAGGTCTGGCAGGGCGGTCGTCTTCGCGTATTGATGTGCCAATGGCAAGAGCGGCACCTGCAGTCCTACCATAGCCCCAATTTCGACTCCCCAGAATCCGGCGCAGGAAACAACAATGTCCGCCTGGACAGATCCACTTGGGGTTGTAACGCCAGTAACCCGTCCATTTGATCTTTCTATACCCGTTACGGGTGTGTTCCCGAGATACTGAACGCCAGCCTCGCTAGTTCGTTCAATGAGTAGTTGTGTGGCTCGTGCCGCCAGAGCCAAACCGTCGGTGGGAATGTGTAGACCTCCGAGGACAGTCTTTTGGTTGAGTAGAGGGTACATCTGTATGCATTCTTCTCCACTTATCAGTCGCGCCTCAATTCCCCAAGAAGAAGCATAGCCGTGTCTGCGTTTGAGCTCCTCTAATCGTTCTGGGGTTGTTGCAACTTCAAGACCGCCGACCTGGTTGAAGCATCCCTGTCCATCCTTCTTTATGGAGAGCAATTTCTCCATTGTGTACTTCGCAAGTCTTGTCATTGTCTTCGAAGGGTTCGTCTGGAATACGAGGCCGGGCGCATGCGAAGTCGAACCACCAGGCATATTGAGCGGTCCTTGCTCAACAACCGTGATGTTCTTCCATCCCAGAGATACTAGCTCATCGGCAAGATTTACGCCCACGATTCCGGCTCCAATAATAACAACGCGCTGAGAGGTCGCCATGGTCCGGATGTGATCGAATTACTGAATGAGGTACGGGCAGCAAGCCTACTTGAAGGCACTCCTTCGCGCCGATATACGGCAATGACAGCATCTTGAAAGTAAAGCTTTGCCTTCTACAGTTCACCAGAAGCAGAGCCGAAAGAAACCGCGTCGGGCCCCGCATCAGGTGTGTGGGAACGTTCGATGCGAAGGAAGTGCGGGAGTCCCGCGATGGATATTTTGGACAAAAGAGGAATGGCGCCAAATGTCAAAGTGGCGCCGCAACGGGCTTCCTCGTCTTTTCGTCGCGCAACACCATGAAAGAGGTACCATGGCCTACAAACTTAACTATGCATGGCCATGCTAGATTCTACTGCATCTATTTGTATCTCATCCCAGTTCGCTGCGTCATTCGTTCATTGGCTCCCATGCATCTTGTTCGAGGACCCTTGTGCGCTGTAGTTCTCACAAATATGTCCTGATTGTCAATATCGGCAAAGTTCATGATGTTAACACAAGGGTAAGATGTTCTTCGACGGCTCGGAATTTGAATCAAATTCTGGGATATTATTGATGCGCCAAAACATAGGTAAGCCCCTGCTTGTGGGCCTTGACAGTGTGCGTGGTCGCCCAGCCCCTGATGCTCTCTAACCTCGACGACAAGTTTATTGTCATTGTGCAAGTGATCATTTTGCATAGCGAGGAGATGGCGCGATGACTCCATAACGATAATACCATTGTTCTTATAATCTGAAGTTACACCAGCATGAACAAGCATCCTACCTTCGACTAGCCTCCCTAGGACGACTCGCGCATGGGTGCATGGGAACACATGACACGGTACAAATGAGGGGGTTGTTTAGAATAGCGAGCACGCAGTACTGCAATCGCGGGTGGTTTCCATCGGCTAGACGTATGTTTCAGAAATATACCCCACTGTCATGTCCACCACTCCACCAAAAGTTTGCCGGTATGATCGAAACGCGCCACTGCCTGTTCGATACTGTCTGTGAAGCATCGCTATATGCATCAAGGTATCCGATAGCTTACCAAAAGACTGTTACGCCCGGCCTCGAACGTTATCATGTCTCCAGATCTCAGGACCATCTGTGCGATTTGCTCGCTCGCAGAACGCAGCACGATAAATTCAGTTGTGACTATTCAAACTACCTGGTTCAAAGGTATGCGATATCACTGTTGGTGGCGGCTCCTCGAATATTCTTGTGGTTGCAGATAGTGATTCAGGGTCCAGAAGATGGATCATATGTCCGTTTTGGGTTTGAACTAACTCACCCTCCCGGTGGCGTTGAACTATTTTGGGTCTTAAACCCTACAAGTACCCCAAAACTAGGACAAACTAATGGAACGGTTTCCCCGTTAGGGCGCGACGATAACGATGTTGGGCTGGACACGCGGACGTGAATAGGGAGGCACACGAGGCAGGTGAGGAGGCATCACGATGTTCTCTCACGGTGACATAACAGCATGGTAGCCTTGAGCTGAAGCCACTTCGACATTCTTTCTTTATGAGAACCTCTTGAAACTACTCTAAATTCTTCATCTTCCAGAACGTTTCTCCCTAGTCGCCCTACTTTTAGTGTCTCTAACCCCTGCGTTACCTCAGCTATGGCAGCTATACTCGACAGACTCGGCCTGGGTAGCGGTAAGGAACCTGCTATTTCTTCCGCCTCAGAACCTGTTCGTGCGCTGCCAGCCAATTGGTACACGTCTCCTGAGATGTACGAGCTTGAACGCCGTGCCATCTTTTCCCGCAAGTGGCTTATGGTGACCCATTCCCTCCGCCTCAAGAATACGGGCGACTTTCTCCGCTACCAGATCGCTGGGTTCGACGTTGTTCTCTCACGAGATCGTCAGGGCGATATCTCTGCCTTTCACAACGTCTGCAGGCACCGTGCCTATCCCGTCATCGAGCAGGACCAGGGAACTGCCAAGATCTTTTCGTGTCGATACCATGGATGGTCGTATGGCCTCAACGGGAAACTGGCCAAGGCTCCGGGCTACCAAGATCTTCCTGATTTTGATAAGCAACAGAATGGTCTGTTCAAGATTCATGTTCGAACTGACGCCAACGGCTTTGTCTGGATAAACCTCGATGCTTCAGCAGAGCCAGAGGTCGCATGGGAATCAGATTTTCAAGGCGTCGATACGCAAGAACGCTTCAAGAGCTTCGATTTCGGCAACTACGAATTTGATCATACGTGGAAACTCGATGCGGAGTACAACTGGAAGATTGCCGCTGACAATTACAACGAGTGCTATCACTGCGCAACCACTCACCCTGATGTCCCGGAGGTGGCCAACCTTGAGACCTACGATGTGCATCCGAAGGATAAGCACATTGACCACGATGCATCGCCTTCAGAAGAGCAGATCAAGCAGGGCATGCACATTGCTAGTACATACTATTGGCCGATCGCTTCTATGACCGTCTCGTAAGTTTGCTCGCTCTCAACCCACAGCTGTTCTAACGGCTCACAGACCACACTTCTTCTTCATGCAGAAGTTCTTACCCACTAGCGCAACGACCACGCAAGTCTACTACGAAGTTTTTCGAAACCGTTACTCGTCCGAAGAGGACTTTCAGCAAATTAACAACATGTTCAAACGTATCATGAACGAGGACAAGGTCCTCTGTAACCAGGCGCAGAAGAACCTCAACGCTGGGGTTTTTGTCAACGGTGAGCTCCACCCACGTATGGAAAAGGGCCCACTGTACTTCCAGAAGATGTGCAGAGAGGAGGTCGTTGGATGGCACAGACGAGAACAGGCAGCGAAGCAGGAGATCTGGCCTGCACGCCAGAAGTTGCCCAGCAGCGCTGATGAAGCCAATGACGATGTAGACTTCTGCAATGGGCTCTCATGTTCAACGAGTAACGAAGCATTGGTTTGGTAAGCCTATGGGCTATGCACTATGGGATTTATGACTTTTCATGCTCTGTTGTCGCTTTGGTGACCATATTGATTCATAGCGAGGCGTTGGCGTTGGAATATGCATGGATGCATCTCTAAGATTGTGCGGATTATTTTCTGCCCCTTCCTCAATAAATTATTTCCAATCAAGCGGTTGAGCGACGAATGGAAATAATCATCTTATCAAAACCTATATAGTATATATGTTGTCATTTCAGCTCAGATAAGACACCCTGCAATGCTCATCAAGAATTCAAGCGGATGCAGAGATCCCCAGTACATAAGCATGAGCTTGCCGACCAAAACGCCAGTGCAACCCTTGACCATCACCCGCCACCGAGCCTGGCTAAAACCGATCGAATTTTCGCAAGTAATTCTGGAACCCTGAAAGGTTTTGCAACGACGTCGTCCATCCCACCTTCGATCGCTGCCCGAGTCTGTTCATCTCGCACATTCGCTGTTACGGCAATGACAGGCACATGTCCTGTCACAACGCCCTTAACCTCCATATCTCGTATATGCCCGACAGCCGTTAACCCATCCATCTCCGGCATCTCTAAATCCATGAGAATCAGCGACAGTGGCCGGCCAGCTGGATCGTGAAAAGAGGTCGTTGCTAGAACTTGCAGTGCTAGAAGACCGTTATCAGCCGTGTAGACGGTGCATCCAGCTTTCTTAAGCTGTTTGGACAAAACGCGTTGGTTCACCAGGTTGTCCTCTACTATGAGGATAGATAGGTCCGAGTGGTCCGTTAGGGATCCGCTTTGTGTTGTAGAGGGGATCGATGCAGGACTCGAGTTTGACCTTACTGAAGCGTGAGCCGCAGCTGTCTCCTGTGGTCCTATGAGTGGCGCCGGTCCCAGGATACCTGGTCGCTTTGGAGCCGGAGCTCTCCTCCCTTGGATGAAGAAACCGAATGTGCTTCCAGCCCCGGCTTCGGAAGACACCCCAACCTGACCTCCATGAAGCTCAGCGAGCTGGCGAGAAATAAACAGACCCAGGCCGCTGCCCCCGTATGTAGCATGAGTACGTGGCGAAGCCTGTGCAAATCGTTGAAACAAGAGACGCTTTTCGTCGGCTGTTAGACCGACGCCAGTGTCTTCCACCTTGACACGGATGTACAGCCGCTCGCCGTCGCCCCAATCTTGGCCAGCGGCGATATCTACGATCGAGCTACGAGTCGGTATGTATTCAAAGCCCTGGAAAGAAGGTTGAGGTTGCTCCACAGAGGCGCCGAGGTGAACTGAGATAGATCTCTTCTCTTGATTAGCCGTGAATTTTATGGCGTTGCCGATGAGATTGACGATTATTTGAAGCAATCTAGAAGGATCTAGAAAGACCCAGTCAACTTGTAGTCGGCCCAAAGATTCATGTGGCAAGAAATTAAACTCGATATCCTTCGATTGGACTTCTGGCTTGAACATGTTCATCGCGCGATGTATGATGGCGGATGGCTGTACAGCGATGGGTGTGATAAGCAACAGATTCGAGTCAAGCTTCGAAACAGTGAGAATATCATCCACAATAGACTTTTGGTGTTGGACACAGAGCGCGATGTTGTTTGCGGCATCGATGCATTCCTCGACTACTTTTGCGTCGGAGTTTCCGAACAGATGCTGCGATAGCGACTCTCGGATATCGTCAGCACAGATTAGGATAGCCGACAGTGGATTTCTCATTTCGTGGCTCGTTATATCGATGAACTCGTTCTGCTGGCGTTTGGTTTCCTCTGCCTCCTTCAGTCGTTGCTCCTGGAGTCCTTGGACCCATTTCAGATGAGATATGTCCGCAATTGAACCCATGATAGATTTAACTTTTCCGTGGGCGTCCACTTCCGGTTGGGAAGTAGCAAGCACCCAGTACTCGATTGGCTCGCCAGCGAGATCTCGAGGTACGAAGTCCGTGCCAGTGAGAAGAAACTCCTCTTGCCTGGGCTTGCTATCCTCCATCATCTGCCTCCACATAATCTCCCCCCTACGGCGACTCTCTTCGGACATTGGCTTTAGAAAGGCGAAGGGGCTGTCGTCATCCCTTCCGTGGTTCGTCATTTCGTAGTAGCGTTCGTTCGCTTCCAGTAGAATGCCATCGCAGCCGAACAGGTACATGCCTAATGGCGAGAGTTCAGTCATACGTCGCATCCTACTCGCTTGTACCTCGAGCTGTTGGCTTAGCTGTTCCCGCTGCAACGTTGCGACCTCTGCTGCGTTTCTGTTTCTTCGAACCTCCTCTTCAAAAAGCAAGAACGATGCTAACGAGTTTGCTAGCTGCCGGTTGAGCATGTTGACGAAGGCTCTGTATTCCTCATCATACGCTCTCCTGGGATTAACGCCTAGTAGTAGGAAGGCGAATATGTTCTCGCCGTTGGTTGGGCGGACAGGTATGATTATTGCTGACCTACATGGGTCTCCGTAGCCGCGCCATTCTATGCCTTCGGTGAGCTCATCAGGTAGACTACCATTTCGCCTGTGAAGAATAGTAGGTTCACGGGTTCGCATAGCTTCACGGAATGCAGGGATGAATCCTTCTTTTGAACGCTTCAGATCAAGCTTTGGCGGTGAAGCTGGATGACCTTCAGGGATACCAATTGCGCCTTCTAATAGGCAGCTTTTCATGGAGATAGTGCTGTCGGATGAGTGTGAGACTGTATCAGCGTCATCCGAATCAGTGATTGAGTAAACTGTTTGAAATCAGCAAATGAACCCACACAGTCACACGAAGGCAGCACCACCAAGTTGATGCGGAATAGTACTGGAAGGAAGTCCAACTTACGAATAGCGAAAGGCACCTCCCATGGATTACCTCGGAGTCCGTCCAAAACGCATTGCCAAAAGTGCTTTGTGGATCGTGTTTCCGCCAGTTTCTCGCTTATCTCTCTCAGCGTTTGCATCCTTCTATGGCTCACTGTTTGGTAGGTTGTTTCGAAAGGTGCATTGTAGAAGCCCAGGACTAGTTTTACAAGACAAAGTTAGCGAGAAGGAACAAGGGTACTTAAACAGTCGCGCGGGCGGTCACATAAGCTTTGGAAAGCCGTCTGACCAGTCTTTCCTGTCGGCTTTCATCTGGTGCTTACATACTGCGCTTCGTCCCACCATATACTGGCGTGAATGACCAAGAGAAGAACGTCTCCTCAAGGTAGCCGTACCTCTCGATCGGTAGGTAGTCATTCTCTTTCCGAACACTTTTGCCCGTTCGAGCACATTCCCGGAAGATCGGTCCCACCCCATCCCATAGTTCGCTAAATGGACCAGAAAAGCCGGTACCCATAAGATCTGGGTGTTTGTTCCCGGCGACCTCGTTCTTGTATGCTTCGTTATAGAGCATAGTCAGCTCTTCACCCCAGAATAGAGCAGCCGGGTGAGGATTCCTCATAACAAGGTTTGCAACTTCCCGAAATTCAACGGACCAGGTCTTCATGGACCCTAGGGGTGTGGCACTCCAATTAACGTTTCGCGCAAAGACCATGTGTTCGGTCAAGCTCCCTCGTGGTTTTGTGGCCGTCCAATCGGGTACGCCACTCTCTGGTGATGCTAATGTTACAGATGCTCCACTTCCCGATGTATCGTTGGATGCTTCCCCGGAGGTGGGTGGGTTAGATGAGCGTCCCTTGCTATCATTTGGAAACGTAGGAGTTGATGATATCAGGGAGCTATTTCTGAGGGGAAGCTCCGTTTGAGGTGTTGGAACACCGAGAGGTGGGTCGCTCGTGGACGCGGCGGCCGCGGCAGTCGTCGGTGCCATTGTGTCTTCCGACGATCTAAATTTCTTCCTGGCCAGAGCCTCCCTCGGCTCTGCCTTCCCCTTAACACCTTCGCCCTCCTCATGTATGACTGAGATATCCGCCACGTGATTTGTCGTATCGCTCCACTGTATGCCCGACACGAAACGCCATCGTTGCTTAGACGTGAAGCCGGTCCAGAGCATACCTTCGTGGAGAAAAGTCTGTGGGTAGACATCGCGCGAGTCGTCAAATTCGCTTACACTCGTGACCCAAGATTTGAAACGTAGATACGGCGTTTGAGCGGGTTGCGGGTGGTCGCTCTTTGGACCCGAGCCCGTTATTTTATCCAGCAACTGGTCGTGTAGTCGTAGGGCCGCATTGCAGAATATCGGCCGAATGGCTGTTTTAGTCTCGCTGTAGTCGAGATGATCAGAGTCTAAATCGAGTACGAAGGTGGGTCGAGGATCCTGGTCGAGGACTTCGTGAAAAGCTGTGCCATCCAGCTCCTGCAACGCCTTGCGATCGAAAGCACGCTTTTCATCGTTTGCCGATTCTTCGAGAGGAGCGGACTGCGATCGCGATAGCAGGTGCGTCGGCGCCGGCTCCACCATCTGGACGTTGGTGTATGTCACTCAGATGGGGTGCAGGGTGGGTGGTCCGTGTCGGGAGGATTTCCGCGCGACGTCATTCGTCGTTAATTTCCTTCCACAGGAGCTCGAGGGAGCACCGTTTCGGCCTGTCGAGGTTCGAGGTCACGATACCTTTCTCGCGGACTTCCAATAGGAAATACTAGAAGGGGCTTTGCAACCACTGGCCGTTTCGTAGCAATGCATTATGTGTAGGACGTAGGCTCCGCGAAGCCCAATGCGGTCTCGCTGCGTACTTTGAGTGACTCAGCAGCAGCGAGCCCTCACCTTAAATCGGCGAGAGGTAAATGGCATCCAACAGACCCGTTTCCCCATAAATACATTCATGACAAGCCAGGTTCCTCGGTCAAATGATTATATGGAGACAGCACCATCTTCAAGATATCTTTGTAGTGCGCTTGCGACCATTGATGAAGGGTTATCGAGCCTGCGCGAAAAATTCGAGTCGCGAAGCAAGCTTAATCGCAGCGACCGTGAAAACGACATGGCCCCAAGCACTGCTAGATATGCAGCACGGATTGATTGAATGTGTGAAGTTGTTAGGAAAGTTATTGCCAACACGCTGGTCCCAGCATGTTGAGATCGCGTTCAGCGCGTCCCTTCCAATGGTTCCTAATGGCTGCACCTGTCTTTTCAACGTCCATCCATAACCTTCAAGGGTTGTTTGGTATCGTTGAATTGATGTTGTACGATTGGGAGAATGCGTCGTCTATTTTCTTAGCAGTGTCCGTGATTGGTGTCCCTCGGCTTGGCATGGGCATGTGGATCTCGAAGTAGATTTTCCTACGCTTACTGGTGGCCTCGGCCGATAGCTGGAGCGCCAGTGCCTGTCGAATGTATTCTTGCAGTGCGAGTGGGATTGATATACATTCGACAATTGATGCTATATAGATGTGAATTTGACACTTTCTAACATCAAATAAGATCTGGTCTTATGGTCTAGTGGTATGATTCTCGCTTAGGGATCACGTGATCAACACCTGAGCACATTTGCGAGAGGCCCCGCGTTCGAATCGCGGTAAGACCCATCTTCTTTTTTCTATTGGCGTAGGCTCCGCAAGGTTTTCGCAACTGACTTTTTTGTCAATCCAAAGCCCCTTACGTCTTATCACGATACTGGTACGAGATAGCCTACTTAATTTGGCGGAGTTGCTGCATGTGGTGGTACGAGGTGCTCGTTTCTGGGGAGGAATAACCAGATTAGCTCGAACTTCACATTGCGCCACCACAAACAACCACAATTGACAATAAGATCTCTTGTCTACGCGCGTTAATAGTAAAAAAGTCCCCCTTTGATCAACTGAATAACAAAGTTTTGATATTGTAAATCAGAGCTATTGCGTGAGACTGTTAAAGTGAGCTTAAAACGCGATTTCCTTACGGAGAAGATCCTCGTAATTCACAGCTTCCACGGTACTGTGACAGACTTCATGTGCGCTGGCCTAAAGTAATGAGTATTTACAGCACTCTGAGAATTCGAAGAGATTACGTCTCGCATTCCCGCAAAGCTTTGGGTATCTTTATATCCATCCGTGCTCGTAGGCTTGACAAGCTGTTAACATGCAAGCAGGATTACCATGTTCTTTGCTGCTGTTTGCGCGGCCTAAGCAGGCTTGCGGCCTCTAGCTTCGCCGCTGTTTGGGCTTAGACCGACTGCAGGGCCACCAATGAACTCTTCTCAGCCGCCCGTGGCACCCGTCCACCGCAAAACACTCAACAGCGCTACGTACCTTTTCTATAAACCATCGCGCGTGGCCCGAGTTCCATCATCCCGTAATTTGACGATTGCAATGCGTTGGGACTATGCAGAGGGCCCTGGGCACGGCGCCTGGGGCACGCCGAGCTCGAATTTTAAGTAAGCCTTAAGTTCGCGCACTCACACGTTTCCTTGGCTACATGTACTAACACCTACAAGCTTTTGTGAAGAGGTATTATACGGCTGGTTATCCGACGCAGTTTTTGCACTAATTTTGGCCGAAGGACTACGTGATTACACACTACATCGCTGAGTTTGTGAACACGCTCACAAACTTGACCTACGGTACCTGCGCGTGGTGGTGTCTCTAGCAAATCATATGACTGACTGTTCATAGTGATCTACGGTATACATGGCCTTCGAAGGGTCAGCCCTCGCAAAGATGGCGGACTGTTCTCGACATTGGCATTTCCGTACTGGGGATTAATTGGTGTGGGTGTACTTTCAGCCTGGTTCCATGCCACTTTGAACTACCACAGCCAGATGGGTAAGCCCGAGTCGTGCTCCAGTTCTGGAATCACTGGTTCATCAGCCAAAAACTAACATCCGAAAGGCGACGATCTCTCTATGTTCCTCGCCGTCGGCGCTCTCCTCAACCAACTCCAGACCTTCAATCAACCCCTGCCCACTCGTCGATTCAGAACCCTTCTCATCGTTGGCATCCTGATCCCTGTCTCGGTCTACCACTGCTGGGCAGACGAGCTCTACGTGCACCAGATCACTTTCGCTACCATGGTGCTCTTATGTGGTAGGGAAATTCGCAAGCTCGTTCGTGAGCGCGTTCCCAATGCAGAGCAGAGAAGCAAAATACTTAGCTTGGCAAATGGAGGGCTAGGTAAGTTGACGATTCCATTTTCGATCCAAGACGGCTCAATACTAACGTGTAGCAGCTACTGGACTCTTCGGCTACTTCTTGTGGAATATCGACGAGCACTTCTGCGAGCGTGTGACGGCTGTGAAGCACGCCATTGGTCTGCCGTGGGCTTTCATCTTCGAGCTGCATGGGTAAGTCATCTTGCAACGCCTTACAAACCTCATGCTGACACTCTTTCAAGCTGGTGGCATATCTTGACAGGCATTGGGGCATACGTTGGCATGGCGGTCGTCGAATACCTTGTCACAATCGAAGACGGAAGGACGGACAAGGTCGAAGACGGATTCGTCTGGCCCGTGAGCGCTGTCCTGCGAAACCTCGATGCCGCTTCGTCAGGCAAGAAGACTCTGTAAGCCATTTACAAGGCTCTCATTAGCCACCGGATGTTCGATCATTATTCACGGATGATCCTTTAGTTTTGGAGCGCACCGTGGAAGTCGCATCTCAAGTTGCGCACATGGCAAAGAATTAGTGTAGACAGCGACCTAGATGTATATCGCAAAAATGCTTGGATTTCGCCGCCTCATCGGTCCTTCTACTTCCATGATTGGTCGAAATGTCCTAACTTTCCGTTGTGGGCGATCGTGTTGCTTATCTCCGCAAAGCTGCCAGAAATCCGGGACGTCATATTGCCTCTCCTCCGGCCCAGTGCACGCGCCCTCCCGGATCAAAGCCTCGCATTTCTGCACCTCTCACCCGCTGGATGCCAATCGCTGTATTCCTTACCGGATCTATACTTACAGCCGCCTTACAACTCCTCTTACCAACGGTTACAGACAACATTAGTGCACCGGTCTTTGCAGGCAGGCTTCGCGCCGAAGCGGGGCTGGACGAGCTCCCCACGTTTACGTAGTGCATAGTCGGAGTTTACACAGAACATTTTCAATTACATATATAAAGCGCGCAGACATCCACAATAGTGTATCCATTCCATCACAAGTCTACAAACCTACCTCACATCCGCCCATAATCTGCACCTAGCAAGCTACACCAGCTCCACCACCCAACCGCCAAACCGCCAACCACACAACCATGGTCAAGCTCAACAACAAAGAAGTCGGCCAAGTTGGCTTCGGCCTCATGGGTACATCCACAGCCTCCTTCAGCCCAGACATTTCTAACACCTCCCAGGCCTCACATGGCGCGCCGACCCGCCCTCGCAAGAGCAAGCCTTCGCCGCAATGCGCGCCGCCGTCGACAGCGGCATGGTCGCATTCAACGGCGGTGAAATCTACGGTTCTCCCGAGCGTAACTCCCTCCAGCTCCTCTCCGAATACTTCACCAAATACCCCGAAGACGCCGACAAAGTTGTGCTCTCCATCAAAGGCGGCTGCATCCCGGGCACGCACCCGATCCCCGACGGCAGCCGCAAGAACGTGCACCGCAGCATCGACGAGTGCCTCAGGTGGCTGGAGGGTAAGAAGTTTTTAGACCTGTTCGAGGTCGCGAGATTGGATCCGAATGTGCCCGTCGAAGAGACCATTGGTGCGATCGCAGAATATGTCAAGGCGGGCAAGGTGGGAGGCATCAGTCTGAGCGAGGTGAATGCGAATACGATTAGGAAAGTGCATGCGATCCACCCGGTATCGGCGGTGGAGGTCGAGTTTTCGCTCTGGAGCACCGATATCCTTGAGAATGGCGTCGCGAAGACTTGCGGAGAGCTGGGCATTCCGATTGTCGCCTACTCGCCTCTTGGACGAGGGTTCTTGGTATGCTTCTCTCGAGTGTGAATCGGCACGTACAACGCTAACATGCAATAGACCGGACAGTTCCAGAAGTACGAGGATATCCCCGAGAATTCAATGTTGAAGATGATGCCGCGCTTCCAGCCCGACGTGTTCAACGAGAACATCAAGCTGCTGCGCGAGGTCGAGAAGATCGCTGAGCAGAAGAATGCGTCACCCGGCCAGGTCGCCCTCGGCTGGGTCATCGCTCACAACGGGAAGGACGGTCTTGGTGAGATTCTACCCATCCCGGGAGCAACCCGAGAGTCTAGAGTCAAGGAGAACGCGGCGCCGGTCAAGCTCAGTGATGAGGATATGAAAGTGATCTCGGACATACTGAAGAAGTTCCCCATTCAAGGCCACCGATACCCTGAGCAACTACAGGGACATCTCGAGCAATAGTGGAGGCAAAATAGAGGTGGAAACCACGAAAAGTAATGTTATGATTGTGTAGCCGTACAGGGTATCCTTTCCGTCATCCGCAACTCCTAGAAGCAGTGCATAGATTTGCAATTCAGACAGTTCATAATGTGGGCAGCGGCTCTTCCGCCGCCTGTTCTGCCTTGTTTTCACCTCCCTCCTGACGATGCAGCCAGCCCTCCTCTCGCCACCAAGGAAGCTTCCCATCTTTGGGTTGAATGCGGAGTTTCTTCGACGGGACGACGTCTGCCTCGAGCTGTGCGTAGTGGTCGGGTTCATCCTGTCCAGACTCTGCCAGTCGGCGCTTGGCACACTCAAGCTCACCCTCCATGACGTTCTCCACGAGCAGCTCCTTGGCAGCCCATTCGTCCTTGCGCTGCTTCTCGAGCGCCTCCGCCTCAGCACGGAGCGCCTCCCCATCTTGGGTCGCCCAGAGTAGCTGCCGCCGCAGGCGGCGGAACAGCTTGTCCGCGGACAGGGAGAGCTCCGCTGGCGTGAAGGTCACGTCTGGGGGAAACTGCACCATGGTTGCGTTGGTGACAGGATCCTGTATGTATGTGATGTTGTCGTTGGAGTGGTCGTTCTCGACGGCGGGAGGAAGGGTTGCGCTGTTCGGCGGATGCGATGAGGGTGAACCAGGCGTGGAACCTTTCTCGGCGGACCTCTTCTCCTCGCTGAGAACGAGCTTAATGCGCTGAAACTTATTAGACGGGTTCGACGAGTGGTGCTTGGGGACTGGATCCGACGGGCGCAATGCCTCAGTCTCGTGGACCGTTCGCATGTGCTTAGCGAGCGCATCGGAGCGCGTGAAGGAGCGGTCGCATTCTGTGGAGGTTAGCTGTGCTAATTGGCAAGGCAAGGGCAGGATGACGGCATACCCGGGAGTGTGCAGTAGAAGGGCTTCTCGCGCGTGTGGCTGCGCATGTGCGCCCTCAGCGCATAGCCACTGGCATGCGGTATGCCTTTGCGGGTGCAGTCGCTCCACTCGCAGCTGTACTTTTTCTGGCGCGTGCCGATGTGGTCCTCGTGCAGATGTTCGACCAGCCTGTCCATGTTGTCGAGGTCGCCCGCCTCGCAGCCTTCCCACTTGCACACGGTGACCTGGTCCTGGCCGAAGTCGTCTTCGGCCGACATGCCTGGATGGTGCGGCGAGGCCGGCACAGAGCCGTCTGTGTCTTCGGAGAGCTCGCCCAGGTCGTCGATGGGCAGCATATTGGTGGGTGGGTCCGATGGAGCGCGGTTCTGTAGGCGCGGCCGCTTGCTTGGACGAGCAGCGGGCTCGTGGTCGGGCGTATGTTCGATGCTGATGCGGCGGCCTTTGACTTCATCAGGGAAGTCGTCGCTGGCGTAGTCAGAGAGGTCTGAAGCTGGCGAATCCATTGTGGGGGCGGCGACGGGCATGCGAGCGGCCGAGAAGTGATTGTTGAGAAAGGGAGGAGACATTGCTCGACGCGTTCCGTCGACGGGTGCTGCTCGCGCGCACAGGCCAGGCGGAGGAGCTCGCAGCGATGCAGCACTTGAGCTCCACCCGCGAAACTTTTGACGGTCCGTCCTACACGCCGCAGGTGCAGACGCAACGCACTCCCATTGTCGGCCCATACTGCCGCAATTGAGCGTCTTGCCCCTCGTGAAGCGTGTTCACCAAACGTAAGTGCCTCTCCCTGTTCCTCACCCTCCCTGATGAATATTTGAGTTCTGCAATTCCAACGGCTCGCTTCACGGCAAGTCGCATGCGGAGTAACTCTTTCACTACACTTGATCTGATTACAATCCCCCAACTCTTATGGCTGTTGCCTACTGCTCTTCGCATTGCTGACGGTTCATCAGGTCGTGTTGCCTGCGGATGAAACCCGGCTCTCAACGCCCTCGTGCATCGCCAGCCGTTCGCTACGACCGTCGCAGGCATATTGCACACGGATACCGAACCTGCTGAGAATTTGGAGAGTCAGCACGCCAGTACACAGATACATAGATCTGGTCTCTCTACACAACACAGGGTGTGCAGTCACCACAAAGTCTTGTGCAAGATCACGCATCATGGATAGTTTTAAATTTGAAAAGGAAGCCGTTACATTGCAACAGCCCAATGTGCTCAATGCCGCTTTTTCCGAAGTGCTGGCCGTCGTTACTTTATCGAGCCCGTGCTCACTTCCGTCGCATGGCGCTAGCCCGCCAAATGGCAGCTCTGTGGTTCAGTACCATTGCGGCCATTCAACCCTGATGTCTCAATCCTACGCCATAAAGAACAACCCTTGGCCTGGGACCTTGTGGTCCTACTAGTCGCCCTGACAGTATACCTGATTGAGAGCGGCCGAGCGCTTTACCTGCCCTTCTTCAACTCAGAGTGTGCCTGGTTGTTCTTGAAGGGGAATCCACTCGTCCTGTCAGGTCTTAGTACTGGGTCGTAAAACAATTTGTTAGGAGACTCTACCTCTTGTCCGCGCCTGTCTTGCGGCTGATGCGGCCATCGCTGCTTGCAAACAGGATGCACCACATGGCGATAGCGCAGAAGAAGCCGCTGCCAATTGTGCCCAGTCCGAAGCTAAACACGCCAGTCTCGGTCCACATGGTGTAGCCATAGAAGGCGAGGGCCGCATGGAAAAACGCCGTTATTGTGAGCGTGGGGAGGGCGTAGGGTGCTTTAGGGTCGGTTGCTGACGTAGTTGCTCCTGCGGCGCGTCAGCTGTGCAACGTTGCGATTGGGGGTTCCTCATTACCTTCAGAGAGCCTACTCGACAGCGGCACCGAGCCCGTGAGCAGTATATTCAGTGCGCCTATCGCAAGCAGCGCAAAACCCAATTGACGGGAAAAGTAAATTTCGAGAGCTGGTCCACCGATTAGTGGGAGCCGCGAGGAAATCGTGGTGGAGCTCATGCGTACTCGATGGCTCTCGGACTTCTGGTGAGAGAAGCGCCATGATCATCGTCGGAGAAGCAATCATGGGAGCGGCTTGCAAGGCCATCCAGGCAGCGGTTCCATACGAGTAGAAGTAGTAGACCTGGCACAAGACTGTCAGTAATTTCGTCATCTCCATCGGCCATTGTCATATCTTACATCCATGATTGAGTTGGTGGTTAGTTACAAGAGGTAAAGAGTCGTGGATGCTAGGTTTGGGAGGAAATCCTGGCGGTATGAAGCGTCTTAAGGGCGGGCAGCGCGAACAAGGTGGATTTAAAGGCGGGACGCGAGCTGTGAAAGCTACCCGCGCTGTTTGAGCAAACATCTACGTCATGCGGCCCATTTCGGCACCAACCTTGGAATGCGCTTACCCTTTTGAGATGCGCTCGGAATCAAGGCGGGAGATCGGCTGTCAAGCTGAGCCTCGAAGGACACGAGCAGTTATATTTGGATATTCCCTTGTGGCTGGAGAACTACTCTGAGGTCTCGTGGCTGTACTCGAGCTGTAGTGCTGTTGCGCTTCATCAAATTACACCAGCATTACGACTTGACCCTCTACACTAGTGACATCACGCCGCATTTTCGAATGCACAGCTTGCAACATCATCCGAGCATAATACACTCATCAGCATTGAGATTTCATTATTCCTCAGTCTGGTGCATCTCAAATTGATACGCGGTGGTCTTTTCCCGATCAATGAACTTGGCCTCGTCCTCTCCCACTTCTTTGGAGCCTTCTCCCGCCATCAACGGTGCCACCCAAAACTTCTCGAAATCTTCTTTGCTAGAGAACTGAAGCTCCGTCACGCAGTCGAAACCCACATTGACACCGCTAGCAGAGACGATCGGGGTCTTCGAATCGATAAACCGGCGCGTGTACACGAGGGGTAAAGGCACAACTGCGGCGCTGAGATGACGCTTAATAAGCGGGATGTGCTTGTTTTCATAGTAGTCGCGGAATTCGTCGAGGGTGATTGAAGGTATCTTGGCGAGAAAAGCTATGATGCAGTATCGCTGGGCCCCCGAGGGCTGAGTGGGGGCAGATGGAGCCATTGGTGACGATGAAATGTGTAGATATGTCTTCAGTGTGTTGAAGCTCAAGTCTTAGCCGAGAGGCCAGCACCTACATTTATACCACATGTGTACTCGCTAACCTCGCAGATCGGTACAGGGTTGATCATTGGATAGATCGTGCTGGACTCATCCTGGACCGCTGCCTAACATAACGTGTGCGTTGAGCCTATGGATGTCCTAGCTCGGGCGGGATAGGTCAGCTTACCCTGAATTTATCATTTGCATAACATTATCATGGACACTTGTGACACTTGTGACACGCAAACTTACGTCCGATAATTCCAGGACAGATGTGCAGCCAGCGAAAGAATCACCTGGTCGAAATGGGACCGGGCGGGATCATAGCGACGCTGCCTTCGAACTCAGTATATGTGAAAGACGAAAAAGACTTCATGCGTTGACAAACGTTTGAGCACCAAGAGCAATGCAGTAAACGTTATGATCTAAGCAAATACAGTAACTTAAGTATCTATAGGGCTAGTCTATATCGACCCATGATTCCAATGCGCCAGAACATTTCACAAAGAAGCTCTCAGAGAGTAATTGGAAGACGCGTCAATGTTTTCAGCGACCTTCGAAACGAACGTCAGCCCTTGGCCTGAATCCCTACATTCCCGACACCATCTCTTGTACTCTTGAACACTCCCAGTGTACCTTGCGACACTTCTTATGTTCTTTCCTTCAACCCTTTTGTTGACTCCATTCATCCAATTGTCGACCCCGCTGATCATCGACCCTTGACTACATGCGACAACATGCTCAGTCTACTTCTCCACGGCCGTGCCTGCTGTCATAACGCGCGTGCTCGACCTCAACCGCGAATATCTGGCGCAGGTTAAGGATGCTATAGTCGCAGCAACCGCACAAGACAATCGCATTCGACATCATCGCTACGAATCGAAAATGTCATCAATGATTCGAACGAGCAAGAAGTTACACGAGCTGTCAACCAAGCGGCGCAAACATTCGGCCATCTCGATCACGCTGTGAACGCCGTGGAGATTGTAATAAAACATCAAGAAGGCGCTGCAATCTCAGAGACGCAAAGACTGGCAAAAGGTGCTCGACATCAACCTCAGCGGCACATTCTTCGTGCTTCGCGCCGCATCCCAGATCATGCTAAAGGCCCTACTCTCTCTCGTCTATCGATGGCAGATCCCTTTAGCGCAGCTCGATCGAGAACCTCAATTCCATTCAGGGTGTTGTCAGCATCACGCTCTCTGCCGCTTATACCGTGTCGAAGCACGCTGTTATCAGTCTTGCGCGCACGGCATCAGAGGATTGCGCCGCTCCGGGACTGAGAATCAACGCGATTTGTCCGGGGTGCAAAGACGCCCATGACGACGAAGAACCCGGCCGTGAAGAAGCCGATCGACGAGCGTATATAAACAGCAGTACCGATGCAGATGATGGGATTCCCGAATGAGGTTGCGGATGGTGTACTGTATCTTGCTGGTGGAAGGAGCAGCTTTGTTACTGCGGGCGCGTTGATGGTGGAAGGGGGCTACACTTCCACAGTAGACGTCATAAGCACGTTCCCGTTTACGACAGGCGAGGTTAAACCTGGGAAGTGTATTGCGAGACGCAATCTATTGGCTGAAATAAGAGCTCGTGTACTCACGCCCTTAGCTCGCCCTTGCCGCCCTTCTCGATATACTTGCAACACAATACGAAATATTCTCCCGAATGCAGATACTCTTGAACCACACTTATTTCTATTTACTCGTGGCCTCGCTGTGCTCAGAATGAGTAGCAGCTGCAACACCAGCTACAAAAGCGTGTCGGGACGCTACAGAACGCAAAGCCTTGTCTGGCATCATCCTTCTGATTCTCAAGCTGGTCAAGAATTGTCTCAGTCATGAACGACTTCCACTTGTCGCATTTGGATCAGACCATGCTCCGCATGTACGCCCGCCATCTTCTCTTCTTCGAATTCCCAGATCCTGGCTATCTCGAGGACGCCGTTGACGCCTTACGAGCTGGTTTCGCTGCGACGATCCACCAGCTTCCATTCCTTGCTGGTACCATCAGACTGTCAAATCCGGACACAGGCCGTCTCTCTCTGCAACACCCCGAGTCGCTCTCCGACGAGCTCATCGATCAGATCTTCACATTCAGCTATGATCAAGCTGGAAACGCAGTCTTAGAGTACACAAAGATGGAGAAGAATGGGTTTCCACCACTGGCTATATGGCGCGATGTCTTCTGTCCGGTCCTGTTGAGGAACCATCCGGGATTGGATGATGAATTCGCCGCAGGCCTGATAAGCTTCAAGAAAGAAATGCCAGTCCCGGTTTTTGCGGCGCAGGCGACTTTTCTCCGCGGCGGACTGGTGCTGAGTATTTACGCACATCACAGTGTGATTGATGGAGCAGGACTCACAAGACTCTACAAGCTGCTGAGCGAGAACACACGGTCAAAAGGCTCGAAGTTCATGTTAAAGTCTGATGGAAATAGTGTTGCCGAGCTGAACTCGCAAAGACACTTGTTCGACACTTTCGCAGAATCTTCCCAACCCATTGAGTGCCCTGAGGTCCGCTTTCCCGGTACTCCGCGAACGTCTCCTCTCCTACGGAAGGAGCCATACAAAGTCACAGCCAAGATATTCGTGTTTCCAGCCGCGACCATATCCGAGCTCGCAAAGACCCTGACATCCACGACGAATCGCCAAATATCAAGCTTTGTCGCACTCGTCTCTCTAATATGGACAAACATCACACTTTCCCGATCCACAGCTCTCGCAGCAAACAACGTCGAAACCGTAAAATTAGGAATAGCCTTCGACCACCGGCGGAATCTCCCCCAGCCCCTCAAAGACACCTACTGGGGAAATTGCGTGACCGAAATCACCGCCTCGGCCACCGTCTCCACCATGCTCTTCAAGACGTCCGACGATTCTGTATACGGCGAGCAACTTGGCCCCATCGCCGCCATCCTCTCAGAGACCTTCTCTTCGGTGACGCTCGACTGGCTGAAACCCCGACTCAACCTCTTCTCCCGCACGCCTAATCCCTGGCAGCTGCGCAGCGACTCGGACGCCATCAACGGACCGGATTTGTTTGTCACAAGCTGGATGCACATCGGTACGGAGTGTGCGTGGAACATACCAGGGACGACGAGCGCGGGCCCTGTCGCGATGCGCAAGCCGCAGGCTCATGTTGAGGGGCTCATCCACGTGCTTCCAAAGGTGCGGCTCGAAAATGGGTTTCCGGCGGTGGAGGTGCTGGTTTGTCTGGAGGAGTGGGAGATGGAGAGGGTGGTGCGGAGGTTGGAGGGGGAAAGGTGGGCTGTGAGGGTTATTGATGCGTAACCGAGTGTGCTTTGCACGGGAGAGAGCGCCAGATGTCGATTTGAGATGGCGGACTTAGTGAAGTCAAATGTGGGCATGTGGATTTACTGGGGCTTCTTCATCCTCATCAAAAGCCACTCCTTCCCGGATACCAGGACGCTCTGTTGTCCATCTTGACCCCACTCACGTTCTTACTGTCCTGCTGATTCTTCCCCGTTACCGCTGAACGCACGGGACTGTGCTTGCCCGAACCACCCAGACAATAATCGGGCTCAGGGACAGATCGCGCGCCAGTAGCAGCGTTGGTGGACCACTCTAACACAGGAGCCTGTGTCGCTTGCTGATTCGTCTTCGATCTCTGCGAAGGGTTCATCGTAGTGTCGCTGATTTTCTGATTGGCAAGATCCTTTGGTTGGTACGTTGTGCTGTGCTGTGTTGCTCTGTGCTGCTGGTGTGTTGTACGTTGTAGTTGGCGAGAGGTTTTGGGAAGGGATATATACCCAGCATAGCAGGGCAGGTGATTGTTGAGGACTGTTGTATATGTGAAGCGCCATGGAATGACGGCGTGCTCAATGCTAGTTGATGACGCAAGGTTGGGAAGCTGACGTGTGAGGTGTTCAGAGATGGACCTGATACAATACAAGGTCAAGAGTGTGGGCATTGAATCGTTCGCTCAGAGGGAACACACAGCGGGGCTGACGCAAAGGCTTCTAGAGCTGTAAGAACTCATTTTATGATAGGTTCAAGAGACTTTACTTTGATTTTCTGTCTTGGAAGTTCATAGGCATGTCACGTTTTACTATCGGCCACTGTGACAGTATAATTCACTTCGTGGTCAGCAACAGTATGGAATCGGTAAGTGTGGTGATGACAAGTTCCGTGTCACCAACGCCGCACGCCAAATCGTTGGTAACAACATGTGACAGATCATGTGGACTGACGGTATTATTTTTGTGACTATAGACAGAGCTCCAACGCTGAATTACAAATGAACTAGAACAATCAGTACGGTGATCGCTATCCGGCGTGATCCGACGCCAATGCACAACTGTGGTATCATATACAAGAAGATAAAGCCCTTCACCATCTCAACCTCGAGAAACATGCACCCGCACTTCCCTTTGCTCCTGCCAGAAGTGCTGCATTTTCACCCATAACAATTTCCGCATCGTTTCTATTCACGCCTAGGCATTGTTCTTTGTATTATGCTTGACAAAGCTAGTCTTGCGCTGGCTTGAACGTGGGTGCGTAAGCACTCTTTTCTCGGATCTTCGCACCTCGCAGGTAGAACCATATCGGTACGGGAACAAGGACAGCGGCAACGCAACCTAGAAGTGTGGCGGCGTATTGGATGCCCATGCCGTTGAACATTTGCTGCGCGAAGAGTGGGAACACAGCCCCGAAGATACTACGGAGGAAGGTGTTCGCGGCGATGGCGGAGGCGGCGAACTACAATCAGTTAGCGAGAGCGCAGTGCAGGAAGGCACGGGGAAGAAGTGGGCTTACCATAAGATAGGCATCGACAAGGTAGTTCAACGCCTGCAGGAAGATGCTCAGAAGTCCAAAGCCAATCAGTACACCAGACAATGTCGGTACGATCCAATGGATTGACTCCTTGTAGCCAGTCCATCCGAACCAGAAGATCCCGATAGCGAAACATACACCTCCGGCAATGACCTCGGGCAGGCGCCATTCGGGAATTGGCATGTTGTTGTTCGCAGCGAGCTTCTTCTGGTATCCCGGTTGGCGGATGAAAATCAAGGTACCGGCCAGCAACTGTCCAGTGATCATTCCGAAGAAAGGCAGACCTCCCACTCCCAAATTCATATGGTGGACTCCCTGAAAGACAAGGGGGTACGCGGTCAAGAACAGATACAGCAGCCCGTAGATGAAAGCCATGTAAATAGATAAGAGCAGGACGATGGGCTCGCTGACAAGCATTCTTATCGGACGACTGAAGTTCTTTTGCATGAGCTCCTTGAAGTCAATTTCAATTTCCTCCTGTTTGGCGTGTATACCCCAGTTCTTAGTTCTACGACGCAGCTCGGACGCTTTCTTAACAAGGATCTCCGGCGGGTACGACTCCTCGAGGAACAAGATGTTCAAGGTGAAAGCCGTGAATCCCATGATAGCGACGATGTACTCAGTCCACCGCCAGCCAAGATGGGACATGACGATGAAGCCACCAACAAAAGGTGCTAGTAAGGGACCAGTAAAGACCGTCATTGAGAATATGGTAATAGCCATGCCACGGGTGCGGTTATCGAACATATCAGAGAAGACAGCGGCGACACACTGTTATATGTCAGTATATGACACATGCATGGATGCAAGTACTCACCGTCAGAGGACAAGCACCGAAGAAGCCAGCAAAGAAACGACAAATGAGAATAGTTTGCAGGTCTTTTCCTGTCGCAACACCGATGTTGAAGATGGAAAATCCCAAAGAGGCAATTACGAGCGGAAGGCGTCTCCCTTTCAATTCAGAAAGAGGCGCCCATAGAATTGGACCAGTGGCGAAACCCAGGACGTAGAAGGATGTTCCCAACACACCGACGGTAACGCCAACACCATACTGCCGAGCTACCACACGAGTCGCAGCGCTGAAAATGGAGCTGCCGAACGCCGCGGTAAGAGTGGTAAATCCAAGCATCGCGCCAGTCAAGAGCTTCTTCTTCATAGGCCAATTCTGCGCGTGCAGAGGATCATCGGGCCCCTCGAATTCAACGACATACTCCTCTCTTTCTGGCAGCGGCGGTGGATAAGGTTTCCCAGCACCGAATGCGGGTAACGGCTTCCTAGACTGCCTGCTCTTAAGACTGGCACCCACTGTAGCGCTGTGCTGGCTGCGTTGTGTCTGGATGCGGCTCAATGCGGTCGGATGGCGCTCGAGGTCGACGTCTTCTCGCTGGGTAGGCGCTCGCGACATGGTGGCATCGCGCTCGATGTCAGAGGCGCCGGAGGATGACGAAGAGGAAGTCGACGATGTGTATGTTCGCGCAATCGGCTCATGTGCTTCCGTCTTTTCGATATGCGCTTCCTTCTCGTCGTGGCGGGGGAAGCGCTCGGGGCTGGCGTCCTCCTCGGCCCTGGAGATGATCTTGTCGGCGGCGTCCATGGTGCGCTATGTGAATGAGTGGCGCGGTCACTGGCGAACCAGGGAAAGTGCGAGACAGCGACCAAAGGCCTTGAGAAGGGGCGTCCAAAAAATATATGGAGCAAACAATTGTAAGCCGAGGGGCGTGGAGACGCGCTTGGACTCGGCAGGGGATGGCAGGTGGAGCGGCACTGCGCTATGGAGATTGGCCGAGTGGCACCTTTGCAGCCGTTGCGGAGGCGATTCTGACGGTAATGGCGTAGCGAGAGGGCCTTGGAGGCAACGGCGACTGCAAAGGCCAGGAGGAATAAATAGTGATGCGCGGCGAGTGCACTGGAGAGGATTTTCGCGCCTATGACGCAGGTTTACTGGGGATGCGACTTAAGCTTCGCGGGAAGGTTCCGAGGCCTCGGCAGCCCTACGGCTTGACAGTGCCGCGGGCGATAATTTCTGGCAATCCTAGCTGGTGAAGGCCCACAAGTCGAGCAATCGAACAATCGAGAAGATGGTAATGAGAAATATTGGTGCGCTTGCGGGACTGCCCTTCGCACCGTCTGTCCCCAATGCCAGGCACCCTGCGCTGTCTTTAAGCCACCCCTGGATGCATCTCCATCAACCGTAAACAGTGACGGACTGGGCTTGGTGTGATCCTCTCGAATACGGTCCTGGCGACTATGCCAATGAGATGTGCGACTGAGGGAGGCACAGTGCTTGGTAAGCCGCGCAGGCGCTGACTGGCATCATCTCGCGCGTAGAACGACGACTTCCGGGCCACCATGAGCCGTTCATGTACACAAACGCACCCATTAGTGCGGAGCAGCTAAACCCCGAGCTCCGAGTCCGACCGTATGCTGGACCTGCTGTGGCTCAAGTAAAGATCATGGCCCAAGAGCAGCTGGACCTTGTGGGAAGTTGTGGCATGTCGAACTTGCCCGAGGACAGCGAACATGTATCCAGGACAATGATGCGAATGAGATGCAACTGTCATCATTGGCCATATTTTTCTGTATGCAGGGCGTCTACGCCATTGCGAGTGGGTCCTGCCGCAGTGGGTCAACCGCGTGGCAGGTACAGCCCAAGTACAGACACAACCGTAAAACAACCTCACACCGACGACATGGCGTTGATGTCACAAAGAACCCTCATGTGATGCGAGCGGTCGCCCTTAGTTGCACAAACAGAATGGCCAGCGCAATGGCAGAATTAGCTATTAAGGTTATTCAGCAAACCACCCCTCCCCTCATTTTCATCCCCGCATTGCCCTTCGTCCTTCGCATGCGGTCTCCGCTAAAACAAACAAACAGCAAAGGTATCTCGCCCAGGTTCTGTCCCCCAAAAGAATGACAACGTTACATCGTAAGGAACGTCGAAGCCGAATGCGCCGTCCGGTGAAACTCCACACTATCCGATCCTCTCACTGATCAGCTTACAAGGCGAGCATGCCGAGGAAAGCCAGGGCACCGGCAATGCCAGCGCCAATGGCCGCCGACGGGACGGATGCTGCGCCAGGAGCCTCGGTGGGCTGGGGGCTGCCCGTGCCGGAGAGCGTCGGCGTGTTCACGCTGGTGACGCCGGTGGAGTTGGTGCCGATCGAGGACGCGCCGGTGCCAGAGGGCACGACGACCGGGGTAGAAGTGACGGCGGCGGTGGTCTCAGCGACCGAAGACGCCTCGTACGACGACGAAGACGGGGCGGCGGTCTCGGACGGCGTAGCCTCGGCAGAGGTAGAGACGGGGTAGATGGAGGCGAGCGCAGACTTGACGTCGGTGGGAAGAGCCTGGTACCACTCGGGCGTGTTGCCGGCCGCGATGGACGACGCGACCTCAGAAGCGAAGCCGGCCTGGTTGGTAGCCGCGGCGGCCAGGACAGACGGCGGAAGCGCTGTCGCGAGGGCGAGCAGAGCGGATTGCTGCCTGCGGAATGTTAGACACGCGTTCACAGCGCACAGCACGCGGCAGTGGCGTGCGATTTTCAGTGGAGACGTACGCAGGGTCGATGTTGGTAGGGAACTGGGCGGACACAGCCGCGGCCATAGCGGCCAAGACGACAGCGTAGAACTGCATTTTGGCTGATCAACACGTGGGGGCCTCTAGAGAGAAGAGAATTGAACGAGTGTGGAGCAGAGAGCTGCGCGGAGTTGAGGCCGGACGAACAACGAGTGTGCACGAGAGATGAAGAGGAGGGATCGCTCCTTTTGCGGGCGCGGGATCCTGGGGGCTTTTGAAACGACGAGGCGGCCGGGCCAGAGGTTGCGATGGGGGCTTTCCAAACTCACTTGTCGCCAACACGGGTCTGGCGCTCTTGGTCGCTGGGCGGCTAACTTGACGAATTCCTATCGCGGCAAATTGCAGTCGATGGTGAAATGAGCTCGGCTGGGGGCGAGCGCTCGGCACTCTTTATGCGCGCTGTCGAAACGCGGACGAGCTGAGCGCTGCTGTTTTCGGTGCCTGCAGGCTGCGATTGCTCAGCCGCCACCAGACACGCGTTCCGTCATTCGTGTCCTGCAAGCAACAAAGCGGACCGTGAATGCCTGACGTACATGTCGCAGCTCTGCGCCGCGGTGGGAGTTGTCCACCACTTCGCACCGTCGTGCGACGGATCGGTAATTAAACTCGTGCGGAAGAAGCTTGTTTAGCCCTGCCAATCACCGCCTCGCATTCTGGCTCTCATTTCCACTTTTTAAGCACGCAGCAGATCAGCGCTGCCCCTAGCAACGACGTGCCGGTGCGGAGATGCAGCCTTGCCCTCGTCTTTGGCTGCCCAGAAGCCGTATACGCAAGGTGAACATGCAGCATGCAGCGCGAGAATGGAACAACTGGTGCGAGACCTCGACGTGCGGTAGCGAATACGTGCGTGGCGAGGGTTGCCTTCCGTTTTCGTCTCCGTGGACGCACGAAGCGATTCACAGCCGCCAAAGGTGACATCGCCCATCGCAATTTCGCCATTCAGAGCGAGGCGGCTGTCAAGACGGACGTCGGCATTGGTTGATGCTTAGGGGCTTACTCACTACTCTTGGTGCTGGCTCTACACAGGGTAGCTGGGCCAGAAGCCATCAGACTCAGACTTCGTTCCCTGCACGTAGACTACTTGCCTAGTCAATCGCATCACGCCACACCGTCCAGTGCGGAATCTCGCGGCTACGATGCGTTTGCATCCGCGATCGCTTTTCAGTGCGGTTCTTTCTACGTGCCAGAGCCAGAAGGGAAAGGCAATTGAAGGACGAATGATTGATAGTCCAGTGCATCAGCGGCTGCTTTCACGCATCAAGGCTTTACCAGACTGCTGTCGCGCCACTGTGTCGTCCATCTTTTGGCGGCTTTGGATGTACGAAAAAGTATGCGATTGAAAGATGGACGAAGGGGTTCTTTCCCAGTCTTAGGTCCTCCTCGGGCTGATTACAAGCTGTTCAGATCGGCCCTCAGCAATCCACTGTGGAGTGTTACTGTCCACTTCAGCACAAAATCCCCTGCACACAAGACACCAATAGCTTGACACGACACACGTTGTGGACAATTGAATAGCTTACGTACAGGCTTCGGTTCTAACAAGATGCACGATGACAGTACGACGCTGTAGGAGCTCCACTTCTTCGTTAATGCATGCATCCACCATACCGTCGAGCCTCGTAGTCTTGCATCGCGATCTCTCGCTTGGTCAAGTTGCTAGTGTTGGTCTCCAAAGGGTAGCTTGACGGGAAAGTGCCGTTGCGAATGGGCACTAGCGTACCATTGAGGATACCCTGCACGAACTCCTTGTAATGACCAACCTGCCCGATGGTCAGTAATCTGCTCAGACTCACAGCTTGGGAAACGCACCATGTCAATCATCTCTTGCTTCGACACAACTTCATGACTATGCAAGAAGGCTGGTCAGCATCCATTAGCACTAAGCATGCTGTCAGACTTACGCAGAGTGCGCGGTAGCGATTGAGCCAACGCCTAGCAACAACTTGGTGTTGTTGACGGTCCACGCCCCAAGATCTGTCCCATACGGCATTATCTTCTTGGGCAGCCAGCCTTCGATGACATCCATAGCCAGAGGATTAGAAGACGCGGAGACTCGGGACAGAATGATGTTCGACACATTACCCACTTGCTCCGTTATAATGTCCCAAATCTCCTTTGCGGGAACGCTGACGCGGGAGTTGACTATGGCTTCGGCGCGGTCTGCGACTTGGTTGGAGATGGTGCCGCCCTTGATGGAAGATAGAGAGAGGGTTGTGTTTCCGCTGCGTAAGGTGGATTAGCTGGCCTATCCTGAGGGTTTGATTGCTAACTTACTGGAAGTCGTCGTATGGGAATATGCTGGTCAAATTCAACAGGCTCGGGATAAAATTCATCAGCTCCAAAATCGCGTTGCGGCCATACTGCGGCACTGACGAATGAGCCGTATCTCCGATCGCTGTCACATTGATGTTTATCGATCCCTTGTGGCCCGTCGCCTGGAACGACTCGGTGGGCTCTCCTGTGAGGATCCATTCAGGCGTGTACGTGAGCGAATCGACAAAGGTCCGCATCCCATCGCCATACTGTTCCTCGCCTACGTCGTACATCAAGCAAACGTCACCCTCTTTGATCACGCCTGCGTCCTTCAATTCGAGAAATGCGGTCACCTGACAGGCTATGGAGCCTTTCGCGTCGTTGGCTCCACGGCCAAAGACGTCGGTGTCGTTGTCGTGGGGAGGGAAGTACGGTGGAACTACGTCAGTGTGGGAGTTGAGGATCAACCGGCATGTTCTGTTAGATCCGATGTACCTATACGGAAGTTATCAGATTTCGAGCTCGACAGAGACCTGCAGACTCACGCGAGAATATTCTGCCTGCGGACGTTGTACCTATGGATATATCAGTTTCTCACTGCATCGTCCCAGGTATCGTCTCATACGCAAGAATTGGATTCTGCACAGGCTGCAATTCTACAGTAAGGCCTTTATCTTCCAGATACCCCGACAAAAAGTCTACCATCGGCGTCTCGAAGCCCGAGGTGGAATTCTGCTCTAGCATTCGCCAATGCAGCGAGAAGAGTTCCGGATGCTGCAAGGACAAATTTTGTGCCGCAACCCATGCAGGCAAGAGCACACCGAGAAGGCTTGAACTGCGCATATTGGATGATGAAACGTGTATTCCAGTCCACAATGTGGTTACAACAATCACTTTATACGGATGATGCCTTCCCCACTGTTGCACTTGGCGAGCAACTGCTTTATCAGCGTCTCCTCCCATGTCCGCTCATCCGCACAATGACGCAGAAATTGCACGTTAGA
Source organism: Paraphaeosphaeria sporulosa (assembly GCF_001642045.1). Lineage (NCBI taxonomy): Eukaryota > Fungi > Ascomycota > Dothideomycetes > Pleosporales > Didymosphaeriaceae > Paraphaeosphaeria > Paraphaeosphaeria sporulosa. The sequence goes on along the minus strand of NW_017253360.1, from coordinate 4,426,634 downwards.
ACGTGGAGATGCGCGATAGCAGCTGTTCTTTTCCGGACGCTTGTACGTGGGGGCATGGTAGATACTGGGTGTTACCCCTCCTCGTGCCGTTCGTAGTCTCCACCGCCCAAGGAACTTGACCAGAAAAAGGACACTAGCGGACGGGAATACACTCAACAGTCGCGTGCATCGCGTAGGGAGTATATTACGGGGATGGTTCCTGGGCACGGTAGTGGTGATAGGCCGTGACATGTACCCGGGGTGCTAAACGACCTGGAGACGAGGTAGGTGTGATGCGCCACGGATATGACGCAAGAGATCGTCGGCTTGGCCTTCGCAATCTGGGTACAGAGCTTAGGAATGATAACGGAAACGATATGTTGTTGAAAGACAATGCAATCCTGCAAAAGGGAGCAAGAAGAGAAGTGCTGGAAACGAAGTAAAGTAAGATGAATGATCATGTGATATAGGAGCACGTGACAGCGCTAAGCTTAAGATCATCTTCTTTCAAGGTTGTCAGTGCAAGGTATCATTGACCACGTATACCGTATACTGGTTTGTAATCTTTCAGGCCCATGAGGACTAGTCCGTCCCCATCTCTTGCGTAATTGCGTGAGGCGCTTGCGATCCTGCAATTGAGGCCGATTGCACAGTTATTCCTTTGGTGATAGTTTGAGAGGTGCCTTAGGATCGCTGAGTGACTTTGAATGCTGTTAGAGAGCTCTTTAAGAGGTCCATCGAATCGTTGAAGTCCTCCTCCTCTGATTCCAACATTCCACGCACGATGCGATCGACCTCTTATGAGACTCTTGATCGTAAACAACCTTTTGTAATTTGAAATAAAGACTAGCAGATTTATTAGCTAAAGCCCATACCTGTGATACTCATCGAAAACGGTGCAGCTATGTCTTACGTGCTTCCCTTACCCCAAGCCTAAGAGCTGCATAGCGACGATCATGTTATCGAAGTCGTAATCAGACCCAATTTCTGAATCACCCTCGATTGTATCATCGTAAGTGCGAGCGTAGACCTTTGCCATCTGGAAATGTGTTTTCCCGGCATCTATGAAGCCAGGCATTTGGATGATGAAGTGGTCTTTCACCGTCTGATGGCACGACTTCACGCGCTACAATAGCCGCTGGTCACCTGTACTGCTGCTGAAACTCTCCACTGAAGCTTCGACGTGAATCAGGGGTCCAAACAGTCTGACCAGGTCACCCTCCACGTCCATATGAACGTAGTATCCCAGGGAAGTAGTCTCATCAAGGGGATTATATTCCGGCCAGGAAAGTGTTCTTTTGTAGATGTCTTGCTTGATTTCAGTGAAATCAAATTTTGCAAGCCACAGGCCAAGTTCGTTACGGTCATGCGACTCGAAGTGTTCTGTTATCTTTCGCAGTAAAACAGAGCTCTCTGGAACCTGATCTTTCACGGCAACAGAGCTGGGTCATAACTTGGTATCTTCTTTACATGCTCGTCTCAAATGTGGTCGCTGACTCGTTACGGAGGCGTACTGAGTGTAATGGCTTGCAGCGTTTCGATCTAGATGATATATTACCTTTCCAAATCTGCTGAAGTCATCTTGGTTGCCAGAGAATCTGCATACGTCGTTGTAATCTGCATTCAATTCAAATACGATCTCCACTGGACTATCAAACTTAGCCGACTGCTGATAAACAATGATTTTTTCTCGTAAGTGAATGCATTATGGGAGCAGTGTAGGGCTCGGAACATACCGTGCTCATGACCTGTAGTATTTTTGAGAGTCTCCTCACTTTCCATGTCGATTCTCTCTCCTAATGAAAGCTTAGTACCTTGAAGGCTCCTATTTGAGGGTTGAAGTCATCCGTTGTTGCTTCGTTATCATGCCTGATACCTGTCGCGTTGCTCCACTCCACTGACTTCCCCCAGCACTTCTTCTTAAAGACTATACCAACAGAGTTTGCAGTCTGCTGTGCTTTCGAAAGAGTTTGCAGCGTGATGGGCCTCCTGTGCGCGTATTTGCCTGCTGAAGACAAAGTCCAGAAAGTGCGTAGGTTACATTAACATAACACATATATGTCTCTTGGGTACATTCGTATGTAGCCAATGCGCACACACTGACGGTAGCCAAGGATATGCTCTTGGAAATACATGCGTGTTTCTTGGCCATGCCCGCTAATGAATGTTGAAACCAATGCGTCTTGAATCCAGTGTATCTTCTAACGCTTACCCTGAAAGGATCGAAACGCCATGACCAGTAGAAAAAGACGAAGAAGAACGCTGCGCAAAAGAACAGTATCCAGCACAATAGCCAGAAAACGCGTAAAATTCCGCCATATCAAGTCGCCCCTAGACAGCTCACCACCTAAGAGAGCAGTCGCTCCTCTTCTTCGCGCCATCCCTTTTCGTTACAATCTCCGTAACGTTTTTACTCAGTCCAACAACAGGCGCTGCACCCCGGCGCTCGCGCATGCTGCGCTTCTTCGACCCTCCAACAGGCACCGGATCCGTAGGCGCCATGCGGTGAGTGCACTGCGCGCTCTGTCCAGGCTTGAAAAGATTGTTCCCCTGGCCCGCATCAATCGCCTCACTGATAAGCGTGTAATACTGGTGCGAGATCTTCTCATAATCCGGTTCAATGGCGCCAAATCCCCCAGGATAGTTCTCATTGAACACAGCAACCACGGTATTCTGCGCGACGTCTTCGATCGCGTTGGTCGACGCATACGTATCCGGGACGTTGGAGTCCTGGTTGTAGTTGTCCCACCAGCGGTCGGACGACGACATGGGCTTGTCGGCGTACGCGCCGGACAGATCGAGCGAGTGGCCCGTCTCGTGAACTATCACGGGCATCATGTCATCTTTGGGGTCCAGGAAGGTAACGGTGCCGTCGAATTCGAAGGCCCAGCCACCGTCAGAGGGAACGTCAACGACGTGCCGGATCCACTGGCGCATCTGGACGGGGAGCTTGCCAAATTGGCGCGCCATCGAGTCGATGGTGATGGGGGATTGCTTGTGGTGGCAGAAAACCCAGGGGTCGCCGCACTGTGTGAGGATTAGTGTGCTATTATTCTGAGTAATCCTCCAGATGAGCCACTCACATCGTCGTAGTGGACATTGAAGATGTCAAAGTCGGCAGGGTTGTAGTTGACGGTGTTGTAGACCTGACCGGTGGCGACCTTGTTGCAGTCGTCCGGGATCGTGCCCGCGGCTTGGAGCTCGTAGTTGAAGTTCGTCTCGGGCAAATTGTCAATGATACCCTGCTTGAGGTAGTCGAGATTATCATGGAGCGTCGGCTTATCGAGCTTCGCGCCAGCATCGTGCTGAGCAGAAACGAATGCTGCGGCTGCGAGCGTAGAAGCGAATGTGTTCAGAAAGCCCATTTTGAGATCGTAGTGAGTGACTAAAGGAGAAGAGCAGAAAAAGGACAATGAGAAATCGAACTATGTATGGATGGAGAAGCTGACGAAGTGTGATGTACTGGAAACAGTATCGCATCCTCCTCCTTCTATACTCCCATATTCACGGCGTCCAGAGAGTGAGATGCCTACAATGCGGCCATGGTGTGGCCCAAGCACTCGCAGGCTGTAATTGTGATTGGCGAGAAATGGGACCAAATCAGGCACCTACGCTGTCCTGGTATGTCATTATTCGCACAGCAAAGGCTCGTTTGTCGGAGCTAGGATGTCGAGCGTCGGACTCTGAAGCGCTTGAAACGTCTGAAACGAAACGTCCGTGCAAGTCGAACCAACGACATTCAGTCTCAATTGAGCGATGCATTGTGCTGGATGGTAATGGTTCTTTTCCCAAGTTGTGGTAGGAATCATTCTTTATCTGCATGCAATCAAGAAGTAGGTAGTGCAGAAGATGTCCTACAATGAAGTGAAGTACTTCCATGCCCGAGTGTCATCAAGTTTCCGCTCAAATGACTAAAGCTAACCCAAATGGAGTCTTCAAAAAGCTATACGAGGTCCGGGCCAGAAAATTTCGCATGTCTAGTTTAAGGCTGTCATATTTATAGTTGTATCGCAGGTCGGCGATTTCATGGCCCCGAGTGAAGCTGGCAAGTGCGTTGCGGAGACATCCTACGGAGGGCGCCCCTGAAGTCCTAGTCCACAAATTAAGCCTCTTCTCTGATTCTTATTTGCGAAACCACCAATACATGCTTTTCCGCGATGCTACTGTGCTTAGCTCCTCACGGGGGCGCCTGACGCTCAGCCCGGCATTGTGGGGTCCTTAACGTTGACACAGCCACTCATATGCGCTTCTGAATGAGGAACGAGCGGCCTGCCTTGCGCCTCAAAAAGTGCGCCACAACAATGCTTAGAAAGCAATTGAAGAGAGTGCCTTGGACTAGGACGAATTTCAAGGCCAAAGCCCGATGGGTAGAGTCTAGGGGGTGTTTCCGAATGCTATATCGTGTAAATGATGCTGGAGCCATGTATTTGTTACCGTTCACCAGCCTCTAATCAGTCCTACCAACATGCAGTTCCGAATAACATGTCCCATCACCGCCCGTGACCCACCACCTCTCCCAGTGCAACCGCTGGATTCTACAATTACACACCGCCGCAAAATCCTCCACACTCGCATAACGGTGCCGCATTCAATGCATCGCACGCATCACTACAATATACGATCTAGTAATACAACCCAGCTAACCAAATGCGCACCACATTAACGCCAAGCCATTCTGAAATAACGCCATTTCATACTTCGCCGAATCAATAAATGTAGTATGCTACTACACATCTCCCATCTGCTGATCGGCGCTTTCCGCAGCGGGGCCCACGATGCCGACCAGTTTCGCATATGGTACTGTGATACCTTGAAGTTCACGGTATTTCCCTGTTAAGTATTAGCAATGTCATCCGCAGGGGATTGAGATAGATCGACTTGCCAAGTATGATCACCGCTTGTTTGAGCAGCTCCTCCCTCTTCCAACCGGCAATGTCTTCATCGGAGGGGCTGTCGTCCTCGTCTTCTTCGATCAAGCCTCTTGACAGCTCACGTAGCAGCTCTTCGATCTTGCCTCGCATTCCTTCGGCTCCGATGCGCTTGACGTACATCGACAGGTATATCTTGAACTCCGACCTCGCGCCAAGTGCCCTGGCGGCGGCAACGCGGTTCTCGAGATGCGCAACAGAGGCACATGACTCGAAGCTTTCGTAGCCCTCCGCCGAGATAAGGACCTTGATAAGTCTCTGCAGATAGAATGCGCGACCGGTCAGAAGAAACTGGTTCGTGGTGTTGCGCTCGAGCATAGGGATAATGCCAGCTGATATGTTCTCAATAGAGACTTGGTCATCCTTTTCTTTGCCAGCTGCGCCGCTGTCGGACTTCGAAGTGACGTTACCCACAGAGGAGTCGGTTGTGTTCCAGTACTGACTGCCAACTGCCCACCACGGCTCGGAGAGGCGTTGCCAGACGTACATTGCTGGTGAATAGGCGTACCCTTCGCCATTAGACAACGCGACGATGATCCGACCTTCTGAGTTGAGACGTGCAAACACGATCCCAGGTGATCTCGTCAAATGTGGTCCCTGGGCATGCGCAGCGATATCGAGGATAGGCGCCAGAGAGATTGGTGGGTGAGGTGCGGACATGTTTCTTAAATTCCAGACATAGCACATACCGACTGCACTTATTGCAAGCAACCACCATCCGCGGCAGTCCATGATGACTGGCTGTGCTTCAAGTATTAGTGCATTCAACGTTCTTCGTCCTGCTGGGGACCAGGCATAAACAGATCCATCTTCACAGGCCGCCGCGAAGAAGTTGGTGTTGCCAGTCACGAGGAGAACGGACTTGGGAAGGAAATCTTGCCAGAGCGTCTTCCCTTCCCTCGAGCAGGTAATCCTGGCTGGGTCGTGGTCTTGCGCACGCCCTGTCCTAGAAGGCGCCGTAGCATTCCTGGCCTCCAGAATCACTGTATCGGCATCAGCTTTAGCACCTTGCGGCGGCTCCTTGCCGTCTGCGGTTCGGACGATGATGCTTCTTAGTTTAGGGACAGCCATGCGTACTTGGCTGACGGTAAGCGCTGGATTGACTATTGCAGGTCGCAGGACCTGTGGGGGACCTGCGTCATTTGGTTTTCCAGCATTGCTTGCTCCGGGTGGTACGAGCCCGTTCTCACTATTCAAGACGATCGCCGCTCCACCAGGTTTGACCGAATTTGCGAGGCGCTTTTCTACTTGGCGATCCTCGTCGCCCTCGATCTCGGCAAATTTCCTCTTGTTTCCGGTGAGCATGGCTGTCAAACCGCCTTTTCCATAGCCGTCGTATGGTTTCGATAGATCGAGGATGTTGTGCGGGTTGCTGTTACTACCACCGGCTGTGGTGTTTGCAGAGATAAGCTGCGTTTGTGGCAGAGAAGATGGCCCGACTGCAGATGAAGATGACACTAGCATGGGCGCAATGCGCTTCTTGCCATTCTTTATCGTGACGCGCTGTTTGAGTTTCTCCACACGTTCGTCAGCAGGTGGTTCCGCGGGTGGTGCGGGTTGCGTTGTTGACGCGCCGTTGGTAAGTGAAGGTGCGCTCGGGAGTGCACCGTTACCGTTGGTGATGGAAGGTTGAACTGCGCCGCCGTCACCCATAAGAGCGCCCATTCTACCCTGCACACCCTGCAGCTCGCTGTTCTTGCTGCTTTCTTCTAGGAGCAATGCGTCTGTGTTTTCAATGATTCCCGCTCGCCTACCGGAGCCATATTTCGACAGCGATTTCTCGTTCTCGGACAAAGACGCGGGATAGCCAAGCTCCCCAGGCTCAAATACTAGCGTTAGAATACTGCCATCCAAACTTGTCACAAACAGCGTCTCCCCATTTGGCGCCCAGGCAAGGTCTGTCATCGACTTCATGGCCAACTCCTGCGTGAGAATGAATGGCCGTGCATAACTTGTATTCCAGATGCTGAGGCATTTGTCCTGGCCCGCGCACGCAACCACCGTGACGCTGTGAGGCTGAAAGCCGTTCGGGTCCGGATTGGGTGGTTCCTTATGGAACATCCTGGGAGAAAATGCGCACACCTCCACTGGTCCTTCGTGGCCGACTAAACTGATATCGCCGTCCCATGAACCACGCGCTATGATCGCCACGGTACTAACTGGGCCATTGGTCGCGTTTGCGGCTGCTATGTGGGCACCATCGGGGGACCATGAGCAGCGGCGGAAGTATGTGGTCAGCGGCGAAGTTTGGAAAGGTGAGGTTATGGTCTTTTCGAGGGTGAAGTTGTTGACCTGGTCCTGAGCGGTGGCGTTGGGCCCTGGGGAGTTGAATCTGAAGACCCTGATAGTGCGGTCGTCGCTGGCGGTCGCAAAGTATTTGTTCGCAGGATCGAAGGTGATGCCCTTGACATGACTGCTGTGCACGTTGGATAGCGTTTTCAGCTTCTCAAAGGTGTGGCCAGACCACACCACGACCTTGGAATCCAATCCCACTGACACCAAGATGGACGAGTCCTGCGCCCAGCCGAGATCCTGCACGTCGTTGTCGTGGCCTACGAGACGGCGGAAGACTCTCCAGTTTTCGACGGGCGGCACTTCATTGGAACCTAGACGTGCTCGTCAGCTGCCGCCCAATGTCCAGCCTGTAGCACCCAACCCACCAAAAGCCACATGCGCCGGCGCGTTGGGGTCGAGTGCATATACGCAGACAATCTTGTCGTCTGCGCCGGACGCGAGGTATTTCCCGTTTGGCGAGAAGCGCACAGTGTGAATGGTGCCCGAGTGGTGGTTGACGGCGGCCAATTGCTTGGGCTTGGTGTAGTTGGGATCGGCCGAGTTTAGGATTGCTTCGGTGGACCATATGCGCACGTAGCCGTCTGCAGGCACCTTGTCAGTCACGGTTTGCGCGGCGGCGCACGGCGGGCGAGCTTCGCATGCGCGAGTGCCTGGCGGGAGAGAGAGAACAGACCTCCGGCAGCCGTGACCAGGCGCGATCCATCTGGCGATACGTGGCAGCTATATACTTCGAAGTCTTTAAGATCGCCTGCATGGGAAGTAACGTCAGCGCTGCGTGTCCTGCGTGGCTCGCGATGTCGAACGTGGACGCACCTGGGTGGGTTAACCACTGCGGCTTCACGAGATGCATGGTCGCGTCGTCGAGGTAGGAGACGAGTGCATGCTACGAGGCGACCATGTGCAAAGGCGATTTATATCGAGAGCGAAGGAGGAGTATGCCAGGATCGTGTCATTCGTTAAGTCGCGGAGAGCGTTGGACGCGACGGGAGCTGCTTGGCGAAGCAACTGCAAGGTTGGACCAGGGTGTCGAGACGTTGGCCGCCGATCCACACGCTAGGGCTGTTGGGGGCCTGTCGCACAGCATCAGGCACAAAGACAAAGGCACATGCATGGTTGACTGTATACACGATGTGATATTTAGACGGGCGATATCTGCTTATGCCACTATTGATTGCCTCCTTTGTGTGGGACATAATCCTGTCAAAGTGCTTGAGGGATGCCGCGCTCCTTCTATGTGAAGCCTGCCCGATGTTCAGGTTCTGGTACGGGAGCTGGTGATCTACCTCAACCAAAGCCGCGCGTTGAGCTCTCTTGAACTCAAAAGATGACCGTGGCTCTTTCGAGTTCGAGTAGTACGTAGACTCGTGTTTTGTGGGTGGTAGATGGGACTATGCTGTGCTAGTACCCGTTACGCTTTCACTTAGCCATCTTCTTGCGCTTTTTGAATACCACGGCAGGCGTTGATCCGGATGACTCTTCCTCTTTCACCAAAGCCGCTGTGGAATCAGTCTTCCTCTCCGCTTCCCGTTTTGCAGCGGCCTCCTCCTCAGTCGGGATATCCGCAAGTGGTTGCGACTCTGCTTCCCCCTTTACCGTATCTTCCTCCTTGACCTCCGTCTTCAACGCGGGCTCTTCGTCCTTGACGTCCGCTTTCCGCTTCTTGAACAGTGCCTCGATGTCGTCGTCGTCCCCAGCCTTTCCAGGCAAGCTCTTGAACGTCTGTCCCCATCCTTTCTTGCGTGTGATAGTCTCGCCGGCCAATTCTCTCTCCTCCTCCGCCTCATCCACTTTTCTTTTCCTCACGCCCTTGTTCAGCGCCTTGAACTCCCCGTCCTGGTCAACTGAGCCTACAACCTCCTCTTTGACCACCGTCCACTCGCCCTTGAGCGCCATCCCGCCGCGCGCTTCGTCTGGCACCGCAATCCCCATCGCAGCCAGCTGTTCCCATTGTTTCTTCCGATCCTGCAGCGTCGCCTTTTTCTCCTCTGTTTTTGCGAACGTCGGCTTGGCTGGCGCGTTGCTGGCGGCAGACGAAGAGGTAGACGGAACCAGTCCGTTTAGCCGCGCGACCTCATCTTTGGCGCGCTGCTTCTGGCGCTCTTCGGCGGCTTGTTCGCGGTGGAGGCCCTTGAGGGAGCGCTGGATGTTGGACTGGTGGCGGCCGGTTGCTTCGTGTTGCTGGCGCTCGAATTTGGTGTCCTTGACGTAGTCTTTGCAGAACTTGCACCAGTATTTTGGCTGCGCACGGTCAGTATATTTCACACGGGAAGAGAGCAGAACTTACTGTCGACTTCCAGTATTCAGACATGGCTGCAGGTGTGTTGAAGAGTCGCGCGGTTTGCGATGCTTGTGAAACAGGGATTATGTAAACGTCGCAGACGGACTGCGCGCGTGCACGTGCCGTTCTTTCCCACATCCTGGGGTAGATCTTGGGGTGATGTGAACTAAGTCTGATCTCACATAAATTCTAAAACTAAAAATACTCATGGCCATCTTTATAGTGAATTACGGTGGATAACATACTGGAACGACCATTGCACCTACCTACGGTATGAGGGAGCACTCTTCTATGTACATCGTCTTCAGACGTCACTTCATGGCCACGATCTAATCTAAGAAGCCCAGTTGTATATCTCAAGATGTTTTTGGTATTCGAAACATGCTTGATTGAAGAATAAAACGAAGTGCGTTCGTTGCAATTGCGTGCAAATTCAAATCCACGTGCGGCCACTTCTTCCTCTCTAAACCCAGAAACTAATAAGGACGATACAAGCTCTTCGAGAACTGAGAGCAAATCCAAACAACGCTATAGAGCACGCCCAGCTTCTACCCTTTCATCTATGTTCTCTGCCATTGCGCTTTGTCCATTCGTCGCTGTGGTCTCGCTCTTCCCGTAATGACTCCAGCCCTCGGTTCCCACGTACGACCCCACGCCGACACCAATCCCCCAGGACCTCTTATAGCTTCTCGGTCCCCAAGACCACCCAGCGCCACGGGTAATGGGAAGATGATACCAGCGGAAGCTGAACCAGGCCGTGGTGATACCAATGAAACTGCCGAAGAGGAGATCGAAGCCGAAATGGCGGTAGTCGGTGAAGCGGGTGCTGCACACATAGATTGCAGTACCGATGGGTACGAGGACGAGGATAAGCGAGTAGACTGGAGGTGCTGCGGCTTGATAGCGATCGGGGACTACGCGGTCGTCGCTGTAGCTAGAGACGTTTGAGTCTTTCGCATTGAGTGGGAGTATCGAACGGTTCTTAAGGTTCGATTGCGCAGTGGCTGAGACGTGATCCGGGTTTGTAGTGAAAGGCCGTGACGGCAGGAAAGGTATAGCGACGGAGAACTTGGAGGCGAGGAACAAGGTGAGGTAAAGTAGGCCTGCCCAAGAGAAGCTCGCATGGCCGCTAGGAAAGGACTTGAAGCCGTCTTGAAGGATGTCCTGGTCGGTGTTTTGGCAAATGGCCGATGTCACCAACCTCCAGTACGGGCTGAGGTCATCCGTAACGGCATCGACGGCGGGATTGACGGCAAACTCAGAGATCCGGCTCATATCAGGCCGGCACCTCGAGAGCAGATCCGGCCGGGGCTTCCCAAACAACAGCTTCATGCCCTGCGTAATCATAAATGCCGTCGCAAGGGACAGTGCCAGGCCCATCCAAGCCGTGTTCCATTCCCAAAACTTCCGCCTCCAGATCAGGCTTTGTGGAGTGCCTCTCGCCGCAGTCGGTCCAGGAACAAAGATCAGGCATACCAAGAAGGTGACCAGCGCCGGAATGACAAGGCCAATGACCATCAGTAACCACGTCGGGATGGTCTCATGGTGTTCAAACGGGAACGATATGGTCGTCAGATCCACGGGAGAGAATGGCCGATTAAAAGGATGTATGGAGTTCCAACCTCCGCCCACAGCCGCAATACCACTGCCGGGAGTCAGTCGACGTCGATTTCGTGTTGGCTGTGACACGGCGCACATCCGTCGGTCGCGTCAAAACTCACATTATGATTATCCAGTCAAATATGTACGATAGAATGAGCCGTTTCGACGGCATGTGCAGCGACTTTAAATTCATGATGGGGTAAATCGTGAACGGCTGCGCCGAATCGACGCGAACGAAGAAAGGTGATGAAGAACAGCGAACGTATTGCCGCCGGGGGATGCGCAGCAGCGGTCGGTGTTTGATGAGACGCCCAGAACTCTTGGTAGTGTGTGGTATGCGCCGGTCGTAGAGCCCGTCTGATTGATACCTAGGGTGTGCGCGAAGTCATGGGGAAAAAGGAGGTGCGTCGGGCGGTTTTAGACGCCGATTACTATGGTCAAAGAAAGAGGCAAGACGTGACGAAAACAGCGGACAGCGAAGAGCAGGTCAGCAAAGGAGACGCACTAACTAGGACCTAGACACGCGACAGCGCTCTGACGTTCAGTTCGAGGCTGAGCTTGCGGATCGCCACTTAGCTTGCGAATCAGCTCGCTAGCGCTGCCCAGTGACGCTGATGGCGGAGCGCATCCCGCTGCACTCGCCCGGCATCTTGGTCTCCGCACGGCGATGTCAAAGTTCCGCCGAAGCTGCGCCGGGAGATGGACGCTGTTTCGCTCACAATGGAAGAGAGCTACGTTGATGCGCGCGCAGGGATCGAAAATCCGGTGGATCTCAGAGAAGGGGCCGAGAGATGGTCCCCCGCGGAGCGAGCAGCGCGGCGGCATTGCGGAGTTACCACACTGTGGCGGTTGACGTAGCCAACACCAAAAATCGAACTTTTGTTTGCCCGCGAATACGCCGCATACGCTTGCCAGCAGCACCAAAGCCACCCGCAAACGCGTGTCGCAAACTGGACGGAGATCTTGACCTTGTCCGCCATGGCCTCGCCACAGCAGACGCTGCCCGCGCCCACCATCGACCTGCTGCTGAACCTGATCGATACGCGGCCCAATTCTATTCTCGCCTCGCTTGTCCAGCACCCGCAGCTCGCCTCAGCCTCCGATGCGCACGGCTACTCGCTCGTCCACGCCGCCGCCTCCTACAACCAGCTCGAGGTGCTGCGCGAACTCATCCAGAAATACAACGTCGACGTTAACAAGCTTGACGAGGATGGCGAGTCGGCGCTGTTCGCTGCGGAACAGGCCGACGTTGCGCGCTGTCTCGTAGAAGAGCTAGGCGCGGACCGGGGCATTCGCAATGCCGATGGCAAGACTGCAGAGGAAAAGATTGCAGAAGAGGAGGGCGAGGCGCACGAAGTCTGTCAGTACTTGCGAGGTTTGCGCGGTGCCGGACAAGCACAACCCGTGAGCGCTGGAGTGGCAGAGACTGAAGGCGTGCACCCGCCGCCACCGCTGCCCAACGGCGTGCAGATCAACGTTGGCACCATGGCAGAAGACGCCGCGGGCGAAGCGCCAGACCCTGAGATCCGGAGGCGCATAGAGGAGCTTGCATCGCGAGAGGACTTCCAGACAGACGAAGTCCAGCAGCAGCTTCGAGAGCTGATCTCCGAGGTGGTCACTGGAATGGGTTCCGAAGACTCGGGCCGCGGCGTACGGAGGAGGGTTGAGTGAGATTTGCCAGCTTGGCGCGTTGAAGAGACGCGTAGTCGTTGCGAAGGCTATTGTGGACAGCTTGCCTATATTGACCGGGTACGCCACGGCTGATAAGGGACATGCGCCGTAGACTGCGGGTAATAGTCTTGCCCTCGGAAAGGCGGTCAAATCGGTGTTGCTCTGAGTTTCTGTGCTCACTGTAGCCTTAGTGCCCCATATCGGAGCCAGAAGACGGAATGAGAAGCAAAGTCGGAAGTATGGTGTTAACATGAGTGGACATTAACATACGCCAACAATCAATGCTTCTCCATCAAATTCTATTCGTCGAACGCAATATAACCCAAGATCACCGTGGTATCTACAGCTTCTCCAGCAATATCCTCGCCCCGGCGTTGCCCCGGCTTTGTGGTGCAGCCCCCTTCTTTGGCTTCGGCGTCTTTGCATCCCTAGCAGGACCTGCGGCCTCCTGCAATTGCTTGCGACCCTTCTTCAGCGCCTGTATGACTTCGTCCTTGTGTCCGAAATTCTCAGACTCAACCAAGCCAACAATGACGAAGGCACCCTCGCCGGTCGCCCATGTCATCAAGTCGCCCTTGATTTGGCTCCAAAACAGGTCTGCAAAGCCCAGCGGCGGGTCTACAGGCACGACCTTCTTGGTCTTGGGATCGAATTTACCGCCCTGGACCAGTGTTTTGAGCATGTTCTTACCGTGACTAGTAATGAATCCACCCCCGTCGATGATTTGCCGTGAAAGACCCGCCACCTTCTTCAGGGCCTCTTGTCGCACCTTCGGCTCAACTTCTGGTGCTCCGACGAGCACTTCGCCAATGAGTTGCAGTCCCTGGTAGGACTGGGCCAAATACTCCGCATTTTGACTGACAGCTGCCAGAAGCTGGGGCTCAATGGCCTTCGCAAGTTCCTGATTTCGGATATTTGCATCCTTCTTTGAGGTGATCTCGCGGACCTTGTACACTTCCGCGAGCCTTCCACGAGTTTCCTCATCTAGAAGCCACTTTGAGTCCGATGCAAAAGGGTACAGGAGGACACAGCGTGCGCGGGCGTCGTTGGACAGGTTTTGTATCTTCTCTGCAAGTTGGTCGCTCCCAACAGCGGGCAGCAGCTCGCCAAAGATTGACTTCGAGGTCAGCTTCGTGTCATCCGTGACCGCCAATGCCGCCAACAAGACATTGTGAGCGTTAGCGTCGTACGCCATAGTCTCAATGGTATCCTTGTATGGCCGCAACAGGATCTTGCGGTCTTTCGCAGCTCCATAGGCGAAAGCAAGTGACACAAGGCGCGAACCGGGCTTTGTGAAAGCCAGGTTCTTGAGCAGATCAATGTTGTCTGCCTCCTCTCCTTCTTTTAGGGTAGGATCCGGCTTGAGGTGATCCAAGAAATCGCTTGCTTCGGTTGTGTTCGGTTTGCAGGTTAGGAAATATTGTAGCATGGCGTCGTGAAGCATGGTGAAACCGGTTTGTTTCTTCTGGATGAGCTGGTTGATCTGCTGCTCCAGGTAGTCCATGATTGGCTTACGCTTCTCGGGGGACTTTTCCAAGATCGCATTCAGATCACTGTTGTCGACATCCTTATCGTCTCCAAGCCCCTTGATGGAGAACTCGGGACCATACCACTCTCGCAGGAGTCGTGCCTTTTGTGCGGGTGTAGCAACTTGGCGATACGTATCGTCGAGAATCCACGAAGCTTCGGGGTGGTTGATCAAACGGCGGACGTTCCCGTAGAACTCTTGAATAATCAGCCCGCGGATCTCTGCGTCTCTGTGCACGCGTTAGTGTACTGATTTCTTGCGGCGCGTTGCGGACATACCCCTTCTCCAGGAGCTTTGCGATCAGAAACTTGGCGTATTTTCCCTCAGCCAAGCCTTTGAACTCGCCCTTGAGCTCTTGGGCAATAATGCGCCTTTGATCCATTGAGTGTGTGTATTTGAGCGCAGACTGGATGACGCGAACGGTGTCGTGCTTGAAGACGAACTCCTTGATGCGGCCAGTTACAAGCTCGAAGGTCCTGTCGATGAGATCTTTCCTTTCTTCTGCGGAGACGTTGGCCTTCAGTCTCAACTTCTCCCACAGCTCCTTCAGTTGTTCCATGACCTCAGCGTTAGGTCTGGCAGCTTTGCGCTCTTTTGCAAGCGCCTTCTGCTTGGCGTGAGCCTCGCGCGAAGAATTGGCTGAGCATTGTGTCAGCGCGAAGGCATTTCAGTGGACGGCATCGCTTACCGTTCAGGCCTGCCAGCGCAGAGGATTTCTCTTCTGCTGCTCCGCTCTCTTTCGAAGCCTTCTTCTCCTTCTTGTTTTCGCTCTTGCCATCCTTGTCCTTTTTGCTCTTCTTCTTCTCTTTGACTGTGTCATTGTCTAGCGCGGCCTCGAGCTCTTCTCCAACAAATCCGTCGTCGGCCTCATCGGCCATGGGCGCGTCTTCGTCTTTGCTTGCCGAGAATCCGTAGAAGCCATTCTCCACCTCGCTTGTGTCTGACTCCATAAGATCGTCGGAATCATCTTTGCGCTTCGACTTCTTGGAGCTCTTCGAGAGCTTGACCGCGTCCTTGTCGCTTGATCGCTTCGCCGGCTTTTCGGTCTTGACTTTCTTGCTCTTGCTCTTGACTTCGGGCTGCGCGGCAGCTGCGGATTTTCGCTTAATACCAGCCATCTTGGAGGTTTTTGTCGATTATTGACTGGGTGAGCACTGGAGCGCTTGAAATCTGATCTCGAACTTTTTGCGCCAGATTCTCGCCGTGCAGCACACTATATCGTATCCGGCTAGACCCAACCCCGATGAGGCAGCTCCCGCCTTTCTCTCCCGGACCACTGAATTGCAGCATTTCCTCCGTCACTACTGCTTAACGACATTCTAGATGTTCCGATTACGCATTCGCGGGAAGAATCTATGTCGCCATATCCGTCCGTCCTCGATGCGATAGGCAGCGCAACTGCTCAGGTACTAGCACGTCATTGTGCAATTCTGCTCGAAACGAATCGGTGCTATTCCGGATAGCTACATATTGATCCTGCAGTATATGCAAATTGCCTCCGCACACCAACAGCTCAAGTCCCATGTTGCTCCACCAGGACCACAACTCCTCTTTGTTGTTACGACTGACCCTGTCAAGCCTCGCCTCATTGGCTCACCCCATTCCAACTCGACTGGGGCTCCATGACGGTGCATCGTGCTAGCTCTGGTCCCAAGTGCAGGTTGAACCGCACGAGTATGGGTCGAAGGCGCATCACATCGCCCTATGACTAGTGCTCCTCCACTGGAATCACCCTCCTGTGATCCGGTCTGCGTTCAGCGCAAGCCCACTACAATAGTTGTAAGTATTCGGGCATCTCTGATCCGTGCAACGAGCATCAGAATGACTAGCCATCACAGGTCGGTAGATCTAAGACCGTGACTCGGAAGGCTCCTTCAAACACATCTTAATCAAAGCGATCATCGATGAATACGAGTTTCCCGTGCCTTAATATCGGGAGATTTCCTGCAGGGTACCCAGCATCTCACCAGAGACAGATTTACCCCACCGGGAGTATATTATCAGAATAACCGTGCATACATCTCTATGAGGCTTCGCGGTCAATCGGGTAATGGCTTGAGTAGATGCTTAATTCTACGTACGCCATCGCCCTCGATGGCATCATCAACATACTCATCACAATTCGTTCCGGGTTTCCGTCCTAGAACGTCTAGTATGCCCAAGCTGACGACCGTACCACTGGACTCAGCGCAGTGGTGCCATTGGCCTACGGACTTTCGCAATTCCACGACAACTTCGCGCCACGCGTATCCAACCCAACGATATAGTGCTAGTTCTACACCTACCACACGTATGTCGTCAACCCTGTCACAACAGTGCATTGCACCGCAGTGTGCATCTCACAGTCTGGCTTGCTTGCGGCCCGTGCAACATACACAGTGCATCGCAACTAGGTCTACATACCCACCACTGCAACTTTCAAGAAGTTGCTACAATCTTCTTCTGCTATCAGTCTGTACATGCTCGCTGTAAACTACGGCTCTGTGATTTCCAGTTATTGGTCAAAATCAAACAACAGTAATAGTTTCATAGCCACCGTAGAAGATTTATCAACCGCGGAGCCAGTCTTAGATCTCCGGGTTTCAGACAATCGGGCAGCTTCCCCAATTGCATAGGACCTTTCTTTCCGGTGGGCTCTGCTACCTGCATGAAAGAAGACGCTCATACAAGACTTCATATCACGAAATTGGCGTCGAACACGCTAATTCACCATCATTCCACTGTCCCACGCTTGGCCTTTGGTGCGAACCTTTTCCTGGCTCTCAACCCTGGTCAGACGCTGGCTAAAGATCTGGACATGGAGCGAAGCGTGCTTTTGCTTCTTGCTGAGCCAAAGCGCAAGGCTGCGGATAGGCGGTCTTATGAGCCGTCTTTAATACTTTGTCTTGGCCATGCTCTGCTCTATTTCTTGATTTTAAATGAGCAAGAAACTTATATAAAGATGTTCTGACTACGTTGTATGAACAGTACCAGCAACTCATACGGAAAAGTGTTCACTCTGACGCAGCATAATCATCATGAAGCTCTCCACAGCTCTCTACATTTTGGGCATGACCAGGCAAGCGAATACCATCTCCCTTACTACCGCGTATAGCAAGGACTGATCCTCGCCAGCAGCATTGCCGCTGGCAATCCTCTGCCTGAAGACGAGAAACCAAAGCCCACCGCAAGCATCTCGAAGCCTTCGCTGCCTCCGATCCCGACTGTATCCAAGCCCTCGCTTCCTCCAATCCCGACCGTCTCCAAGCCTTCTCTGCCTCCGGTTCCGACAGTCTCTCCCCCGGCACATCCAAGCTCAAAGCCATCTGCCCCTCCCGCACCCAGCTCCAAGCCTTCCGCCCCCCCAGCGCCTAGCTCCAAGCCCTCAGGCCCCAAGCCCACTCCCAGCACCTTTAGCCGCTCCGTCAAGTACGTCGAAAAACCCAAACTTCATGTCCGTAGCAGCACAGCTAACCAACTCCAGGCCTACTCCGTCCGGCCCTCCCGCCCCGCCCACCGGCCTTCCTCCCGTCAAGCCGACTAAGTCTGCTAAGCCTACGTGGACCAAGCCCGCGGCTCCGACGCCGACTGACGACGGTGACGGTGACGACGACGATGATGATGAGGAGTAGAGTAGAGTTGATTCGTGTCCAGGTATACTTTCTGAACCTGGCGTGGATATGGACTTGCGCATCAACTGGTATGATGTCGCGGCAGATCTCTCTTCTATATTTCTCAAGTTTGGCCATTTGTGTTGAGCAGGTGCCCCGCTGATCCTAGGGCGGGATCGCGTCTGTGGCTTCTGTCACCCTGCTGGCTTGGTGTATTTATTCCGACTATCAAATTATCTGTCGTTTCCGAGCTGTTGTGATCTGCGGTGAGAAACAAGTGCTATAATGCATAAAAAAAAGGCCATGTGATTTTGGTATTGAGTACTAATTCTTGTTTCGTCGTTTGTTCTTAACGGCATGTCCACTTCGCACCTCCCCTCTTCATTAGTGCCTTTTTTTATCTGTGAACATTATCGACAAGGGATTCGAAAATTTTGGGCTTAGGTAGTGGACAGTTGCACTATCAAAGCGCTCTTTAAATGTACCGGTGGTAAATTATATTCGTTGCGAGAAATTGACGCCCCTTCCGTTTCCACATCACTCTTCCTTGTTTTCCCAATTCTGTCTCCCTACTTCCTCGTTCTCAAGGGAAATCTCCTTCATCCCAAGTGACACAAGCGCCCCAACGACGGCGAATCCTGCTAATATCCACCAAATCACTCTCAATGAGCCTGCATATGCATCGACGATCCTATCCAGCAAGGACCCTGGCACCGAAACGTTCCTCAAGTGCGGTATGAATCCAATCGCCATTGCAGGATCTGCCAAAGCAGCAACATCCCGCGGCAGCGCCCCTACCTGGTAGATCACACTCCCAAATACGCTATTAAAGGCTGTTGCACCACAGGCCATACCAACCAAGCCTCCAAATAGGCGGAAGGACACGAGTGTCCCGGCAGCGAGACCCTGATCGTCGACCGTAGGAGCGCTGGCTTGCATTGCGATGGTTGGCACTGTGAAGAGTGACCCGAGTCCAAAGCCAGTAATTATCTGAAAGCTGACTGATGCAGCAAGAGACGTGTCACGCTTCCACAGCGATATGAGACCCATTCCAACAGCGAGCAGGATCCATCCCATCCATATCGACCAACGATACCTGCGCGTCTGTTCGACTGCCAGTGCTGCGATGCCACTGACAATTACGACAGTAACGCACATTGGTAGGACAGAAACGGCTGCTTGGAGAGGTGTCTCGCGGAAAACTGCTTGGAAGTACAGCGGCAGGTACAGCAGGACGCCGTAAATAATTGCGCCATGGATGAATCCGCCAACCAGTGTCACTTGCGCGGTGGTGTTTCCCATGACTAAAGTTAGGGTTACAAGTTAGTGATAGGTACATTGTATCAAAGGATAGAAGATTAGGGAAGGGAGGTATGAGGGTTCAGCTCAGCTAAAGCGTAGATAATATCTGGAAGATTCAGATATTGCTTGCACCTAGCATTTAGAACTTGTACCCCGGGCTTACGTACTCCGGTGTGGGATACACGGCTGCGCGGGATATTTCTCCCAAACAGCAAAGCCAACAAGTAACGCAATGCCTAATACGAAAGGAACCAATGTCCTCCAGGAAGACCATGGGTAGATAGCAGGAGCCCAGCTTAATGGCAGCGCAAAGAGGACCGCCCCGGCAGCAAACAACGCCATACCAGTCCAGTCCAACTTCTTCAGTTTGGTTCTCAGTGAGTCCTCGACAGGCTTCAACTTCAAGAACAAGAATGCGCATGGCGCTGCAACTGCGACGAAAGGCAAGTTATACCATCCGAGCCATCGCCAGCTGGCATACTCGCTGAAGAGCGCTCCGATAACGGGTCCAAGGATACTTCCAATCGCCATTGGAACGGTGAGAAGACCTATCCATAGCGGCCGCTCTTTGAGGGTTGTCATATCCGTGACGATGACTTCGCTAAGTACATCCAGACCGCCACCGCCGAGGCCTTGCAGAACTCTCCCTGCAATGGCTGTCCTCATGTTCTGCGCCAAAGCAAAGACGACAGCACCGGTAGAGAAGAGAGCTAAACCTGCGAAAAGTGGTATACGTCGTCCGAGGACATCTGAAACGGTGACATAGATGGGTTGAACGACGGCTACGGCGAGCATGAAGGCGATGCTCGCCCAGAAGGCTTCTATGGTCGTACCGTTGAGCTGGACTGTCATACTCTGTGTTCAAGGTCAGCCCATAGGTTTGAGATCTTTGTGACAACACGAGAGTAGGCCTACCGGGATCGCAACCGCCAATGCCGTCGCATCGAGCGTCACAAGCAGCACTATCAACCATAGCGACAGTGAAGCCAGCCAGAACTGATAAGGCTTCCTCCAGTTGGATGGGGTTTTTGTTACTGCGGTCACTGCAATTGTACTTGACGCT
This sequence comes from Paraphaeosphaeria sporulosa, assembly GCF_001642045.1. Taxonomy (NCBI): domain Eukaryota; kingdom Fungi; phylum Ascomycota; class Dothideomycetes; order Pleosporales; family Didymosphaeriaceae; genus Paraphaeosphaeria; species Paraphaeosphaeria sporulosa. The sequence continues at coordinate 4,406,398 of NW_017253360.1, read as the reverse complement.
CTTTCGATGTCCTCATCTTCAATGACCGCAGTTACGCCTACTGCATAAGTCTTGATCTCTACGCTTTCGGCAGAGTCCATCTTTCAAAGCGGAAATCAGTAAGGATGTCGTCAGGTCATCTGTCTAAGTTAGCTGCGTGTTCAAAAGCTCTCGCCGGCCGTGGAGGGCTCAGGCAATCTACTTTGAGAGTGTTCATGTTCATGATCAGGTTTTTCGCAGTTTCTGCGCGCTCAACAATACCGGCAACCAAACTATCACATCCAACCAAATTATGCGGACTTCTTGAGCGCAGTACTTACATCAATCAAAATGCGTCTTCTTCGCACAAGTTCCACCGGACGATCAACAAAACTCTCGCGGGGACGTCCACCTTTTCAGCAACCATCTCGCCCCCGCACCGAGTGAAACATCACCTCTGGCTGGCTAACCTCAGACTGGCGCACGCATCGCTGTTCTAGGCCTTCCCATGCACCTTTTCTCGCTTGGCTTGCGTTGCAGGACTGCTGATAGGTTAGCCTAGCATATGGGAACCCCAATTGACGACGTGCCACGCATCAGTCAGCCAGCCGTGCGCAAATGTTGAGGCTACGACGCCTGTGCTTTTAAGTAGTGTCTGGGTTTTATGGTCGCAGATCTAGGGCTAGATTTCCTCTGGAGAGTAGCGAGGGAGGCTGCGTGAGACGGACGAGGCTCCGCGGCACTAGTGGCTGCACTGCAGTGTGTCGGCGCTTTGGATTCAGCACTCTATCGACGGAAGATTTTGGTGTACAAAAGCTGAAGTAAAACATATAGCCCGCATGGCATTCTGTGAAGCTAACGTAATTGTACGAAGGAATGAATTTTTGGGGAAGCTATTGTGAAAAAGTCGATACCCTGGCAGAGAAGGAGACCAGCATGGATGGATCCATCTACAATGCTATTAACACCATCTCTTTGTTGAGACCGTCCGAGTTTTAGACTCACGAGAATGAGCATCTGTGTTGCAGGATCTGTCGAAGCTCTGGTGAGGTGCCTCGGTGTAATGTTGTGAAGAGTGAAGCAAATTGGTGCGGACATTGGCGACGTGGCATCCAGTATTCTTCGCAGACCATGTTTAAGTCCTGCATGATCTATCCCGGTGCAATTCAGCGAACGCAGATTTCCGACGCAGTGAAGCCACAGACCTCCATCATGTATGGCCTGCCACTGCCACCAACATCCAGCACAACCTTCGATGGAAATACGCTTTCTTCCTCCACTGTCCGAGCCCTAGCTGCAATACAAGGAGAGCTACACTTGGCGCGTGATGAACTGGACCCCCTCCATTCTCGCGATATGCGATGGTTGACAATCCCCACCCTCAAGAGCGCATGCACTTCATTCGCGCAATGTTGCAAGGCTTCCTCTAGCGCTTCGCTATGCAATAGCGGCTGTTTGTCGTCTGGAATGCGTCGGAGAAAGCGGGCCTCAGCGGCGGTCATGCAGTTTTTCAATTTTCTTTCTCTTCGTCTCGACAGGACGGCTGGGGACGTGGGGGTTTTAGTGGAGGTGGTGTCCCGGTTTTATACTCTTTCTGGGGCAATTCCAGCACCTGATAAGCAACAGCGCGGTGTTGTGATGATGTGTCTTGACGAGTGGTGGAGACGTTGAGTAGGCGGACCTGGGAGGGGACCACGCCACCGAAAATTGCTGCACAAAGGCAGTTCCGGTTTGAGTGCGCGTTTAAGTTCGAATGGTGATGTTTTTACCGTATGGAGAAAACCTTACAATGTGGCGGGACGAACTGTCCTGCAGTATGAGAAGTTGACAAAAGTTTTGGGGAAAGTGATTGGGAATACTTCCTGGCCGTTGTACGCGCTGTTCACTCGCATGATTAAGGAGTTAGCGGAGAACGATGTTCAGGCGGTGCTGTATACAAGATCAAGGGGGAGGGGATGCGCCGGGATCAAAGAGGATGCATACTCTACAATCTGATGGAACAGTCATTGCAAGAGGCCTCCTAATCATCTTAAAAGCCGGTGCTGCAGCATTTTGTCGATATCTTGTGTATTCACAGTGCCCGAACCACTTCAGCATCATTCAAGTCTCCGACTGGAAAAGATTAAGGTGATTTCTAGACGGCAGTCGTTACAACAGTGTTTACCCCAAGATACAAACGAAAGTGAGTGTCGGAAAATCAAGATGTAGTCGAAGCGCGACTCGGACGTTACTTCTGCGTTGGTAGGAGAGTATATGGTCAGACCTAGGGTCAACGTTACCTGCTGTGTCTGTTTGTGGCGAATAGAGAATCTAGCACTTGTGGCGGCGCGTTGTGGGACCGCAGAGATGCTGCGTTGTGAGTGTAGCTCTGCATGCGAGCAACTATACAGTGACGTCTACAGAGCGTCTGACTATTTCCAAGTCATCCATCATGCCTCCGGATCGCGTGCGGACTTCCAATGCGCAGGGTCGTCAGAAGTCCTTCTATCCGCACGAATGAATTTTCGCGATAGTAGACGAGATTCGGTTTGACAAGACAACACTGCAATCAACCTAACGGCCGTATCAGGGATGCGCAATGAATCTCGCAGACAACAACTGATAGAGACGACTATACGCAAAGAGACGACCCATTCACAGGTCACTAATTATGACTCTGACTCGCGTATCGGCGCGGTTGCCTGCAAGGTCTAATTTGCACGCGTACTTCTTGTTTCGTTTGCCACGCGATCACGAGTGCTACTCGAACGGTTGCCTTCATTTTGGAGCATGTCGTCAGCCATCTTAATTTCCCCTAGGCAACAGCAACGCGAGAGGCCGCCGCAAAGGCGTGCTATGGTACGTGCCGTGGCCCATGCGCTGATAAGACAGTATGTGCGGTGAAAGCCAATCGGCAGTGGAAGGATGCTATGGTGTGCGAGCGATAGAGGATGTCCTCTCCCACCAAATGACCCTGGAGTGATCGTTGCAGTCCCAGTGGACGTGGGAACAAAGCTGAGAGTGGATGCGGGCAGTGGGAACGTCCACTCAGCGCGCACGAGGTATTCGACTGGTAAGGAGCAGGGATGATTATACTTCGTTTCCGCACGGTGCTCGACCCAGAAAAAGAAAACGCACGGAACGTGGTAATGAATCAGAATGACTGTAATGTTGGTAGCGGCGGATAGAATCCTGGTGCGGACCTTGCAATAGTAGGCGCCTGTGGACAGCGACGTGGTCGTGGAGCCACGATGAGGCTACACTGGTGGGCGGCTATTTTTTATGGTTTGCTCCCACAGCATTGGGGGAACACGCATGGTGACGCACACGCTCCGCCCGCTTGCATGCTACTTGTTTGCTGCTCCAGCGCGTTTGCCGGGAAAAGCCTGTTGTTGCTCGCTAGCAGACACGAGACTGGTCTCCTGAACGATGAGTCACCCATCGAATTTTGACTACTCTTGAAACTCGCTTTTCGCCGCGCCTACGCCACACTTACCTTTGCCTCCTTCATGGATAATGGCAGGAAAGTAAAGCAGCTGGCGATTGGTACTGTCACCAGATATGTCTTGCGTGGCGGCAGGTAGAGAGTGGAGTCATAGCTGAAGCTGGAGGGGCAAGTCCAGGATCTGGGTCTCTGCGCTGGCGACGTCTCGTCTCGCGTCCATCTCCGGGGCCAAGGGAAAGTGCATTAGAGTCGCTTTGATCACATGTTGCGTTCGGAGCGCCAATGAAATATCTGACAGTGCGGACGAAGACAAGAAATCGCCATTCGGACGAGGCGGGTCTATCGGAGTTCGGCCAGGCAGTTGTTGAGGTGACATGTCAGGAAACGGATGGGAGCAGTTCAACAGCCAAGCTCTTGCTTCAGCTCCGGGACGTCCGATGCCTACACTTGCCACAAGAGATGCTTCAAAAGTTCGCCACCACGGTGTATGTCCTGAATGGGCAAACTATGTGGTATCATGTGATCGAAACCTTTTGCACCGCCACAGGACCCTGACACAGTGCTTGGTGACAGGGGTCATTGCGAAACGGGATTGGAGGAAGCGAGACGACTGGGGAAATATTTTGGGATTACACTGACAGGTGGATGCACGCTAGAGCGGACGTGCATGTGCATTGCTCAGCCAGCACATCAAACGTGGCCTCCTGGTCAGTCTGCGAGCGCTGCAAACCCACGATACGATGGCAGGGCTGCAAAGGCGATGCTGCGTAAACCCGAGTAGGGCTGCGTCATGGCTTGGCCAGACGATAGTTGGTGTGCGCAGTACATCCCGGAGTAGTACAAATCGGTGCCGCCGGGGCAACGTTCCGCCCGGTGACTTTCGGTGTAAATGATACAGGACATCTACGCGGCCATAGCGCATTCGTGGAGAGGCATCGCGACAGTGTGCGTGCTCTCGAGATAAGGCGTCGCGATATCGCGGTGAGACAGAACCAATCGCGCTGTTACGGGTAGTGGAGCAAACACCGGACGAAGAGTCAGAGCATCCATACGCAAGATGAGTTGTCGAGGCAGCGTAGGGGAATTTTGACGTTGGAAGTGTGTTGTGGGCTCGGTAGGCATGCAGCCGTCGAGCGCCACAGGGATCAAAGATGCAACGAAGGCCAATAGGGGCATCGGGTAAGGTTCCAAAATTCGACTTGATTGTGTGCCAAGATTTCGAGGAGAGATTGCAAGGGTAGGAATGGCGGCAGAAACAAAGTCAAGCAGGAAGGCTTCATGCAGAAAGCGGGTCAAGGCGTTCCGTTTTAACCACTGAGCGGCTGCGCACAGTCGACTGCGGTCGAGGAAACCTGCTTCAAGACAAGCCCAGCTGCACGCACTGGAGATCGCAGCATGTCCGCTGTGTTGTTCTCGGCGTGCCGTCGAATCATGGGCGCGGTGGCTGCGCGAAGGTGCAGCAGCGGGGCCGCCGTCATCCATACACAAAGCGAAGAGAGATGAAAGCTCACGATGTCCAGAGTAGCGGTAAGTAAACATGGGCGCCAGCAGCAGCATGATCCAAGTAACAATTTGTGAGACATTATCGAGAAAATTTTTCTCCTAGGCGGAGATTGCTGAGCGGTCCTACCGCAACACTCGAGGGGCTCGCGGTGAGCCCCAAGCGTGCTCTTGCGGTGCGGCTCAACTCGAGTTGCGACGTTTGGGCAGGGCATCCCAGCGCCACCAGACGAGCCGTTGGGCAGCCAAATTTTGGTACGCTTGCGTCCCGTCTGGGACGGGAGCACTCCAGACTCGTCCGCCTTCCGCGACGCCGGCGCGGTGTAGCTGCGGAGCTAGAGACGTCGCGAGCGAGCAAGCGCTGAGGGGAATGTTGGCCGACAAGTCGTCGCAGCGCATGCACAGGCGCGTCCTTTGGGCTCTCGTCCTCGGCGGCCGAGCGAGCCTGCCTCCGCCGTCCCGCGTCGTCGAAGGATGGAGGCCGCTGGGGCCACGGACAGCCCTCAGGACACGGCCGGCCGGTTGCATTCAGCGCGCATTGACGAGCGCCCACGCTGCCTGACGTTGGATCTTCATGAGCAGTGGAGCGCGAGGTCCTGTCCCTTGGGAGGCCGTCGCAGAGCTGGGCCGAGGAGCGCACACACGCTACACGAAACGATAGCACGAATCGATGGGTGCTGAACACTGCGCAGCTGGGCAGGGTGCGCGCAGAAGAGCGCTGCGATGCGTTGCCCAAGCGTGGCACAGCAAAGGGCACAGCGGGCTCGCCAGGGTCGGATATTTGGATGGGAGCAGGCAGCGTCTTGGACGCCAATATTACCGCTGACAATAACAAAACACGGCGTTTGGATACGCACGGCGAGTGGCGAGGCTGCCCTCCTGTTCGCATGTGCCAGTGCCAGCCAGCGCCAGCGCCTGTGCCTGTGCCTGTGCCTGTGAATCGTGCGCAGCGAGCACCCTCGCAGCACACTCAGCGCCGCGTGGAGGCTGAGGCGCCAGTCGCTCGCTCCCGGGCAGCAATATAGCGGGTGTCGTAGTCAGACCCATAGATTAGGGATCGCATCGGGGGTGTCAGGGGGCGGACGTCTAGCGGACAAGGGGTGGGTGCACGGCAGGGTCCCCCCGTCAGGCTGCGGTCGCTTTTGGCCCGCGGGTGAGAATCCCAATGCAGTACATAACCAGCCGGGCCCTCCGCTTCGCGCACACTTGAGGCTCGTCCTGACTACATCCATATTACCAAGCACTTCACCACACCGCGACCCAGGATCCCCATACTGGATCCTTCTGGCATTTTCGACCAACAGACCACCGCAAAGCTCAATGTGCTGTCGACAGATTCACCTTTCCTTCTCTGCCGCTGAGCTCTCCTCTCCCTACACTCACACTCGACAACGACACACAAACGGAATCTGCGACCGGTGAGGTGGTGATTCACAGTTGCGCGCGCGCCCGCCCCTCGTCCGCCGCCTCTTTTCCGCTCCCCCCAAAAAGGCGCATCCGGTGCCGCCATCACCGCGACCATGAACTTCGCTCCCCAGTACCCCACGCCTCCCCCGGGCTACATGCCCTACGACGGCTACCCGCACCGCCAGACGCCGCCAATGTCGCCCGGCCCTGGCTATTACTCTCCCCGCTACGGCGCCCAAGGAGCCTCGCCGTCGCCGCACGCCTCGCCCAAGGTCCAGGGCCACTCGCGCCGCGCGTCGCACGCTGTCCCGCCGCAGTACAACACCTACGCCTCGCCGCGCGGGGCCAACACGCCGCAGTACATGTCGCCGCGCTACTACCAGACGCCACAGCGCACGCCCGAATATGTAAGTGGTTATTTTGGTTACGCTCCAACGAGCCGGCAACGCCGCGACACGGACGCGACGCCTCTCAAACGTTCCAATCGTGAGAAGGCTCGTCGTCCGTCGCTATCAGCGCGCTACGTGCAACCCAAGGACGTCTATGGCGACTTCGACCACGTCTACGAGCGAGAGCCACCGCCGCCGTACACTCGACACGCCTCGTACGGTTATGCTGATTACAACGTCCGCCACCAGGTCCCAATCTATGAATCAGAGCCAAAGGCGAGCCGTCCACGACGTGCGTCTCACACCAGCCGTCCGCAGCCGCAGCCCACCGCCAACACCGCGGCGAAGCGGCCTGCACCGCCAACCAAGACGGCAGCAAAAGCAACCGAGGAAGACGCGCGCCGCGCCGGTATCCCTGCTGGCTACTCGTACAAGAATTGGGACCCTACCGAAGAGCCCATCATGTTGCTGGGCAGCGTCTTCGACGCAAACTCCCTCGGCAAGTGGATCTACGACTGGACCGTCTTCCACTATGGTCCAGCCACCCCTCTCGCCGAGATGGCCGGCGAGCTCTGGCTTCTCCTCATCCAGCTTGCTGGCAAAGTCAAGCGCGCCGAAGAGACCATGCCCAAGATTCGCAAGAAGGAGAACCATGAGATGGTCGAGGACTTCCTCGAGAGCGGCGAGCGTCTCTGGATTCGCTTTGCCAAACTCCTCAAAGTGTGTGAGGACTACATGTGGAAGGCCGCTAAGAAAGAGACGGGAGACAAGAAGCCTCTTGCTATGGGCAAAAACAGCGGCTGCGAGTTCGTCGACTCCATTTTTGGTCGCGATCGTGAGCTCGAGAAGACCGAGAAGCTTATGACTGGCATGCGTCTTTGGTCCATGCGTTTTGATGCGAACTGCGAAGAGATTCTTCGCCACCCCACGGCCTAGGCGCTTTTCGCTGGCCCTTGCTCTGCTTGAGACCATGGTATGGCCTCTTATTGTTACTGCTTTTCCTTGCCTTTTGGTTTGTCTGCACTCAGTCTTTGCTCTTACTGCGAGATACCCGTGCGTCATTTTCTGGTTTAATTGTAATTCTGCACTGCATTTTCTGGACGATCCAAATGTACTACTAGGAGGAAACTGCATTGGGCGGGACCTGGGTCACCGGAAAAGTTTCTCTTTACGATTCCCCCTTTCCAATCGTTATGGTCTTCACTGGTTTCCTTTCCGTCTGGCTGGCATCAGAGTGGTTGACATCACCACTGGGCATGGTGTCTTTAGATATGGACTTAGAAGCGCGTTGGCGACCGCGAGGTCAAAAACGATACCACACATTTTTACCAATATATTACCTATTCACCCTACCTCCATGATCCTGAACCTCACTGCCGTGACTACCAGTCATGCACAACGACAGCCACCAACCAAACCTGCCCGTCTTTCCACATGGCATGTGAGACGTCGGCAGGAACGGTACCTCGCATTGGTCTCAGGCCATGGTCTTTTCACTACCTTGCTTCTTCTGTGCCACCACACCCCACAATTGTTACCCTCTTCCCGAAATAACAAAGCCCGAATTCCGAGTAATTCGCAACTGGGCTACGCCTCCTGCTGGAAATATCGCGACCTAATAGGCCTCTGCGCAACGTCATCACAGTCACTAGAATACCGTCCTAGCCAACGGGCGCTTGCATATCCGCGTTCGCTTCGCTATTGGCGACTGCTGCGCCTTCTGCCTTGCTTTCAGCGCCAGCGAACAAGGACTGCTCTTCGCATCAGCCTTACGCGCTGCATGGAAGGCTGCGCCGAAGAAAAACGTGGGCGTCCTTCGAGATTGGCTTTCTTAGTTTCTCCTCTTGCTTCTTCACCTGGGCGGCTGACGAGAGCGCCCTACGGAATGTGATGCGGGCCGCAGGAAGCCAATAGCCTCCCGCCGCCGAAGGCCGTTTCGTGCTGAGGGTGTGCGGGCGGACAGCGGCCTCTTTCCATTGCTCGATGCCTTCTTGCGTCTGCTGATACGATATCTCGATGGCTGGACATGCATCTGTCGCATTCTCTGATGCGACAGAATCAGGCGCGATTACTGCGAGCGCACCATGCGGCGCATCGTGTGCTGCACAGGTGCGACGATTGGAGGGCGAGATATCATCCCGCGCCATTGGTAACCCGAGACGGGCATCAACGAACGTGTTGTATGGGTCGTCTTACGCTTGCCTTGGTCTCAGCCTCGCGTACGATATCATCTGGAACTCCAATCTACAGCTTTTGCCCCCCAAGACGGAGCACACGCGCAACTAGGCGACGGGATGCATGGAGGCTCTTTAGGGCGTCCAAGGCACCCATGGCGATGACTGTGTATGATTCCCGAACGGCGCTTGATATGATACGGCAAATGATCCTTCCACCCAGTTACTGTGTTGGACACGGATAGCCCCTTGCGCATTGCCAGGCAGCAGCGTTTGGGAAGCTGCATGTGAATCTGTTCCTGCTTCCAAAGATGGCCCCCAAGCCGCAAAAAGCAGAAGGCTGGGACGGACGAACGGGATGGCGGTCACACAGCGACCGCCAACACCGACCCGTTCGCAGGGTACACGACTCCGTTTGTGGTGAAGGGATAGATTGAGGGTGCACCAGCTGATCTCCTCTACGCCTCCCTCCCCAGCCACATTGCCATTGCCAGGCGATTGGCAGCTTACGATTTCAGATACATCTCCGCGATTGACACTCGTGAACGGGAAATGCTGTCCAAGCATTATTGTGCGACGGTCTCTTGCGCGACGCATATGACCTTGGGCGCGCTTCTCCATTCCTCGTTCGCTACCGTCCGGAAGAGGCGCGATGTTGGGTCCATTCCGTGCAACACTCCTTCCCCAGACTCCGCGACACGGAACAGCGAAAGGAAAGTGATTTCCTTCATATGCTTGAGAATGTTGCACTCTAAGCACTTGTCCCCATAAGCTCGCAGGGATGGCGCTAACCCACGCGACATGCGGGCGGTTCGCATCTGGAGTTGGAGCGGTTCATGCACGGACAAGCCAATCCAGACGGGCCGATGGCCAGCGTTTCGAAACTTTCATGCCCAGCGCCATCCGTGCGCTCGCATGCCTGCTCCTGCGCTGCAACGGCCGAACCATGACGAAAGCCAATCGCAGATGCCCACTTTTACCCCGCAGACGCTGGATTCTTGTTCCCTCGCGCCGCCGTGATGCTCAGACCTGGGTTTGGAACACTGTTGGAAGGTTACATGCGTGCCATGCTCTCCGCATTCCCAATCCCCTAGCACAACACGTATCGACGCATGCTTCCATTCCTCGGTGACGGCCGACAGATCTTGACAGCGGAGGAATGCCAGCCAATGCGGGCGAGCTCGAGGGGTTGCAGAATCGGTCAGCAGGCCATGCAGGGCATCATCTCGGCGTGAGGTGCGCCTCTTCTTGCCTTCCGCGATGACGGAGGACGCCGTAAGCGCCCTGCCTTGCTCCACGCTCGCGGCCATAGGCTTGACAACTCGCGTAGACAAACGTCGAACGGTGACGATGTGATGTGGGGAGCTTTCATGCATTGTGCGGCTGGAATCCCTACATCGAAGTCATCTGCCTCGATGACGAAACGCCGTGGGTCGCATCTTCATGGATTTGGCCGTCAAGCCCACCAGGGAAACTGGATACCGTCCAGTGACTAACGACACCATCAACGTACGGTATTGAGAGATGAGCGTAACAGGCGCTATGGCTGATACAAGACGCGCATATCTTGCTACACGTCCGTAGCAGATCCCTCTCCGTTATGTCCGAAAAGGTAGTGAACGTCCCCCGTAGAGCGGGGTCCTGGTTACCTCACCACGTGCCGCACGGGACGATCATGTCCGCTGCCAGGACGGCGCCGGCGGCTGAATAGCCCCTCTTCGAGTACCTCCATCAAGGAACAAACAATATCTCGATCAATTCAAATGCAATATTCGGGAATGTAAACATGGAAGACAGCTATACATGGCCTGAGCTGTGCCATGCAGACGCACACTGCACAAAGACCACCGCAATCTTTATTTAGCGACCTTTGTCGCGCAAAATAGTCGCACAAGCCTGGCTGCAGCTTACATGGGCGGAGCCACGACGGTTCTAGTCGCACATGGTAGTCGTGCGGTTGCACGGCAGCTACGCGTGCTGAGCTCAGCGCAGCGATTTAGAACAGCGTACAGTATGCGTCTTTTCGTCTTACCCGACGCCGGGCCGAGGTGGAGACTGCGCGCTGCGGATCGGACGGGTGCAACGTCGCTTCTTCCCTATTCTAGTAGTTGTCAGGTGGTGATCCTAACGTGACCGCCAACGTGCAGATCACGGGATCAGCGCCAGAGCTGCGTCCCCGAGGGAGCCATGCGTCGCGAGTACAGTAGTGCACATAGCCGACGAGGTGATCGCGGTCTTTGTACCACTCGCGCGCTGACAAGTTACACGGCGACCGCTGGAGCGCTGGTCTTCGCTCTATGGAGTAGGTCGGCTACAATAGTACTTGACGTCCTCCTGCGCAGGCGAGAAGCGATTCCGGATCCGAGCCTAAGTGCGCAGGCGATTCTCAGAGCCGAGATCAAATAGCCTGCCGAGATGCCGTCGTTGTACCGTACCAGAACGGCTGACCCCGCAGAAGGGTGGTCTTGTGCTGCTGCAGAGGTGTTTGGGAAGGATGCAATGTGGCTTGTCCCGCGAACCAATTTCGTGTATATTGCGCGGCGGTTAGGACGGCGTTTTGGGGAGGTGGGCGTGCAGGGCTAAAAGTGGATTTTCCGTCCAATGGGGATAAAGTGCGCGGGAAGTATTTTGGGTAGAGGATACGAAATGAGCGTTACGGGATAGGAATAGATGGAATTGGGGTTGCAGTGTCAAGCAGGCATGTATCGAGCGTGAGTAGATAGAAAGGGAATGGGTAGAGCCAAGTTGTCAAGGTATGGAAAGTGGGAATCTATCATAGATATATTGTATCACATGACATGTGAAGGCTTACAGTGCTGGAGTACAGAGGCAGACCGGAAGCGACGAAACAGGACTTATCTGTGGGAGCCTGAGGAACTATCTGCGAGGTGGCAGCGTATGGGAACGATCGTTTGAGAACATCTTATAACGTAGAATGTGTGCGAACTCTTCTTGCTCTGAGGTTGAGGGAGCGATAATTGTGACTTCGGGGTTTCGAATGAACCTTGGCATCGGTGCCTTTCAAAAGTTACGTTCTCCTTTACTACGGTTTATTTTGATTCCTGGCCACATATAGTTTGTAAGCGCAACGACATGCTGGCTGCTTGAACAAAGGTGTAATTATGGCATGGAAGGTTGCTCTAAAAAATCAAAGCGGTATAGCACTGATCGGCCAAAGTAGCCACGCTTTAGTGTCGATACAATGTGAGGCAGCTGGCGGGGGGCGGTGAAGTGGCAGGCCAGTGAGCGATAATTGAACTCTTGATCGTGACACTGCCAGCTTTGGCTGGCTCAAGTGCGATGTTGTTGAAGTAACTAATCGAATGCGACCAACATTCGACTAGTGCACAGGCCTGAGTACTTTGGAGGGTATCTTGTAGCAAGTTCTAACCTCGCTGCATTACTCCATTCACAAATTGCGTCGGGGAGAGCTGTTATACTATGCCAGTCGTATCTCAGAAGAAAACTGTATTGTGTTCATCCGTTTGATTCGATTTCTTGAGACCTGAAGCTTTGTAAGTAGAGTATGATCTAGTGTGATCTATGTACATACACTTTCTTGAAGTTGTATCCAGTGCAAAACTTTTGATCTATGGCGCTTTGTTTGAACCAATCAGATAATTTTTCTGTGAATGCTTTACTTTGACGCGGGCTGTGCTGATTGGTGATCTCCCGTCGACTTCTTATTCGCGGTGAGATCGTATCCGCATTGCACAGCCACTTGCTATCACCGCCTCGTTCTTCTAATCACCTCAGTTGCAACATCAAACGTTTTCCGCAACCTCTCTTCGTTCAAAATTAGTGCGAATATCCCATCAATATACAATTGGCGATGATGAAGGAAAGTCAGCGGCAAGAGGAGGTTTACCTATGTGAGCGATGCGCAGCTCTTCCTTTGGGTGCAATGGACCTCCGTTCCATCGTCAATCCACACAGCCGTATGGCTACATTGTTCAGCTCTCATCAACTCTCGAAGCATTGCGAGTTGTGCGCATTGCTGTGCAAAACGTGAGTTGATCGAGCCTAGGCTGTTTGCTGTGATTACAATACGATGCTAATCGAGCCCTTTCTAGGATGATGGCACGGAGAATTCCAAACTCAGCTTCCACCATACTAAGGGCTCAGGGTATAGAAGGCTTTTCCGGTATCTCTCTAGCTGTTGGTCGTGATGACGCCTCAAGCCCGTTAGTCTGGATGCTCTTTGAGGCAACGCAGAACAATTTGGCTGGCGAAGATTTGAGTGCACGAAGTATACGACCGGATAAGATTGACTGGGAAATTGTGGAAAGGTGGCTAAATCATTGTGACGCCAAACACATGTCTAGCTGCGCCAGTATCAGCTCGGTGTCCTTGCCGGGATTCCACGTCATCGACTGCGATACCCGCACCATTGTGAGAGCACCACAAGACTGCAGATTTGCTGCTTTGAGTTATGTCTGGGGCACTCCGGCTGCAAAATCCGTGGACGATCTTTCTCTCAGGTTACCCACTCCTGCACCGATGCTCATTGAAGATGCAATAAAGTGTACACAATCGCTCAGATTAAGGTACCTGTGGATCGATCGCTACTGCATTGACCAAACGGCCACTAAAACTAAACATCTTCTTATTCAGAACATGGACAAAATTTACCAAGGCGCAACAGTGACGATCGTCAATGCTGCAAACGAGGGTGCAGATCATGGTCTACCGGGGATTTCTTGTTTGGCACGCACCCCTCAAGACTTCCTGTACATCAAAGGAAGGAAGCTTATCCGAGTACCAGCTAGCAGGGACGCCATCAGAAATAGCAAGTGGTCAATGCGAGGATGGACATATCAAGAAGGACTGCTTTCACGTCGTCGACTGGTCTTCACTAATCAACAGATCTACTTTCAGTGCCTGGAGATGCATACCTGCGAATCAATCACAACTCTATTCTCGTCCCGTCCCAGACCAGTATGGGTGGATAATCCTCTCTCCGACGATCTGCAAGCCTTTCCATGGGGAGTCGCCACACAACCGGGTGATATCACCGAACGCATAAGCACCTACGTGCAGCGGGAATTATCGTATGAGTCTGATTCCTTGAACGCTTTTATGGGTATACTCAATCAGTTCTGGAAGTCAGATGAGCCACTGTATCATCTGTGGGGGCTTCCATTCCATACAAAGACTCCAAAGACAGTACCGTTGGAGACACAACTTTCCAACGCATTGTTATGGACTCCAACGCATGACAATGACAACAATTTGCTCAGAAAGCGACAGAGTTTTCCTTCTTGGAGCTGGGTCGCATGGGAAAATCTCACGGGAATATACGAAGATGACGTAAATCTCGGTTTGCATGGTGGCAACAATGTCAGTGTCTGCATCTTAGGTCTCCATTCGAATCCGATCAAAGTGGACGATTATGTCAGAGATATGGAACTCCATCGGAATGTTCACCAATTTTCTCCACGGTTGACTCTCACGGGCTGGCTGACCCAGGTATGGTTTTCATTGCCGGATCATGATCGTCCCAGAGGTCAATATCCCGCAGCCGGGCCATATATGCAATTCCGTACCTTGGATGAATCAAAAAGACATACCATTTGCAATTCTTCCATATTCACTGGGCTTCTCAAGCCAGAATTCGATGACATCAAACCAATAGTGACTTATCCCTGGCCGGTCCTCGTCTTTGAGAAAGGGGCGGGTCAATGCACCGGCATCGTTCTGAAAGACACTGGGAACGGCACTTTTCACCGATTTGGTGTTCTCCAAATGGGGCATTGGGGCACCATTTCAGCAATCCCCAGGGATCGGGCTTTCTATTTCACGTGGTCGCACAGGAAGCAAACAAACAATGTCTTGACACTCAAAACGCGTGAGGAACGGAGAATACATTGTGAGTGGGGGACGATCGTTCTGGAGTAGATAGCTGTAGCGTCAACTCCCAAATTCCGAAAAATTGCAAGTAGTGAAGAATGATGCAAAGACGGTTATCGTCCCTGCACTCTAAGCGCGTGTTCGACTTGTTGGTGTGATTCTCTATATGCCGTCTCCTCGAGTAGGAACATCGCTGTGGGCGAATAGGCAGTAAATTATACGAAGGCAAGACTCTGATTACAATCAATCTATGCATTGTTCACCTTGTGGTAAGGCACTCTGCTCAGGCTTCTTTCGTATTACCGTAGTAGCGCTTCCTACACCGTCGAGCTCCTG
Source organism: Paraphaeosphaeria sporulosa (assembly GCF_001642045.1). NCBI lineage: Eukaryota > Fungi > Ascomycota > Dothideomycetes > Pleosporales > Didymosphaeriaceae > Paraphaeosphaeria > Paraphaeosphaeria sporulosa. Next base: position 4,391,360 of record NW_017253360.1, on the reverse strand, counting down.
TTTTGAGCTTCGGGCTAATGACCGGTCGTTCTGATCGGCGTCGCACAACGAACTGCAATGATCCATGTTTCAGCTTTTCAAGTTGCATTCATCACCCCGCTACTGCCTAGTTCCCCATTGACACGTGACAGAACGAACATAGCAACAGCATCGCAGTATTTCGAGAGGGATCCGCGGTGAACCACGTGGGTTGAGTCTCTAATTCGTTACATTGGACTGGAGTTGTCTTTACTGGATAGGGTCTAACTCGTCAAAATCTCCCAGCAACACGTGAGGCGCCGTGACTCTGATAGCCCATCATGTCGATACCAAACAAATCTGCTCCTATTTACCATGATTATGCCTTTCTATAGACTTCAATGCAATGGAGATCACGGGAATGCCGATGATGGCAACCTTCGACCATTGTGGCAAGTTGTCAAACATATTCCTTAACATTACTGAGTGCATCTAAATTTGACGTCGACCTCATTGAACAGGCGCCTCAGTACCCCTCAGACAGCGTGTTATTCCACAAGCTCCTCACAGTCACCGCATTCTTCCACTTCCCTCCCGTAGTATCACTCTTCACTTTGTACCCCATTTCTTTCTCCTCTCCCTTCGCGAGCCAGAACCCATTGTCTTCAAAGCTTAGGACCGTGCCACCAGGATAATCTAGCCATACGAATGCCGCGACTCCACTCGTCGCCTTGACCTTGAAAGCATCATTGTCCTGACTCAGCTCGAGCCCAGGATCAGTAATGTTAGACTGAGAGAGCGGTGCAGGATGGAACCAATTTGAGTGCGTGAAAATCTGCGTCGTATTCGAGTTCGGCAGCGGGCCTTGCGCTGATACGTCCATGCGAAGAATTGCATTCGTGGCATCCTGACCTTGGAGAATCGTATCAAGATTTGACCCGAGGATCTTCGTCCCGTTTATTGCACCGATGGACACGTTTGCTGCTGCATCCATGCTGATGTTGAGTTTGTTCCCAGACCAATCGTACCACGTTAGGTTGACTGACGCTGAGATAGGAGACCACAGATCTGAGATGGCCCAGATTTCGAAGTCGTTGTTGGTCACGTTGCGATATGCGGAAATGACGACAGGCTTGTAGATGTCTTTCGCAACGTAGTGTAGCACTTTCCACCTGCCGTCATATTCTATACCCGCCCATGTAGGTGCTTGCCACTGGTCCTCGAGCTGCCAGTACAGCGAACCGAGCTGGCGCTCTGGAAGCGCACTTCCTCGGCGGTAAAATTCGATTTGGAACTTGTAAAATTCGGCTTGGAAGATTTGGGTAGAGTGACACCAGGCTGAGAAGTTTGCCAGAGAGTCGGTCTTTTGCGGGACTGGATACCACTCCTGAACGGCCATTGTCATCTGTCCTTGACCGATGGATGCGTTGTAGAAGTTGGACGTGTTTACGCCTCCTGCCGGTGGGTGATGGTCGCGCAACATGACGACGGACGAGTTGAAGGAGAGGTCTTCAGGCGCGACGGCTTGTTGCCAGCTCTGTAGAGAAGGCATGCTGTGGTAGCCGAATTCGTTCGCGAAGCGGCCGACTGGATATCTTGAGATGTTTCCCAGCTGGCTGAAGTTGTAATTGTAGAAATCTGTGTCGCCATAAATGGAGCCCTCGGTGAGGTTCTCATAACGTTGTGTGATCGGCTGAGATTTGGAAAAGTCGAGACTCTGCCAGCCATTGGTCGTGCTCGACGGTGAGTACGAAATACTTCTCGTATTGCCAAGGACGATCGGCACAATGGTGTCAAGGAAGAGCGTCTCGTACTCCGCTAGATACCGTGGATACTCCTTAGGCGCCGTCTTGTTGACCGTTGGAAGTTCCAAGTTTTCAAGCTCGTTGCCTCCTGCCCAGTACGCAAGTGAGGGGTGATGGTTCACTCGGCGGACTTGATACTCCACTTCGTGTGCCACATTCTCTAAGAACTCCTCGTTGACTGGGTACAACGCACAGCCGAACTCGAACTCACTCCATAACAGGATGCCCATCTCGTCCGCAAGATCGTACATAAAATCGGGCGAGTACGCTCCTGATGACCAGACACGCAGCATGTTCTGGTTCCCATCGACCACACTATCAAACAACTGACGCAACCGGTCTTCCGTGACGGTAGGCCAGAATACATCAGGCGGAATAAAATTAGAACCTTTCGCGTAGAACTCGTGTCCTATCACATCCGTTAGCATCTATCTCCATTATAATCGACTCTTCCGAGGACTGTGTACCATTGATCTCAAAGTGCCAGTTGCCACCCGGAGCGACTCCGAGATCTAATTGCTCCTGAGATATCGGCGTCTGATTGTTGAAGATCGTACGGAATCCAATCCGCTTAGTTACAGTTACCACCGTCGTGTTGCTGCTATCCACCACGTTCAAGGTCAGATTGTATAGCTGTTGTCGGCCCATGCCTACTGGCCACCAAAGCTCTACCGCACCGTCTGGCACTGATGTGCTACCTGTAAGTCTTCCAGCCTCGGACGTAACGTTGGAAAGAGATCCGGCCAGCAAGTCCCCGCTCGCGCCCGATATGGTATACTGTACGTTGGCTCCGGAAGGTAGCGATCCAAGGTAGTCGACGCTAGCATTCAAAACCCAGTCCTTGCTTTGATCTGGGGCATAGAAGTTGTGCTGTCCCTCGCGATAGATATCCACAAGCGTGTTGCGTACGTACACATTCTGTCGCGGTAACTGTACCACATAAGCTGGCAACCATATGCCGGCGGGGGCAAATGCAGGACCCCAATCCCACCCAAAGTCACTCTGCTCCTTGCGGATGTATTCTCTGTTGGGGAACTCGTATAGTTGTTGTACGCCGAATGGCCAGGCTAGCTTCAACGTCAGCGATGATCATCCAGTGTCTGGATTGACATACTCTCTTGGCCTGGGATTGCTCGTGTGGCATTCGCAATGATCGGAGCACTTCCGAAGTTGATGCTCAAGATTGGGCTGTCGCAGGATTGTAAGAAAGCTGAGACGTCGAAGTAGTATTGCCTGAACTGATTGTTGGTTGCTGCAACATGTTGGCCACAGAATTCGATGCTAGTGAACGTGTCGAGGCCGTTGAACACAAGCCAGGTAGAACTTGCGTTCTTTTGCCTTCACGGTGTGTCAGCTCCGGGGACTGCCGCGTAGCTTTACAATGCACTTACAGGTCTAAAGGTGCTGATGTGTAAGTCCAATTTGAATACGCTATCCACCGCAGATTGAATTCATTCAAAGCGTACAGCGGATCACCAATGACCTGAGCGGTTCAGCCTAGTCCGAAGTTCTCGAAATCATGCTCACTTACCTGCGCCTCCCGTAGGTCCAGATGCACTTGTGATGGTACCTTTCCAGGCACTGAAATGTACGAAAAGTTAGGACTGGTAAGTGTCCACTCGACAGTACTTAGATTTAACACTTGCTGACTGACTGCCACCGAGACCATGGAGGCTGCTGCCAACACGGCCTGAGTACTTCTACGAAGCATGGCTGTGGGTTCGTCGAGATACGAATCCTGAAAAACGCAAAGCCAATTATGCAGCAACGATACCATCATCATTGTCGCCGCCACGATATATATTGCTCGATGCATCCTCAATCACACCGTTTGTCCAGCGTGTTCCTCCTATGATGTCAACGACCCGATTGTGCATAGCAGCGCTACAGTAACATGGCTAAGGGAAACCGCTGTAGACTTACGGCGGCACTTGCAGAAAATGAGGGGAAATGCGACTGATCATCAGATAAGAACTAGGGATGCTGGCTTGAACGAGTGTGGGCTGTTGTGACATTGTTCTGCTTCGGGTTCCTTCCTGCCGAGGCTAGCACGGAGTCGATCACAGCAGGTTAGAGTACCTGCTAGGCAGCTGTGGGCTTAGATATCGTTTCCCCACAATACGTCAACCGGATTCCCAACCTCAGCATAGTGCCTGAGGACAGGACAACCAGTGAAAGCAATCCCATGCCAGCCACATTGGGTGAGGTTGTGTTTGCGTTTGCGTTTCACACCAGCTGTCCGGTCCCGTGCTGTCGCGTCGACACACGCTAGACGCGCGCACTATGCAACGCGTCAAAAGTTGCACCGACCTTACCTTGTACATTGGACGCGAACCTAGCACGTAGTACGAACGGCGCAATTGTCAATTGATTTGCAGCTAGTAGCACATGCACCCTTTGCTTCTTAACCTAGACTGACTCTCCTCGAACGCTGTTCAGATCGGATTGAATCCTGCAGCCATTTGAGCGTGTTGCAGCCTAGTTGCTATCTTGGCATACGGTGAACACTTAAAGGAGCTGGTCCACCTTCAGCTTGCCCTACGATCGATCGCGACGCGGCCTAACCTCGAACCGTGTATACTTTCGCTCCAACAGAATCAAAGCGTCGCATATCAACTTACTGCAGTAATGACTGAGAGCACGAGGCTCGACAATATTGGTCCGGATTATACAGATAATCCAGCGAGTGAATCTGAAGAGACTTGCATGGCGAGGTTGCACTCGCTGCTCACCAAAAGCAGAAGCTCCACCTCCGACCCATCACCGCCACCAAGGAAGAAAAACCTACGACGCACTCAAATGGTGCAGAAGGATTCACAGAACATCTCAGACGGTCAGATGCACACTCTTGATGTGCTGGATCCCACTCCACCGCACACACCGTCGCGTACTGATTACGATCGCGCCGTCAGTAAGTATACTGCTTGTACACCGTTCGAGTTATCGCTGGTGTTGAGAGATTCCAGAGCCATCGCCGCGTCTGACCCGGTCAAAGTGGCGCGCAGCCGCCATGATCCAGTACCACCAGAAGGGGCTGGATATCAGGAGCCGACAACAACATAACGACCCCAACATATTCCCTTTCCAGGCCCTGCCACCCGAACTTCGCATGGCCGTATACTTCGAGCTGCTTGTCACAGATGACCGCATCCTCCCCACATGGCGCGGCGCCCGTAAAGCAACCAAACAGCAAAAGCGGATGCACATCAACATCCTCCTCACCTGCAAGATGTGTCACGATGAGGGTTTGCAAGTACTCTATGGTGAAAACATCTTCGACTTCGGCGAGATCTGCAACCGGCCCAACAACTTCTCCAAGCCGTTTGTCGCCCGCATCGGCCTGCACACCGCGTCGCTTATCCGCATTGTATTCGCCGAGTACTCTGCTGCATCAGAAGAGCTCTCGCAGTCCGACACAACGCCCGACGCCCGACGTCTCCATGACTCCAAGCCGACGCAGCTATCGGTAGCACACCTCCGCACCTTCTTCTCTACATTCGGCATCTCGCTGCCCAGCCTGCGCCTCCTCGCCATCAGCATCATGCCCTACGGAAACGATCAGGCCACCGACGACCTACTGAAACTTGCGGATCCTGAGGTGCGGAGCGACATGGATCTGAGGATGAAGTGGCTGGATGCGAAGAACGGGAAGGAGAGACTGGCACAGCTGGTGGACGGAATTTGTAAGAGGGAGAAGGGTTTGGTGAAAGCGAATTACTGGACGGATGTCGATGGTTGGATCGGGATTAGTTTTGCGCCGCCGAGCTCGGGGAGGGAGTGGATTGTTTATCAGGGCGTGAGGGGGAAGGAGGGCAATGTGGTGGACGGGAAGGAAGAAGACGACACTGAAGAGGGAGGTCCCGTTGAGGGATCGGCTGCTCCAAAGGCTGCCCTTGTCTTGCACAGAGTGTAGTGAGTGGATAGAATGTGGGTATTTGACGCGTAGGAACTACCGCGTGTCGACAGATTTGCCATGCCCTTTTTGACCACTGCATTATCTCGAATTGGCTGTAGATACATGACAAATTGATGGTAGCACATTGCAAAGAATAATGCTTCGCATTCACCACGCATACCGCCATCCCACTGCTCGCAACTTCAGAAGAAGCGATCAAATAAGTCACAATTAGAACAAGACATCAACCGCACTACCCAACCTCACAAGGCGAAGATCTAGCCGCGCTCGATCCCGGCACATGCACCTTCCGCTTCTATTTCTCGCATCAGTTCTACATCTACATCAATAGCGCCCGATAATAGCCCCACGGGAATAGCCAGACAAACACCCACTTGTAGCGCGAAGATGCTCTCTATCAGAAACCGAATAGAAGCGGCGATGGTTATAGACGGTGTTAGCGCCCTGGGCCGGGAAGCCAACGTTCCGAACAGGTGCAGCGCTTGGCGGCGGCTATCTGTCGTCCGCGAACCTGGTTATTGGAGGAGTGTCAAAGAGTCGCGGTGAGCGGGCTAGAAACACATCGGCATGTATGATAGCTTTGTTTTCATTGTTGAGGGTGGGGATCTGGTGGGCAAATGTGTGCCTGCGATGTCGACAAGCCTGTGGGACGCAAACAACACAACTACTGTGGCGACCGTGCACATATATCATACTTTGCTATCAGAACTTCGCTGGAGGACGTATGCCATCTTCTACGCTGAACTTTGGTGGCGTGGGAGGGTGCCGCGCTCCCCGCAGCCATTCGTGGGACTTTCGGCAGCGTCGTCGGCTGCGGAGGTACTTCTGAACACAGACTGACGTTGAGGATAGGTCTCAGTGCGCTGTTCCTTGGCGAGACATTTGCACGTGTGGGGCGGCGGGGTATAGGACCGCCTCGTTGTTTTGGGGGCCGTAGCCTGCTGACGGTTGTCTATGGTGTTTCAGGATGAATAGGCGGGGGTTCCGGATCCGATGTACTTTGCTGGTCAAAATCTGCTCCACGATTGCAGAAAGAGCATTATTAGAAGATTCTCGTCGTTGCCTTGTGGCCGTTTGTTATTACGGGGCATGGAGTCCTGCTACGAGGTCGTGCCGTGTGCATGTTGGATACCTCGACTTGAGGAGAGCTTCGTATCCTCGTCTGACGAAGTTCGAAACGTGCAATCGATGTAGGAGCTGCCTTAGGGCTGAGTAGTAATGTCAACATGTCACCGCGCTTATCGATACTTCGGGCCGTATCTGCAAGGCCTCGAGGCTGTGGGCTGGGGTCCGTCTTCTTCTTCGAATGGTATAGTGAACGTCGGCGGACAGTGTTCTTGAATTGGCTAAGTGGACTCTGGAATGGGATTTCCGCCTTGGTAGGTGGTCTGCAGACACGCGTAGTGTTTCCACATCCCCAAAAGGATGTCCATCATTGTGAGCCTCACGGCAGATTGGCTTAAGTAAAACGCTCGATGGAGGCCTTGTCGTCACTCGATGGCTCAAACGGAGCATGTCGGAGATCGCACGGAACGTGCCGCAACAGGGGCGGTTGACCAGAGCGGGGCAGTGAGGGGCATCGCTAGCTGAGAAGATGTCACTGATACACGGGCAAGGTCCGAAGTGTAGTGTCGAGGGTATTGTGGGAGGGCTTGCGCGTACCGATGACAGTTGGCCGAGGGTTCGTAATGCGGGTAAATCGAATAATTGGAGAGTGGCGTCAAAGCATGATGCACTGCGATGGAGAGGGTGAACGCCAGTTCGGCTGAAATAGACAGCAGTGACAGGCGCAGCTGAAAGAAGAACGAGCATTCTAGCCATGGCCTAGCCGCACACGTTCGCCTGCTGGCTGGCTGCTCGCTTAGGTGACAGGGGGTCGGCTGGGCTGGAACGCATGAACAGGAACAAAGGACCACAAACGCAAATCATACTGCGCACCTCTCAGGTCCCAGGCACTGCGGCCTGCACAGCGACAACCAGCATGCCGTGTCCAAACAGGATGATTCACCGCCGTGTCTTCCAAATACCAAGTACGTGACGATCAATATTGCTCCAAGTAAAGTTTTGTTGCGCTATGATACGCAACGCAGGAGAGGTGACCAGAGCATCAGTGGCATCAAGCGTGTCCTTGAGCTCTGTATCAGCCTCATAACCTCGTTGGACGACACTCTGAAGTGACATCGGAGCCTGCGGATGGAGCGACATGGCCATCAGCTATGCAAGCACGGAGAGAGCCCCGGATCGGCACTGGCGGGCGGCTTCGGCTCGTTGCGAGCTAGCGTCCTCGTGTTTCTGGCCTGCTTCTAGCGACTTGGGGTTAGGTGTTGAGCTCTTGAACTCCGGAGGGTGGCTAGCACGGTTATCAAGACGGGTGTGCATCCACAAGATGCTCAAGATGGGCGTGCGTAGCTTTGCCACGCAAGGTGTCCGTTGCGGAGATCAACGAGCAAGCACAAAGAAACCGCAGCTCGATGAGAGGGCGCTCCATGGCGACTGATGGCGAGTGTTGTCGATTGCGCGTTGCACCATCGAGCATCCCTGCAAGGTCCCGTTGAGCTTGCGCAAGGGTTCTTGCTCGCATGAGACTTGGGATCTGTGGGGATTCTTCCAGCCACTGATGGACGGAGAGCATCTGCCGTGGTCCGCACGCGCACAGCTTCGCAGCTGCAGGCCAGAGATGGATTTGGAGTCGCAGCTGCAAGGCGCGTGGATGCAAGATGCCTTGCACACAACAACAAGCCGCAACCGAGCCCGCGGCACTGCACGCAAGCGCTGGCCAGCACAACTAGACGACTCGCGCAGCCGGCGGAACACACTGCTGCCGCTTCCGCGAGCCTGTGCGAGGAGAGGCCGTGAAGGTCGCTGCGGTGCTTCGGCGGACCACGACGGCTACATGCGTCCGCCTCCGTGTCGCCAGCAGCGGTGATCCATCAGAGCCGTACGCAACGATGAAGCAGCGAGGGCTCCCAGGCAGGCCTGAAACGTCCCGAGTCGTTGTAGCGTCGAGGCGACTATCGTCGATAATTTTAGGCCGGCGTCCTCATTTCCCAAGAGCACGAGCGGCCAATCACGCCCCCGGTGGCAGCCCGAGCCCTGGCCCCGGCTGCGCTATGCCTTCCTCCTTCGCGGAGGGCCTCTTTTGCGCGAGCGCCCCCATGCTCCTTCTCTCCTCCACGGCCAGCGTTGCAGCTTCTTACCCCGGAGTCGCTCATTCTCTTGCGACCTGCGCCGCCAATTGTCGCCCGAAGCCCGCACCGACAAGCTGCCCAGGGCCTCCCTCTGCCACGCCAATATATACCACACCGGCTCCCCGAACAGCTTCGCTGCCACGCATGGAATCGTGAACCCGCGCGTCTGCTGCTGGCCGCCAACCCTCCGCCAGACGTGCCCATTGCGCCCTCGCCCTCGCCCATCCCCTCCTGCCCAGAGTGCCGACCACCATGGACATCTGCGCGCCCTCCGACGACCGTTGCAACAGGGCTCAGCGACCGCGACCCGCGAGTACACATCAACACCAACCGCGCGTCTCGAGGACATCGCTCGCCGTCGCCCTTCTCGCTGCCACGCTGCCTGCTGCCACCGCGCAGTCCTGTGTGTCGCTGCAAGGCTCGACCGAATGCCCGGCCTTCAGCAATGCTTCAATCAGTAATAGCATTGGCGATTTGTACGTATAACCTCACGTCAGATTCGTTTCGTATCCACGCTAACCGACCCTTTCAGCCCTTTCCTCTCATTCGTATCAGATGTAGAGTCTTTTGATAGCCGATTACGAGACTACATTGGAACCGCATATGTGCAAGACAAGTAAGTGGGCTCGATTGCCGCAGGCCCACGCGTGCTGACCAGTAGCACAGATACGTCGAGATCCTCGGCTGTTCCAATGTCAGTCTGACAAACACAACTAATCTCTATGCTCGATACACCACCTCTTTCCTCTGCAATGCCATTGTCCAGGCTTCGCTATCGAATTGCAACGAGGATTCCAACTCTGTCGCAACCCTGTGTGCCGATTCTTGCGTAAGCAGCCACTCCATACAGTCTCCCTACCCTCGTGCTGATATCCGATAGGCCCAATTCGCCATCAGCGAACAAGACATAATCTCTACTCCGGCTTTCTGCGGCACTCCAGGAACCAACGCGAACGACCAAATCCGAAGTGACTCCGATCGCTGTCAGCATGCAGCCAAAGCACTGAGTGGGAAATGTACCCCAGCTGTCGAAAACGAGCCGGACGAATGCGGCTTCTCGTCGAACCTGCCCGGTCTTTGCGCTTTTTGTGCGTCTAGCTCCCAGAATTCGACCGATTCATGCTGTGTCAATGCCAACGTGGAGAGTCGCTGTGTAGGCGTCCAGCTGCCTACCACCACGACCATGCCGCCACTGTTCACCACCACGTCCACCGCCGCTCCTACCGGATCCTCAAGCGCTGCTGCGGCCGGAGCTTCAGGTCTGTCCGGAGGAGCCATCGCAGGCATTGTGATCGGGTCTATTGTCGGAGCGGCTGCTCTGCTTGGACTGATTATTGCTGGATGCATCTTCGCTCGGAAGCGCAAACAGCACCAGCAGAACAGCGTCCTTAACACCCCATCTCCTACGCGCCATGTTGCTGTAGGTCCACCGATGACCTACGGAGGAGACGGGCATTCGCCTCCGCCTACCATTGTCCCTGGTGCCAGAGTTGCTCGAATGTCGGCTTTAGAGGGTTCAAGTTCCTCGAATGGGTACAGCTCTCCCCGCACGGGTCCATACCATGAGAGACTAGATCCCTACGACTCCCCGGAATCACATCGCGCTTACATTGGAGCAAATTTGCCCAAGCGTGAGGGGTCTCTGTCCAGCCACTCTGCGCTCGGCATGGTCAGTGGCCACACGTCACCTCGCTCGGTGTCCGATCCCGATCGTAACTTCTCCAGTCCTGAGGGTGTTGCGTCAGGCCAATCGGAACAACTCCAATTCTTCAAGGACTACTACTCTCACGACGACATCCACCCGAACGACACAGTTGCCGTTCTTTGGGCATACCAGCCGCGTGCCAACGATGAGTTCGAACTTGAGCGCGGAGATATGCTCAAGGTTGTTGGCATATGGGACGATGGATGGGCGACTGGTGTGAGACTCACCGAGACAGCGGATGAATGGGAGGCGCGTAGAGCGCTTCAACGTGACTCGGGTGTAAGCAACGGCAGCCGACAATCTCGCATAGAAAGCGACAGCGAGATCAAGGCTTTCCCGCTGGTGTGTGTGTGCCTTCCACAGCATTGGCGCAAGACGATAGAAGGAGACAGCACAGATACAGGTGGAGGTAGTGGAGGTGACCGGCACCCTCCCAGCCCTTAAAACCTGTTCTGTAGCCTGTTGACATCTATAGCTGTCTCGTCTACTTCCCCGTCACCAGCTCCTCTGCTCGAGCTCATCTCGGTGGAACCTCTTTCGTCCCTACCAACCAGAATCCCGAAACCACGACCACCCACATCCTCATCGCGACCAAAAACTCCACTGTCGCATCTCCTCTCCTCCGGCTCAAGCACGCTGGTCAACTCACCACCTCGAATATAATGCGACACGATCATGGCTACTGATTTGAACCGATTTCCGACTTGACATCTGAGGCTTCTTGATACCCGTTCACGTCATGGACCGCATACCCATTGGGACTTCGCATTGCATCGCCTAGAACACCTTCGCAGCATCGCATTAGTCGTCGCATTCACCGAACGTTACGTAATCGTAATTCCTCAAAGAACACATCTCCGACGTAACGATTTTCTCTTCTTACTCTCCTTACACAAATGATAGATTGGCGGGCGGATACTGCTTATTACACTCTCTTGCAAGCAACCCATAGCGTAATATCGCGCACCACTTTCCTTATACCGACCTACGAACGAACCCTACCTCTGCGTCTTCACACACTCCGCCTTAATTGCCGACTATCGCTCCCACTCGTTCTACCATAATGCCGCCGACAACACAACTCCACGGTCGAGACTATTGATTCTTTACCATTTCACACACGATGGCTTTCGTTCTATACCCGAGCCCGGCACTTTGCTGGGCATTTCCTTTCGCTTCGTTGCTCTCGCCTCCGCTGGGCCGATTGAGCTTTTATATAATACAAGGGGGAAATGACCCAAGCATACATAGTTGGAGTACGACTAGCGACACACCTTGTACATACCCCGTGTTGCTTGCCAGGCTGGATCATCATCTTATGCATTTTGCATTTCTACATATTCACTGGTTGGTTGAGGGATGGGCGGGAATGCGTTGAGATTTGGGCGACGGAAGGTTGGATGAATGCGTGCAGCTACTTGGTAGTTGCTGGGTTGTTTATTGATGAGGTTCTTGGGATGAGGCTGCGTTTGGTAGCACTGGATAGAATAATCAATGGAACTGCGGATTGTACAATTGACGTGTACCAAAGGCGTTGACAGTGCTGTGGCTCGAGCGACTGGACCGAGCGTAGTCGACTCGCGAAGCGCGCTCATGTCTGCCGGCTCCACGAGGCGAGCACTTGCGTCTGTGTTCTCGCTGTGGCCAGTGCCCTGTTTTGGATACGACGCCTCTTCTTGTTTTTTCGGGTATAGGGAGGTTGTAGCAACCTGCTGAAATGGGAGGGCTGTCAAGGCGTACAATCTCAGAATTGCGAGACACATTTGTTCATGCGGCGCAGCGAGTGGGAGCCGGCCGAGGTGAAATGCATCTATCGAGCAGGCAGAACGATGGACGAAGACGTTCGTCTTTGCAGTTGCTCTTTGACTTGCTGTAGGTGCTGCAGTTGTTCGCGGAGTGGGTTTCAAGATCGGAATAAAATTTGGCGTTATCGTTCGATGTGGCTGTTGCGGTCGGGGGATTTGTAAAGACTCGGTCCGTGCGTCGACTTGCTTGGTCTTATCGTATAGCTCTAATGGTATGGTTGCTATGCTATAGTGGTATTTGTATACACAAGGAGGGCATGAAAGGGGCGCTCCCGAAACCCGGTCGTCCGTGTGTAATAATGGACTTGTGCTAAGGTCGGTGGTGCTTGTGTCATCGTTATTCATCATCCATCAATCATCGGGGTATCTCTACATCCAACATCCGGCCATGCGCGCAAGTTATCAAGGAAAGGTTGTGGAAAGAGTCCAAGGACTAACACGTCGTCGCGCTGTGCTTCACCCGCTTCCGACGCTTATCCGCAATGTCGTCGTGTCTGCTCAAAGTAGAAAGGAAAGATTATGTGCCTTTTCCCTTGCGTCGCCCCATCTTGACTATCTCGCCCTCCCCAGCACGCTTGTTCCACTCCTCCGTCTCCCGCTTCACGTTCTCGCGGTACGTCTTCGCCTCGTCACTACCTTCAACTAGCAGCTGGGGGTAGTGGCCCGAGCGGCGGAGGTGCCGCTTGAGGTTCTCCCAGCGACAGTCGGGCTTGAAGGTGCAACCCGGCTGGGGGCAACGGTAGGGACGTAGGTTCTATGGGGTTTGTGAATTTGTGAACGTATGTGCATTGTTGGGATGGAAAGGTACCTGATGCGTGCGCTCGTGCTTGCTCAAGTTGGAGCTGTCCGCGCAGGAGAAGTCGCAGAAGCGACACTTGTGCGGCTTCTTCCCCTCGTGCAGTGCCGAGATGTGCGTCTGCAATTGCGTATGCGTGGTCGTAGTGTATCCGCATCTATCGCATACGTACGGGCGCTCGCCGGTGTGCGTGCGCTCGTGGTTGTCCTTCGCTTGATTCGTGGCGAAGGTCTTGTTGCAGCCTTTGAAGCTGCATGCATAGGGGCGGTGGCCGGCGTGCGCGAGGAGGTGCCGCGAGAGCTTGGAGCGCTGCTTGAAGTCTTTGGATGTGGCTTCGCAATTTTCCCACAGGCAGACGCACTGCGCGCAGTTGTCGACGTGCGAGGCTTTGATGTGGGCGTGTAGGGCGGAAGGGTCTGGAAAGGCGGCAAGGCAAAGGAGGCCGGGTGCATGTTGCCAACGACAGACGCAGGATTGGGAGGCATCTGTGGTGCCGCCTGTTGGTGACAGATCAAGTCCTGTGTTGCTAGCGGGCTGTATCTCAGACTTGGGTTCGAGCCGCGCGGCTGACGTGTTGAAGGCGACCTTTAGGTTTTGGGGTCCCGTGTTCTGGAATGCATCCGAATAGTGGGACTGCGGAAGGAGCCACGTGGTGTCATTGAACCCGTACATTGGGTTGTTCAGGCTATTGTCAAAGATGTTCATACCCATAGTTGAGGGTGCGAGGGAGTATGGGGCACCCGATTGACTTGACTGGAGCCCAAAGTTCGCGAAGTTGTTTGCCAGACCGTTGCCTTCTGCTAAAGAGGCATTCCAAAGATCGAGATGCTCTTGGGAAGCCGTGGTAAAATCACCACATGCCCTGGACTCTCCATGGCAGCATGAGTTGTCAATATGACAGTGCTCGCCAGGGATGTTTAGGTAGCATGATGTCTCGACGAGATGGTTTGGCGTCGGAGACGGATGGCTACTGAATGCGCTTTCGATGGAAGTGAGAGCGCCAGGAGATAATACAGGTGTGGTCACAGTAGAGGTGGTTGGTACTGCCCCGTAAGAGTGGTTGAGTGTGTCGTGAACCTGGGAGTAACATGGATACGTCTCGAATCCAGACAATTGGGGGTCGTAACCATGATGACCCTCTTGAAAGTGACACCGCGTGTTATCGTAGCAGTAGATGGTGCCTGCCGGGGTGGGAGCTGTGTGAACTAAGTGACACTCACTCCGTGGGTCACCAAGCGGACACGGCTGAGCATCGCACTTCTGACAGAAGCAAGGCTCGTCGATACCGGCGATCTTGGTGCATTCGGGGTCAGCACAGTGATCGCTACATGCCCCTTCCTCACAATGAGGGTCAAAGCATGCGTCCTCTTCGGAGCATTGTTCGTCACCGGGGCATGGTAGTGCGCAGGGAGACGCGCAGGGAGACGCGCAGGGAGACGCGCAGGGAGAGTTGCACGAGGCGGTGTCGAGATCGCAACCTTGGCAGAATTCTTCAAAGCAGAGGTCGGGGAACTGTTGGTCCGAGTTCGAGACAGATTGGGAAGTGGCAACGTTGTGGTACTCGCCTACTCTGACGGCCGAAGCCTTCCGCTTTGATGGGCGCCCGTCTTCACAGGATGGACAGGAGGGCCTAGGGTTGCGAGTTCTTTGGGCACTTGGGTCACCATGCTCAGGCCAGTTGCCCGTCTCGGCGGCCAATCCCAGGCCCGTACGTTTGGGGTCGCTCAGTATGACATTGTCCACGTCGCGCTTTGAACCAGCCAGCGGCCCAGGCAATGCGAACATGGGATCCGGGAAAAAGAGGGTTTCGTCGTCGCCGTATGCCGAGTCGCAGTCGTTTCCTTGATATGCGTGAGCCATGCCGGCGCTGTGGGAAGGCTTGAGGCCGGCTGAGGGGAAGAAAAGGAAGAGGTCATACAAGCTGCGTGCCGGGACATCAAGGTGCTCGTGCGCACAAAGCGATACTGTGCAACGCGGTTTCCCCGCCAAATATAGAAAGTATAATAGGCTGATTTTACGGTGGCAGACGGGTACTCCGCCAGCTCTTCACTGCGTTGCGCAAAAAAAGTTGCTTTCTGGGGTTGTAATGGTTGTCTGTTGCATGGTAGTGAATGCAGCGCAGAGAGATGATTTCGGTCGTCAGGTGCACTGACTAATCGGTGTACCTGCCTGTTCTATTGGACGCTTGTTTCGTTGCCCCATCACGCGCGACAACTACATCATTTACGTTTACAACAATTGAATCTTCGTCTTCTGGATGTAGTCCACATGGCAGAGCGTTCGGCGACGTGTGCGCGACACCTCAGAGGGACGTGGATCAATCACGACGAAGGCGCCCAGCATTACAATCGCACTCGACCTCAGTGGCTTCCGTGCGCGGTGAAGCTGCAAGACATAAGACCCCGCGCCCAGCCCGGGCGTCCGTCACCTCCGCTCAGCGCCCATTCGCCAACCCAACACCCTTCTCTACAACAATGGGCAACCTTTGCGGCAAATCATCCAAGGACGACAACTTTCAGGGTGCAGGTCGCACTCTGAATGCGGCACCTGCACCTGCGACCAAGGCCTCCATTCCCGCCAGCGCGAAGCCGAAGGTCACGGGTCCGGGACGCACCGTAGGCGGCCCTGGGGGCAGCGATGGCGCAAACGATCCCAGAGCAGCGGCCGCGGCGGCAGCAGAGGTGCGTAGTGCAAAGTCAAAGAGCGCCGTAAAGCCCATGACGGTTACCGCTTGGCTGTGAGTAAGAGCTGTGGCTGACGGACAACCATCTTCACCAGGCCCGGGCGAACAAGCCCGTGACAGGAGATCTGGCGAAGAAGCTCGAGGAGCAGAAGAAGCAGACACGCAACCAGACTCTGCAGCAGGCGGCTGATGAGAACCGACTCCAGCGCGAAGCTGATGCCGCGACTGAAACACGCAACTACAACTGAGCAGCCAGTCCGTACATCGTCGACAAGAGAACGCCATATTCCCTTCGTCCTGGTCTGGCTATCCAAAATCGCTTCAGGGCACCTCACGTTGGGGAGAGGTCGGATCTTTCGGCTCGGGCGGCCTTGTTAGTCCTTGGCGAATGCCAGGCCAAAGACCAACTGCCTTAGTACGAGTTCCACTGCAAAGGTGATGGCTGTTGTTTCGCGGCAAGTACGGGAGCTTGATGTTGCATGTATCAATCGTGTTGGATTTGAACATATTGCAGGGTTTTGTGTTTTGCATACCACCGGAGTCGAGAGCCTTTCCGTCCCATTCTGATCTTATTGGTCAGGTTTAGATCATCAATTCTTCATTTCTAGGCTTTTTTTGCCTTATTTATTATATCGTTCAATCGCCAAGAACCTTCATTTCCAGTACAGTGAGCCGGTGTATTCTTGCTCAACGGCTCCACGCCAGGAACAGACAACACCTTCGTATTAACCACCGGACGATATCCCCACTCACGAATGAAGCTAATCGTAACAATGCAAGGACACATATGTGGCTTTTGTAGAATACTCGTTGTCTGCCCAAGCTTGTTGGTCGGTCGCCGAGCAAACACAGCCTGACCGAGAATGACTTGCGTGATCGAAACAAGAAGAGAATCGACTGCCAGATTGTAATTCAGGGACGACTTTCAACATCTCCGCCCCGATCGCCGCAACCCAAATTACGCCCACATGCCTACCGCGAACACATCTTGCAATCGTACTATCTTACCGCGCGAATATCTCTAAAGAGAAGCCTTACCCAGGAAAGGAGAAAAGAGATCTCTACTCAGATTCCTGCCGCCCACTCGTACATACCTTCCTCGTCGACACACATACACAGTCTACCTCACTTCATCACGATCATCATCATCATCATTATCCAATTCTACTCCAACGAAAAACCCCTTACATCCCCACCAAAAATGGGATCTCGCCTCTCCAATCCGTTCCAAGAGCTCCCTCGCCCCTTTAACATGCTCAACTTTAGGGGAGGTAAGACAAATATGAGGCGCTGGAATTGGAGTGGTCGGGAGGGATATAGCGTGAGACTGAGCAAGATCTGAATAGACGCTGGGATGAGACGCGCTATAGAGATGACCTTGGCTTCTGAGATCCGAGCTGGGCGAGGATGGTCTATGTGGTATAATTACTTGGAACCAGTCTATCATGTTTCTAAATCATACAAAGGAAATGTCCATGCCAGACGCGCGCTTTGTTATGCTTCCCTTTCCCCGCGACTAACGTGCACGGCCTGTGCTGGGTTGAACCCAGCAGCTGTCTCAGCATCGTACACATCTGCTCGCTCGAACTCGTGCTCTCGCTGCTCCGCCGCAGGGTCAACCTCTTTCCTCTGCCTGTGCACGCTTCCCGTGCATACAGCGAGCAGGAACGGACTCATCATCACCATGCCTTTCTTCTCCTCCTTCTTCACTATGCCCTCGTTGTCAACTTTCTTCGGGTTCCCGATCCACACATTACCCAGGAACGCCGACGCAACGATGCTGAGCGCCATGAACGGCAGCACAGAGATGAAGCCCCACATAATGGCCCTCGCAGCAGCATTGCGGACTGCTTCTTGGGCAGCAGGGGGCAGGCTGTTCAGAGAGTCGAGGTTCGTAGGCCCGGTGGTCCCGCCATTGAACGAGGAACTGTTTCCCGGGTCGATAGCGGACAGGTACTGCGCGAACTTGTTGCTAAACACCGCGCCCATCATTGAGATACCCAGCGTCTCGCCCAGTGGAAGCGTAAAGCTGAGCACGCTCTGCATCGCCGCCAGACGCGTTGGCCAAATCCCTGCTGCGTGCAGGACCACGGGCATAAATCGAAATGCTGTTCCTGCGCCAGCGACAGCAAGGAAGACGCTCACGAGCGTGGTGTTCCGCGTAGAAATCGCCCACGTCATTGCTGCGAGACCGACGGCTTCTACAATAGAGCCAATGAAAAGCGGGTAGAACGTTTGTTTGGGCCAGTAGTTGCACATGGCGAGCGTGATATAGACACCCACTCCAAGACCTGGAGTGTAGTATAGGAGCTGAGTGCCGGCTTTGGAGGAAGGATAGCCCTCAGCAAGCTGCCAGTAGTAGGAGACGAAGTAGAATGCTGAGACGAGAGACACGCCTGCGGAGAAATTGATGATCATGAGAAGCGTTGTGTCCTTCTTACGGAAGAGCGTCGAGGGTATCATGGCTACTTGGTGCGTGAAGATACGCGCCATGAAGCGGCCTGGGCCGAGAAGGTATTCGTGGGTAAAGAAGACGACGAGGAGTACCCCCCCGACGACGAAGGGGACGATGGTGGCGGGTGAGTCCCAGGCGTAGGAAGTTCCGCCCCATTGGACGGCGAGGATGATGAGCCCGATGCCAAAGATGAAGGTTATCATGCCGATCCAGTCGATGTATCCGAGGCCGGTAATGTAGCCAGTGCGTCTAGAGTCGCCCGGGTTCAGAGCGACGCGACCTTTCTTTAGTTCCTTGCGCATAAGCACGAAGATGAGAACATGAGAGACGACAGCGATCGGGATGGGGATCACAAAGCAATACCGCCAGCTTGCGCTGGTGAGATAGCCTCCGATCACGGGGCCCACGGCATAACTGCGGTACAGATTAGCGAGAATCCCTTGAGGAATCTTGTAGGAAGTAGTACCTGATGCCGTTGATCAAACTGAAGATGGTGTTGTTCTTTGAGTTATCTGCCAAACTCATGCCGTCGGACAGGACAATGCGCGTGAGATTCAGGATACCAGCGGCCCCCAAGCCCTGGAGCGCTCTTCCAAGGAGCAGCATTCCCCAGGTAACTGAAGATGCGCAAAGTACGCTACCAATCATGATCCAAAACATCTGCCACTGGAGAGCGGCATGTCTCCCATAGACATCTGCAAGCTGGCCAGATACTGGGACAAAGGTGGTAAAAGTGAGCGTATAGGCCGCGACGATCCAGTTGAAGCTTCCACTCAGATGGTCTGGAACTGTCAGTGAATGTTAGTTGGGTGCAGAGGGTTCACATACTGAAATGCGATGAGATGGTAGGGATTGCTGGAGCCACAATCGTCACATCGACTGCAGCGAGGAAGTTTGGAAGCACCAAGCCAGCCATCAATTTCCATCGACGTATTGTCAATCTCCTAGCCTCTTGCCTTAGCCTCTCATTCTCGACCGTGTCCCTTGCGGCGCCTGGTTTAGTGATGTCAGAGTTTTGGTGTGTGGGAGCTGCGTGGTCGTCGTTCGCCGTTGACGGAGGCGACGCATATGGCGACAGATGTATATCGTCTGCGGTTGAGAAGGATCCTTTTTTCGCTTTACTCTCCTTAACCCTCCGTCGTATATACTTGTATAACATGTATGCCATCGCGTGTTGTAAACAGCCCGGAATGGTTCGATGACAGCACAAGGATCGGAAAATGAAGTCTGCAAGTTGACTTGAAGAGCATGAGCCTGAGCGCAGGACTTTGTACGTACTGCGAGCATCATTTTATACAACTCAGGGCTGCGCCCAGGTGTGCCCCAGCAACTATACCTGTTCGGGGTTGCTCAGCGTGAAATAGGCCCACCCTCGACCACCCACACTGTAGGCCGATTAGACATGCTGCCTACTGCATGTTATTTCGCAGACAGGGTATGGTCTGTGGCTGAGGCGCGCCGGTAGAGGGTCGTGGTAATGAACGGCGCGCACGGTCGCAGCCGCGATGCATGCCGGAATAAGTAATACACTAACCCTAGACGCACATGTACATGCGTGAATCCGTCGTATTCGTGGTTCAGCTGTGGGAGTGATACACCTGTCTTCGCAAGGCTATCGCTGTTAGGTTAGGAGAAGTGTGATTCGGTGTAAAAAAAAAAAAAATGTGGACAGTACGTCGTTGACGTCTGAAGATGGAACTCTGTGTCGCAGCCGTAGCTCAGTGAAGACCCTGGTGAAGATCGCGTAGTGCAGCCCCCAACGTGCCGTGTGCTAATACGAAGCGGATGCGAAGCTCGCCAGCTGGAAAAACAGTGGACGGAAATGGTCTGACCATCGTCAAGTAGAGATACCATTAGCGAGGTGGGAAATAAGCCCCGCCAAGGGCCATAGGGCTGCCTGCGTCATCCCTCGCAGTCCTGCAGGCAGCTCGTCCCACAAGCTCCAGTCAACAACAGTTGCTACACGAAAATGAAGCCGGTTATCGCGGTTCCAGCCATAGCGGCACTTGTCTACCGGGCCTGGTCGCGCAAATCGCTCACGCCTGTGGGCATCCTCGTGGCTTTGATTACCGCTGTGGTGCATGCGATACATCCGTGGAGTGTGTGCTTTGCGCTTCTGGCCGTCTTCTTCCTTGCTGGAAGTTCCGCAACTAAGGTGAGTGTCCAGACCTATGAAATTTGATCGCAGAAGCTAATATGATCTTAGGTCAAGCATGACATCAAAGCGAAACTCACGCAATCCGCCGACGGTGCCGCGGGCGGTGAAGGCCCCCGGAATCACATTCAGGTCCTCGCGAACTCACTCACGGCATCTATATTGATTCTATTGCACGCGTGGCAGTTGAAGAAAGAGGGCATATACGCAAAGGACGACTTATGCTGGCGGCGCGGAAGCGATGTGCTTGTCGTAGGCATTGTAGCGTAAGATCGGTTGCCTGGCACTGCTCATGTCACGAACTTACATTCTACCAGCAACTATGCAGCTACGTGCGCCGACACACTATCCTCAGAACTCGGCATCCTCTCACGATCGAAACCCCGCCTCGTCACAGCACCCTGGCGCATCGTTCCTCCGGGCACAAACGGCGGAGTGTCTTTAGCTGGATTGAGCGCTGGTCTGCTCGGTGGATTCATCATCGCGATCACATCTACTCTCCTAATACCTTTCTGTGACAATTGGAGCTTTGGGGACAAGATCAAATATACGCAGTCTATCGCTCTTGCCGGCTTGGGTGGATCAATTTTGGATTCTTTTCTCGGTGCCGTCTTCCAAGCCAGTGTAGTCGACATTCATTCTGGTAAGGTCGTTGAAGGTGCGGGCGGTAGAAAAGTTCTTGTGCACGGGCATCCGATGCACTTCAAGCCTGCAGCAGAGTTTCGGAGCCAGGCGGGCCGTGGAGAGGGCAAAGACGGTATCGCAAAGACTTCCGCCATCGACCTAAGCTTGGACGATTCAGTCAAGGTATCGAGGACTATGCAACAGGCTGGTGCTAGTGGGACTGCTGTTGGAGATGCTCAGCATGAGAGCCGTAAGATTGCCGTTGGGTACGACATCCTGGACAACAATGCTGTGAACCTGCTCATGGCAGCTCTGGTGAGTGTAGCATCGATGGTAGGCGCGTGTTTGATCTGGGATGTCCCTTTTAGCAATGTTGTATCTCTCTAGATGGCAGATAACAAAGAGAGCTTCCAAGCA
Organism: Paraphaeosphaeria sporulosa; assembly: GCF_001642045.1. Lineage (NCBI taxonomy): Eukaryota > Fungi > Ascomycota > Dothideomycetes > Pleosporales > Didymosphaeriaceae > Paraphaeosphaeria > Paraphaeosphaeria sporulosa. The sequence continues at coordinate 4,369,853 of NW_017253360.1, read as the reverse complement.
GCCTGCCAGGCAAACTTTGGTGTGCATTTCGCTCAGAGTCGACGAGCACTTTCCCACGCTAGCAGTATGCTAGAAACTTCACCTGAAAAGTGCTCGATACAGCATCAAATCAAGAGCCCAAAATTTCAACCCCAATCTTCTCAGTGTACATTTAACGAGTTCAATGTACATATGGGCTGAGGTAGCTCACCGCCTGCCTCTTTGAGAAGCTATGACCGCCAAGGCGCTAGGTGGCGCGTCACTTCGTAGCCTTACTGAGCTCCGACAGCACCTCCACTGCAGTACAGCTCCACATTCACCAATCCACTACCCTTTGCCCATTTCACACAGCCTCCGGATACCTTCTGCCATACTAGCCGATCCAAGTATCAGCCTGTAGCAGCGACAAACATCGAAAGCCTTCCCACCCCCACATTACCATGGTATGCATACTCCCCGCAGAGCTCGACCCATCTGCATGTGTGAGATACAAATATCGCAAGAGTGCTGATAGTCCCAGTCTCTCCGCTTCGTCCCCCAGAAGGCGCATCCCACGTCCACCTCCTTCGAGACCTCCGCGCCCTCCGCCCCTGGTGTGCACGATACTCTCCGTTCGCGCCTCGCCCAGACCTCCACACCCGCCACCGCATCATCATCGAACAAGCCTGTCGAACTACAATCCGCACACCCACTTGAAGCCCGACTCGTGCAATGGCGTGAGACCCAGGATAAGCTGAAGATGGAGATGCTGAGGCGCCAGTTCGGGATCGCGGAACCCATCCGGAGAGGCATGGAGCTTAAGACCGTCAGGGAGGGCGAGTGGAAGCCGGCTGTGCTTGGAGGCACCGCTGGGGTGCACAGGGATATTTTGGAGGGGCGGGACTGTGAGGTCGGGTGGGAGGACGTCTTCACTGGTAAGTCCGAGCTGAACGTAGTCCGAGGACGGGAAAGGAAGATCACGCGCGACGGTGCATGTGCTTGAACAAATCGCTAACCCCTGTCACAGGCAGCGAGCTCCGCGAAGTGCCCGACTTCCACACTGAGATGGAGGCGAAGATGAAGATGAACTGGTAGAGGAAGCTCAATCAGGAGGATATGTGGAGAAGGGGACGGGAGGGTAGACATTCGATTGAGCGACCAAGCTCGATGTTCCGAGTTTCAGCCTGTCGATTGACGGAGACATAGAGGACAACGAGCAGCTACGATATACCTCATGAATGATTGCAAGCGCATTCGAACCAAACATCTACATTTCGCAACACGCTTTCGCCAACTATCCCAGAAAGAGAGCAGACCTCAGTGATCAGCCAATACACCTGGTTTCCAAGCATATGGTCATTGACATTCCAAAATATGCTAATAAGACCCAGTATCATGGAGAGGTGGAATTGCTTCGGTGTCGGGCCACGGCTACATGCCCGAGCGATGACTACTTCGTGGAAGATTTCTGATTCATGCATCAGGTGGGAGTGTGTATGGCAGCAGATCAAAGATTAAGTTCCACAGGTTGAGGCATTGATAGCTAGTCGACATTTTTTACACTACAAGATCACGGAGACGACATTAGAATCTGAGGCTCAGCCGCTTGTTTTTCATTCCTGGGATCTTCCTGAAGATAGTTGTATCCGCTCCGTGTCTATTGGGGTGCCAATTTGTTTGTAGTATCGAGAATGAAGTTAGTAAAGTTTGCATACTTGGGATCTAGATCGATAGTAGAGGTCCGGGTAGGAGGGTAGGTAGGTGCTACAACATCGTACTATACGCCCAGGAGGACAAATGGTACTCACAGTGCAATCAAAAAAGTCAGTGGAACAGTAGACAACTCATAGCACCTCTCAATGAGTCCAAGCACCGAGTGTGCGAGTCAAGGGAAACTATTTCACGCTACGTCGTGATCATGACTATGGTGCAATACAAGCAATATGAAAGCCGTGTATGACTACCAGATAGAGTATCCGAGAGTCACAGAATTGGGCTAGACGACGCACACATTGTGAGATGTATTTATTTTCTTCCATGACAAAGGATTCACCCGCAGTCCCAAGCTTCAGCGGCATGGTACATACATGACTGCGATATAAAGACTGAGGTCTCGCCTAGATTATCGCACTGCACGTTTCCATATACAGAAGTCTCCCAGTGATATATCATAGGTGCTTCTAAATCTGGAGGTATAAGACCAACTCGTCCGTTCGGTCGCTTTGGTAAGATTTCATTACCGTTATCCTCCTATCTACGTGCGTTCGCTGGTACATCCAAACAGGGGGACTGGGCACGGTATATCGGCCTCACGTCAGTCTCAACCCTTTTGTTTCGAAATCGACGGATATGTGCTTTAAGATCGAGATACGGTCGGCACCGTTGACTTGTAGTTTGTGAATATCCCCCCCGCGCTCATGGTGGCAATTGAGCGAGGTGACCGCATGTAGCACGCGACGAAGATGAGATTGAACAACAGTCTGTTACTCCTCCAACGATTGCCATTACGGTTGATCTCGTGCCCAAACTAAAGTAACGCCATGATCAATTTAGCAATCCATCCTTCATCAGCACATGCATGCATACGGGTAGCACATCAACGTACCCCCTCCCAGGCCACATGGAGCTCCTACGCCTGCACCGCCATCAAATCCCCAATATCCTGCACGAAGAAACTCATGAAGAAACAGGTAATCCCAAACGCCAGCGAAACCCAATACGGCCACCTATACGCCAGCGCAAATGCCTCTTGTGCACTCGCAATAATAGGACCGTAGCTGTCCCTATCCAGCACCAGTGGATTGCTCTCAATAACCTCCTTCAGCTCCCTCAGTCGCGCATTTCCCACCAGTTCCACCATCTCCGCGATGAGGAGCTGGCCGGCGGGCGTGGTGTAGTTCACCATGCCATTTGCAATGATGGTATTGGTGGCGACAATCTCTGTCGCATACTCCGTGAACTTGTGGAAGAAGAGATTGGAGTACACGGCGAAAGCTATCGCGCCACCGATGTACCGGATGCTGAGGGTGATGGCGGTGATGGTGGCGATGAGCTCGCTGGGGCATGCGATCTGCGCGATGATGGAGGAGGGGATGATGACGCCGCCAACGCCGAGCGAGGCGAGCGTCAGAACGGCGTAGACGGTTTGCAGGTTGTGTGGGGAGGCGATAGAGAGCGCGCCAGTGCCGGCGGTCATCAGGCCGGTGAAGATGATCAGCAAGGGCCGCACGCGGCCTCGTGTGACGGGGATGAGGAGGAGGCAGATTGCGGCGCCTCCGATTATGCCGAAGCCGATGGGGAGGGAGCGGATGCCGATGCCGAGGGGATCATCACCTACACTGTGCGTCGGTGAAGGTTTGTTTGAGAAGGGGATGGAGCCTACCGTAGACGTTGTATACTTCTGTGGGCCAGAACAGTAAGAGGACGAAGTAGCTGCCGCCGCTGAGCCAGGTGATGAGCAAGATGACGGTCATTGTTCGCTTTGCTTTCTTGAATAGGGCTCGTGGGACCATTGGGTACGGTGCGCGAAATTCCCAGACGAAGAAGGCGATGATCAAGATGAGACCGAGTACCAAGGGCGCGACGTTGTGTGCACTACCCCAGGGATACTAACAGCGTTAAGACTCGATCATATGACCAACTACGAGAGGCACTCACTTGGGTAGCACCCCACTGCAACCCCATCATGAAGAGCGTAATACCTGCTGTGCTGAGTATACCACCGATATAATCAACCTGACGCAGGACATCCCTCGCAGTATATTCGGCGGTGAGGCGTGGTGGATCATGATAGCAGAAAACGCACAACAGCAGTCCAATGAAGTTCCTACATGAGAGTTACGACTCAAGCATCCCAATGGGTTACGCGGGACTTACCACACGCCTACGAATATGCCGTTGTAGCGCCAGTTGCTCGACTCCGCAATCATCTGGGCGTACAATACTGATGGGCAAAACGGGAGAATGGTGAGCACAACGAGGCCGACGTACTTCCCACGATCCTTTACTGGAACGACTTCGGCGGTGCCTGTATTGTCAATATACAGCACGAGGTAGTTCGGCAGTGACATGTACCTGCCAAGGCGATGAGCTCGTTCAGCCCAGCCCCGATACCCGAGAACATGCTACCAGCTGTGCATCATCAGTGACTCTACCAGTGGTTCATACACTTCACCTACCAATAGCGATGTTCATGGTCTTAGCCGTTGCCGTGATGATAGGACCGAGAATTAGACATGCCTGCCCGCCAATGGCAACATTTTGGCGTCCATAGAGATCGGAGAGCGCACCGACAAACGGGCAAAGCGCTGCGTTTGGGATGAGATATCCAATGACGAACCACACCCATCGGTCGACGCCGCCAATGTCCTGGTAGATCAAAGGCAGGACCGAGCCGAAGAGGTAGAGGGGAATCTGCGAACCGATCCATAGGAACGACATGCATACCAGAGTCATGAAAAGCTTGCCATTGAACTGGTGACTTGTCAGTAAGTATTTGATAATTAATCGTTCGGATGCAGTGGATGTTCACCTTCTCATACACGATAGGTCCTTTGGTGACAGGAGCGCCTGTGCTGTTCCCAGGCGTCTTTTCAGCATCGCTCGGCGTGGTAGGAGAAGCTAAAGTCTCCATGTGTACGACTTCGTCGTGTGCCTTCTCAACATCGCGCGGACGTCGCTCTGCCTTGGCTGTTGCGTGCATCTTATTGATTGTGTATAGCTGAGAGAACATGAGGCGTTGTCTGTAGGCTGAAACCAGAAGGGCAGGGCTATCCTCCTTGTACGGATTCAGTTATCGAGCAAGTGTTGCTTGCATCTTCCGTCTCAGTTGCTCTTAACTTGTCCTCGCCGAGAGCTCGAGAAGGATGAATCGCACTCAGGCGATCGCACAGCCGCGGCAACATCGCGAGGCGCTCGTACTGCGCGCGGGGTCATCAAACTCGATTGACAGGGATGGATAGTTTAGCACTCTGTGCGACCAAAGAGAGTGGCAAGAAAGCTCTTGGTATACATTGTTGGTCGCTTGTACGCTTCCGTGGGATGATGCGGGGTCCCCGCATTTGCTGGGAGGGACGTCGAGATGCTCGACTTGGAGCACCGAATGTGTTCAAGATCGGGGCAAATCCCCGCATATTGACGCCTGCTAGGAAGTGCAATGTTATCATACCATGATGGTCAGCACAATGGTCCAAAAGCGCCCAGCCATAACATCTTTCTGGCATCGGTCGAGTGTGCTTTGCACTGGATGAGGTGCCTACATGTGAGGATTGTTTGCGGTCTCACATATCGGACGGACGACGCAAGGAGCAGTTCTAAATCTTATAACGTAGTTATAACTTCATGACTAGGTCACCACGGTGGCTGCACCTCATCCAGAAGACGGATGCTGTTGTGTTTCGACTGTCTCCGCAGGACAAGTCTTCACACCTCAGTCTAGGCTTGTCGCCCTGCCCAGCACGCTATCAAGAGTGGGAGTATTGAATCTAGATTCGACGAGTGCCCTGTAGAGGATCAGACTTGGCGCGCATAGAGGTCCCTCGGACCAAGCCTTTTCCGCGTTACTATCGAGCTAGAGCTCTGAGATGTACACTTTGAGAGCGTGTCTGACAATACAGCTCTCCTGTCTCCAAACTCTTCGTACGGCGTCGTGTCAATCTCCAAGGAACAAGGTCCTGCTCGGTCTGTTGTCTGGCTTCATCTCTTTCTACTTAGCATGCGACTGGGGCCAGACTGGAGGATGATGGATCAGTGTCCATGGAAGCCCACAGCCTGTGTTTCCAACGCTGACTGTTGGATCGATGTGTGTCCAAGCTGGGATCGGACCAGCAGGACAGATCACTGGCTATTACCGACTCTCAAACGTGTGGTTGAGTTTCGCCATGGTCGCGAAGCTGGCGAAAGGCTATTGCGCGCGTGCAGCGTTGAGAGCGGCGGTGCGTGCATCGAGACTTGTTGTGCACGTGCTGATCGACATGATGGTCAACATGCCTTGATGTCTGTTGATGAAAGGGCAACACGCTGGACATGGGACTTCCAGAATCCCAATTGCACACTGGTTGGTAGGTGTCGTCGCTCAGGAAGATGCGCATTGCATCCCCAGCGCCCAGCGAGCTGGAGTGAATGCTAGCGTGGGCAGCTGCAGGTTCCACCAATGGCGCTTGTGGGCAGGGACACTCAAAACCTGAATCAGCGCAACGCTAGGAGGCACCCGGGGAGACTTGCCAGCGCGGCGGCGCAGGCCGGACAGCGCGTGCTGAGGCCACGGAGGGCAATGGCGGAGGGCAACGGCAGGCCGCTGCGACGACAGGCAGCGTTGGCCGGGGCGCGGCGCGCGGCTGGGTGCCTGTGATTCTTGGGAGTGTGGAGAGGCGGTCCTGCATGATTGCGGAGAACAAGGCCTGGACGGGAGCCGGCTAGTCACGCCGCTGCTAGGGCTGGCCTGGGCGTCCGCCGCCTGTGCACGACGCTCCTCCCGGCGCTTTCATCCAACGTCGCCCGTCTCGCTCGCCGCCAGACTATCCTTCGCCTGCTTGCCCGATTGCGAGGCAACTGCGCAGAGCCGCCGTCCGCATTCTTTTGCTGCGTCTCCGTAGCACGCAGCGCCCGCTTGCCCGTCCACCACGCCTTCGCTACTTGGCGGCCCTTTCGTCGTTCGCTCCGGGCCCCGGCCATGGCCTCTCCCTCCGACGCCCCTTCACCTGCACGCCCGTCCTCACGGCCGGCGAGCGGACACGGTGCACCGTCCACCGACCCTGTAGAGATGCACACACTCGCCACGTCGGCCCTGGAGCCCGCAACAGCAGCAGAAGCGGCAGACAGCACTGCGCACACGACCGAGGCGGCTCCTGCGCCGTCGCCAGATGCACCAATACCCCATACACAAGAGGCGCTGCCGCAAGAGAGCATAGAACCCGCGCCTGCACCGAAGCCCGCTCCGCCCGTCGATCTAAGCCGCAGCGAGACCGAAGCAATTGGCCCCTCGACCGACACCCCGGCCGCGAATCCAGACAGCTCCAATGGCCCTGTCGTTGTCATCATGCTCCTGCTTACAACGGGTGCACGGCACCCCTACAAGATTGACGAGAGATATCTCAAGAAGCGCAATGTCACCGTCGATGATATGGACCCGTACAACATAAGCGTCTACACGCTCAAAGAGTTGATATGGCGCGACTGGCGAGAAGGTCAGTACTATCGTCCGTAGGCACTTTGTCACGCGATGCTGCTACCATGGCATGTTTAGCGTGGTGCTGTGAATTCCTTTGCCACGGATGCGGGTTGGCTGACCGCCTCAACAGAATGGGAGCCGCGACCCACCTCGCCCAGCTCGATACGATTGATACACTTTGGCCGCATGCTAGACGATAAATCGCCATTAAAAGGTAAGCACCACATCTCGCACTCCCCGCATCATGTCTTGGCGTGGCTTGCGTAGCTGCTGGGCATGACCACAATTGGCTGCGACGCCGCTTCGCTTTCTGCCCCTACAAATGCTACATTCGCTAACTTCGAGAAGAGTGCCGGTTCCAGACTGAGACTCCCAACGTTGTGCACATGACCGTCAAGCCGCAGGAGATTGTTGATGAGGAGGACGCAAAGACCGGCAAAGGCGGCAAAACAAGAGATTCAGATGAGGAGACCCATGCAGGCTGTCGCTGCGTCATCCTCTGAGTTTACTCCGGTCCCATTGTACTGACGCAACGATCACGACAGGCTGCCTCCTTAAGCCATTCACAAAACCTTGCATCCTTCGCTTACCCGACATCGAGGAGCGTCTAATCTCGAATACGAACGACAGTTGACGACGGCCGACACACTATTGCCAGCACTTTTTCTGGAGAACGTCCTGTTGTTCCAGCTCTCAAGACAGCATGATTCCGATCATTCTCACCCGCCCGACATCTGGCGACTACAAGTCACTAAATACAGCTTAAGCGTAGTTTTTCTTTTGGCACGGATGTCGCCTCTTGCCCTGTTGTCATTCATATTGTGCATAGGATTTTTGGGTATGGAGGCTTGTTCTTGCTAAATTCAGCCACGGTAGCGTCTATTGTAGAGGTGCTTGATTCTACATTGCGCGCATGAGCCGTGAGCTATTATTCTTGTACAAGTAGCGTTACACTTGGCAATAGCCGCTGCTCTGCCCTACCTGAAATCTGGGGTAAATAGATATCTTATCTGCTCATCATGAGCTCAATTCCTAGATCTTCCACTTGCGTGCACCCACTATGCACCAAGTTCCATCCTTTGCTATGCAATGGATGCATAGCTTTTCTTCTGAGCAACGAGCCTTCCTGCATAGCATCCCTTGGATCTACCATGCAAGCGAAAGTCACTTTGACCTAGGGTGCTCAACGATCCGAAGTAGTGCACTGATCATGCCAAGATGGGTAGATCGACACCCCTGCCACTCTTCTGCGTCATCGCTTAAGCTCGGCTGCCACCACTTCGCATCAAGCTCAACAGCACCACGAGCTACTGAACCACTTACTGTTGCGATATAGCTGTTCAACGGCAGCTACAGAAGGTCAGGATGGTGCTACAAGATATTGGGACACCCGAGGACAGCTTCAGCGACAACCCGTACCCCTCCGACAACGATGCCTACACATCCACCGCCCCGGCCGGCCAACGATACGATGCCAGCATCCTACCCCAACCGCTACCTTTCATCGGGCCGCTCTTGGGCTTCTCCAGCGGCACCGTACGGTTCAAGACGGAATCGACCCTCAAATACGCCGAGATGAAGCTCCACCGCCCCTTGACAGCCGAGGAAGCGCAAACTCTTGCTGGCCACCTATACCAGCTTGAGCAGACCAAGTCATACTTCACCGCCGCCGGCGCTGGCGCAGGCGTTTATAGATGGTACAAAACTTGGGAATTGTGCCGATATCCGCTGTATAAGCCAAAGCCCGAGGACATAAATCCGAACAAGTTTCTTTTCGTCAAGGGCCCAATGGCCCAGTATGCGCGACACAGCTGGAGACTTTTCTGCTATGTTTTTGTTGCAGGCGAGCTGGGAAAACTTGTCGGGCAGATCTTAGCGCAACCTGTTGCCGCGCAAGCCTCCGCGAACGACCCGAAGCTGGTGCAGTTTGCAGCGGACCTCAAGAACTCCATCTCGTCGGATACTGCACGTATGAACAACAGGACCGCACGGTCGAGCGCCGACGAAAGGAGGGCAGCGTGGGAGGCTGCGGCCAAGTCTAGAGCGGGCGGGGACGCAAACACCGAGTCACGGTCGAGCGTTCAGAAACCCACATACGGCGATGATGACATGTCTCCTACCGCAGGAAACGAGCCGTGGCCCTCGTCACCAGACAACTCCTGGGGCGACTCGAGCTTCTCGTCGGAATCAGCGCCTACAACGCAGTCGCGACAGCAACCTTACAGTCAGCAACCGAGGAGACCATCACACCGGGACGAAGACGACACCTCACCGACAGGAGGAATGTTTCAGGATGAAGTGCAGAGCCAGTCGAAGTCCGGGGAGTCTGCGTGGGACCGCCTGCGCCGGGGAGGTGTGCCGACACCGCAAGGTCCGCCACCATCTATGAGCAGGCGGCAGCCGCCGCACCAGGAGCAAAGAGAGGGTTCTACTCTAGGCGATAGCTTCACGTTCGTGGACTCCGATGATGATCGAAGAAGAGAAAGAGAGAGAGCAAAGAAGGAATTTGATGCGAGGATCGACCAAGAAAGGCAGGGCAAGGACTTCAACGAAAACAGAAGGTGGTAGTAGCAGTTGTTGGTTAAGGATGGTATGGCCCTGGCGTGGTGTGGGATCTCCGAGAATTGTGCGCCGAGTACGGCGGTGAATGGTAGTACGTGGATCGAAGAGGTTCGAATTCTTGCATGCTTTGTAACAGCTAGGTATGTACAATACGAAGTCCAGTATTCCTACTGTTCTTTCCTCCTCTATTGTGATCTTGGGACATGATTGAGCAAGCTCCGGCCTTGTACATACATGTTATATACTGCCACGACCCATCGCGCCCTGCTATCTCAACTATACTTTATTACCGAATCATCCAAGCGATGCAAATTCTATCGCGCTGACTGATGTCGCCCAAAGCCTTGAGCTCTTGAAATACACCGGCTGGCGCGAGCCGCAACCTTAGATATCCACTCGCTCTCACAGGCTGAGTCCACCCACGGTGCCGCTGCCCGCCACCCACACGACACGAGCGAGCGCGCCAACACGCGACGACCACGAGGGTCGAACCACGGTTCTGTGATGACCTTCGGTGATAGGTTTTCCGCACCATTCAGGGCAAGCGCTTTCCATATCCACCCCAGCATGACTGCGAAATCCTGGACAGAGCCAAATGTGAAACCAGCTACCATGTTTGCGAAGCGCAAGCCTACCGACACTACAGCACATGTACGCCCTGCAAAGAGAAAATCTGTCGTGGCCGATTCAGTTGCGGATGACGCTAGTGGGCGAGGTACGTGGGCCGCTCGTTCCCAGCAATCACTTTCACCTTGATCGCGGTTCACTCCAGCTCAGCAATTATAAACTGCGTCTTCTGCTCCCGCCCCTCTCTTACTCGAACACCACACTCGTCCCGCCCCTCGCGCCGCAACCTGCTTGCGACGTGATTGCTGACAACCACAAAGCAGGTGCCATGAGCGACAATCCTATGGCCGAAGGTGACAAGCCCACAGTCATCGACTTGAAGATGGACGAGGAAATGTCCGACCTCCCGACTGCTGGGGCTGAGAAATCCTCAGACTCGGGACACTCTCCTGCTGGCTCGGCTCGGCAACCTTCGCTCGACACGCGAATTGACGGCACCCAACCTTCACTCATGCCTCGAGACTCTCAGTCACCGTTCGCGAGTGAGAGTCGTATTCTGGACAGCGAAGCTCAGATCTCGCCTGCGGCACAGCCAGACGTATCCTCGACCAATACGTGGCGTGGTGACATGGTGACCGTAGCAACTTCACTGAACCAACTGACGGGCAACATACCACACTCCTCTACTTCACCACCTCGTCCTTCAGCTGGTCCGTTAGTACCTCGTCCCCAACTAGTTGGCCCTTATGGTACAGGATTAGCGGGTCTGTCACAATCATTCGGATTCCAGGCTCAATTTCTAGATTTCGTCGATTCATCGGGACACGGACTCTTTGGCCGACCAGAAGCTCAGGCCCATGTGGCAGCTGAGAGACAGCTGATCTTGCAGGCCTTCCAAGAGCCGCCATCAACGCCCTCCGGTCGCCATTCACAGCAGCAGCGCGGATCTGTTACAACGCCGAACATAAGTCCGCCTCCGATGCACCGTTCGCGAAACAAGCAATGCTGCTCGTCTCCTGCCCTGTCCTTGGCCCAGCGCGGAGGGCTGGTCTATTGCCAGAACTGTCATTGTGCCACAAAAGAAGACACCGAAATTAGTGATGCATCTTTTAGCACTTCTTCTAGCTCTTCTTCTTCGGAAACCCTAGTTCAATGCTGTTTCAACCCGAACCCTTTCGATATCAGCGAGGAGGATGATATCACTGGCCCCAATATTGTGTGTCTCAATTGCCACACGCCGCACGATGCAGCGGATATCTTCGCACCAAATACACAGTCTAAAGCTGCCAAATATTTGGTGTCAGAGTCCTCCAGCTCGGTTTTCTTGCGCGGACGGGCCGTGTCGTTGGATCGGTCTACCGCTATCGAAGACAAAGGCGAAGACGACATCAAGCACCTTGGCTCTATGAATGTGAAGGAAGATCTAGATCCGAACCGCATCCGCATGGTAAAATACATAAAAAGTGAACCAGGCGAGATACCGAGGCCATACAAGCCAGTACCAACAGTATACCGCCAGTCATTTGGCGAGGCTCTGTTCAGTCAGTGTTACGACGCAGAAAAGAGCTTTTGTCCTGCCCCTTTTTTCCAAAAGTTCATGGAACTTCCGCGGGAACTACGCGAGCGGGTCTACGGATTCGCGTTGAAGAGCGACAAACCTATCGCCCCTCATCTTTGCGATGCAGGCCGGCCAGCTTCTGAAGGCAAGGCTGATTACGGAAAGGCTATCCGGTTCCACGACGAGAACCAGACCGCTCACAATGCTACCTGCAAGCTTCTCACAATAACGCGCGTCTCGAAGCAGGTCCGCGAGGAGAGTCTGCCCATCTTCTACGGCGTAAACACCTTCCAAGCTAATGGAGATACGCCGACCTACTTCTTCCGTCTCCAACAGCTGGGTCGTTTCCATATGATCCGCCACGTTGACTTCTGGGTCCGGTTCTGGAAGAACGATCAATACCCGCAAAAGCATATGAGGATGCTTTTGCAGAATATCGAGGAACAGAAAGCCTTCGAGATAAACCACCGACAAGCGAGACAGAATGAGCGCTCCAACAAGGCCAAAGCAGCAACTCCGGCCAAGATCACAGCCGCCAAAGGTCGGCTCTCCAAGGTCCCGAATGTCTCAGAGGATACCAAGTTCTACACCGACGATGTTGATGTCCTGAAGAGCCACCCGCTACACCTGATGGGCGGGCTTGAAGCACACTTCTCGTCCTCATTCCTCGTCCTTCGTATGCTGAGTGCTCAGTTCCAAGATAGCGAATACAACCGCCAGCTCGTCATCCACGTGCCCACCACAACGCTCTTCGAGCAGTACAATAGCTTGAAGTACTTTCCCTCGGTGTGCGAGGGTCTCGGCATCCAGCTGAAGCTCATCTCAGGACGCCACGTCGAATTTTATGGCTCCTCGTTCCGCTTGAGCTGGGCCCAGAAGTACCAGAAGAAGGACTTCACGGCCTCGACGACGGCAAAGGATTGGGATGAGGCGGAGGCGCTGACTCAGCGTGTGCAAGCCCTGTATCCAAACATTGAGGAGTTGAAGAGGCCTGCAAAGTGGACGTACATGCGTCGCCTTTGCAAGCAGAACGAGATCGAGTGGTTCAGTATCAAGACTGCTGGTGGTGGCATCCGCTAGTGCGGAATGCGATGACGCGCGACCGACATCGGGTGGTGTATGAGTTACTGTGCAGCATCAAAGTGTCTCAGTTGAAGGGAATGCATTAATAGCTGTGCTGCGAAGCTTGCATGTGTCTGGGCTGAGCTTTGCCAGTTGCTTGTCTTTTGTTCGGACTATGCAAGCATGCTATCACAAATCGGAAGGAGCTACGGTATGAGGAGTGGTGCACGGTGGAGGCGCTTCAACAAAATGCTCGAGCTTGTATATACTTACCACAATGTCATCAACTGGCATATTATGACGCATATGTGCGCGGATTTCGTACGGGGCTCGCTCATCGAAGCGGTTCTTGAGACCACACCAGCTATCACACATGACCAAAAAATCTATTGACACATCCTGCTCTTTCCCCTCTCGCGTGCATGCTTTTGAACCTCAAGCCATGTCAAAAATCGAGTGCGGCTTCCTTCCCTTCGCTCTACGTCTACCTAATCCTTGCATAACAGTCAACGTCGTATGACCTCGCGCCCTTGCATGCCGCAACCTCACCTCTGCCGTTATCCTTCAAATACATTTACGCGCCAGCAACCATATCACTCTACAGACAGAAATTGCCACCATCCGAGCAGACAACCAATCATGAACCTCTTCCTATGCCTCTCCTGTGTCCTCGTCCTGCTTACCCTCTCCGCGCTCGCAACCCCCACCTTCCCAGCCTGCGGCACCATAACAACCCTCCAAAACAGGACCTACACCCTTCGAAACGCAGGCCGCACCTCCTGCCAGCCGCTCACAGTTCACGGTCGCCAGATCGATCCTAAGACCTGGAACATCGTTGAATTCTGCGCTTGTCGTTTGTACACGTGAGTACCGTGCCTTCATTTTTGAGGGTGATTCTGTGGAAGATGGGAGTCTGAGATGTACTGACGCTCGGTAGTGGCAGCGAGATGGCGAGGCCGTGCAGTGCGGCGTATTTGTGGAAGGAGGTGGAGGGTCCGAGTCTGGGGCAGTTTGAAGGGCCGAGGGTTGTTGATTACGAGTGCTGGAACAGGGAGATTTGGGAGTGAGTGTTATCAGTGTCTGGGATATATCGTGGTTACGTGGTCAAGGTGTTGCTGATACAATTTGGATGTAGGTTGCTGCATTATTCGTGATAGGCGAGAGCACAGCATCTGCTTAATTTTTGTTATTATCTTTAACTTATCGTATTGTCGTTTCTCTACTAGAACTGCTTGGTTATATTACTAGGATAGTTTAGACAAAGGTAGTTAAGATGATAATACTCCTAGAGCTATAATTTATACATAACTCGGCCTAATTGCCCTAATGCTCTCTTAGCTTAACAGGCGCCTACAGGCACCCACGCGAGTGACCTCCCGTTTGTTCTTCAACGGCTCTAGGATCCACACATGGTGGTTACGTAGGGAGGCTATTTTCCCAGTTGGGCACGAACAGTATCTGGGATAAGATGTGATTCATCTTTTTGAGCGCGACCTTTTCACAAACTGCAGGCGTCGAACATTGATTTACGGAGCCTGGAGCGTTCCGCCAAGGAGCTTTCTCGAAGAGGTCCTTTTCGATAAAACTATATGTCCCATATCGCCAGTATCCCATCATCAATTCCACCCTCTAGATACATTGCACCTAAATCAAGAGTTATCTAAGAAAAGTTTTCTTAAACTTAAGATTTTTTTTACTGGGAGCTCGGAATCTTGAATGTCGAACCGCACTAGCACAATAAAAATCTTCTCAAAATCGACCATAAAGTCCGGGGCAATTGCCAGGTCCTTCGCCTTTTTCAGGTCTATGTCGTCCTTCTCTTTACCCCTGTCGTCCAGGGATTAGCGCCGAAGGTCTGAAGCACGTGAAGTGGGACACAACACGCTCACCGGCATTGGAATTTCTCACCTATTTGAGCCAGCAAGCAGCACCACAGGCTTATGCGAGTCCTGCTGTGTCTATATTGCACTTTTATGGAATATATTTCCATGGAGGCAGTGCTGCTGGGTAGGAAAACTCTGTTGGATGCTCCCAGGACCTCGCGTCGTATTGCTCTAGTGACCATCGGGCTTCAGCAGAAGTGGATCTTCCCCGGCTAGACTCACTCCCGGAGGCAAGGAAGTCCGCGGAAGACCAGATCTGGGCCCGTGGGAAGACCTGGGATACTTTGCATCATCTATACTGCACTACAAAGACCTTGTGTCGGAACTGCAGTCTTGGATACAAGAACTCGCCAGTCAAACTTCGACGGTCGCACCTTGGTACAGGGCAATTGCGGTGCGCTTGCACTTTCCAATTTTCCGAGGCGCATTGCCACCATGCGTTCTCGAAGAGCTTCTGGTTGCCATCGTGGGTTACGAAAGCGATGCTTTGGAGCGTCACCATCGCGGAGATACTGAGCATCTCGGACAGGCAGCCAGAGGTCGGCGCGTTGACGAATCGTATCTCGCGAGGATGTCTAGATTCAACTCTGGGATTTGATTGTAGATAATAAGTTGAACTTTTGTCCTGCTAGTGACCGTCGCGCCTGCCCAAGGTGAACGTCGGCCACGCTTATGTACACTAGTGTATAGCGACTTCTCTTATATAAACAATCGCTTCAACGGATCATTCTCTCACTCGAGAACACTGAGCGCTCGGGAATCCAAAAACGCGAACAACACCCATCCCTGTTCGTTACAGCCGGCAACAACACAATATGCGCTTCTTCACATTTCTCCCGGCGCTTGCTCCACTGTGCGGGCTTGCTGCTTCCGCGGCGGTATCTGCGGCAGGTAGCGGTGTCCAGAAGTTGTTCGAGCGCAGCCAGCTTGCTCTCCAGGCCCCAAAGCTTCACCGCGCGCCCGAAGGCCATATCCAGCGGAAGCGTGACGCTGAGCAGATGTTCACCTTTGGTGGATACGCATCGAATCTGACGGGCGACGGCAACTATCTGAAGTTGGAGGAACCCATCGAGGCCAACGGCCATCCGCACCCGTGGTGCCAGGGCTTTGAGGGATCCAACGGGTACACCGAGGGACAGGAGCCCACCATCCATTACGTGCACATGGACAAGGCAAAGAATGAGTCCGATCCTCCTGGCATTCCTCAGTACATCTGCTGGTTCTACAAGTAAGTTTGGACCCATCAACCAATTAAGTTTGGGGTACTAATGATCTCAGTGACTTTGACTGTGACCCAACTAAGGGGGCCGTAGGGTCATTCAAATTTACGCACACACACTTGACCGACTTGGATAAGAAGGATAAGAACGGTGATGATTCTAATACGAATCGTGACTTCCCGCTCATGTCAGGCGGAGCTAATCGCTTTGAGTGGATCAAGGCATACGGCTGCATGTTCTACGTTGACAACCCCTCCGCCAATGAAGACTCCGGCAATGATGTTGGCCAAGCTGGAATTGCGCAAGACGGTACTACTGGGACTGAGCTTTCTGCTGCAGAGCTGGAAGCTGGTCAAATGATAAGTGCGTACATCCAGATTGACGAGCAACGACAGATCTAACACCCATGTAGGGGCATTGGCAAAGTGAGTCGTTTCTTGCGACGGGACTGAGTAATCGTGCCTCGCACGAAGGCACATCACGATCTTTTTTTCTTTTTCACCGGTAATTGAGGAGCTTGATCTCGAGACAGAATTGTGGTTGAAGTCCAGCCCCAGCTCTCGCTGCATAATATCAAGGAACTAAGCCCTGAACATGAGCTTCCCGCTTTTCCATCATTCCATCGATGCCGCTCTCCCCAGAACGCCTTCAAGCGTTCATCTGGTCTCACATATCCTCCCGCCTCACCTTATCACCGTAGACCTTACAGCTACGCCACCAACGCCCTCACCTCAACCACCATTTCAGCCAACGGAATCAATCCCCTCGCCACATGCTTCCCATACCACCTCCTCCACCTCTCCCTTCCCACTCTTATCCCCCCAATCTGCCTTCCTCCTCTCCATCCTCTTTGCACTGCCTCAATCTTCCCCATGCCTCGCTGTTGATCACGTGGGTATTCGATCCAGGGTCGAGGATCCATCGATCAGCCAGCTCGTCAGTCGCGCCCTCAGCCATCACCTGTAGAGTCCTGCACGGCTGTTGATCGTCGTCTAATACTGCATTGGCATGTGCCGCCTCGTCCTTGTGCGCCTTGTGCGCCACTGCGGTCGAGGTCGGGTTTGATGGCGGCTTGCCATCGTCGAGGTTGACAGACACCGTCACCCCGTTCTTCTCTCGCCATCTAGCGAGGGCTTGATCGATAGACTTATTGAGTCTAGGATCTTTCTTGCGAGCAGTTTTAACTTTCTCGACAAGGGACGGTTTCGGCGTAAAGCCTCTAGGGCGCCTAGGGTGATCCGGGTTGATCACCCAGTAGTCTACCCACCTGTGCTTAAGGCCACAAGCACAGCATAGCGTCTCCTTCTTTTATGCGCTCTCGGTGGGTTGGTTGGTAGTAGCCTCAGCTGGAGCAGCAACCTCGAGTTCTGAGGCCATAGCGGAGAGACCTGTCGAGATCGGCTTGTTGCGTCGTAGGTATGTGGTGAACTCAGACACGTAGGTCTCTACTGATTGTACTTCCTCTAGGTTCGACTCTTTCTTATAGATCTCACGCAGGCAGGCGGTTGCCTATTCAGGGTCGATCACTTTGCAGGCGACTAGGAAGTCCTCTTGAGCTCTCGTACCCGTCTTCTCAAGCAGCCTGAGCTCTTCGCACTGGTTGGTCACATCCACCTAGCTGCTTAGCCAATCTCCTACCTTCCTGCCGCGCGCTGGCGTCTGTAGAGCAGTATATCTGCCTATCAACTCTCGCCGGCGGGTCGCGTCAGTAGGTGCGAGGTGCTGCTTGAGGGTAACAAGCCTCTGGTAGGGCGTTGACTTGCTCCAGAGCAGATAGAGGTGGCGCTTCGCCACGGTCTTACCAATCTCTGAGTTGAAGTCTGCTAGTGCCCTACACTTCTTGCTCCACACGGTGTAGCGCTCTCGATAGCGCTTATAGTCCCATTTAAACCACTCTTGGTCAGCCATGCTGAGGCTGCCAAGGTTCTCAGCACCTTCCTTATAGTCAGCGAGCTGAGGCTCTACTGGCTCCGTGAGCTTAGGTAGCTCGTCGGCGGCTGTATCAGGGTTGACGTATTGCCAGAGGCCGTTCCTCTGGGCGGCGTCCTGTCGGATGAACAGCCAATTGTGCCAGTCGCTTGGCTTATCGAGGACGATGGTAACGCACGCCATCGCTGGATCAGACTCGGTAGCCATTGCTCGGTGTTGAGAGAAGAAATAGGGACAACTGATAGTTGGAGTGTTCTTAAGGTTGAATACAGTCAATTGTAAGCCAGGCTTATAACTGTAGCGGTAGCAGGAAGCTATGAAGGATTGTATTAATTCCTATGAGAGCTGATACATGAGATGGTTTTTATGCTCAAGCTTATCGGCCCGAGAGGCTTGTACGCCTCAGCAGCTGGTGTGCACCCTATCAACCTCAAACAGCTTCAGTTCCGTCACATGTTCTCCGACTCTACACTAGCCCTTTCTAAGAGGGATGGGGCAGATGCCGTGCATGGGCGAGCTGAATATCGGTATGATTCCTGTCCACCTGTCCATTTAGTGCAATGCGTTCTAGACACTGATGACGGGGAAAGTTGTTCGCGGAGTTTTGAATGTTGTCCGATATTAAAAGTAATCTACATGCGGTCTATAATGGTAGTTTTACAAATGAGGATGGCTATATGTTCGCGCTCATACTTGCACTCTCACCACGAATGCCTCTAGGCCTTCGCCTTTCCTGCCTCTTCTCCACCTTTATGTGCTTACTCCTCCTGAGCATCCGGTTGTGCCTTCTTGACACTATTCCACTCCAACGAACCAACACCGAGCATGACAAAACACGCGAGAATCAAGCCGACCTGAAACACCGTCCTCAGCGCCTCGTTGTAGCTTGTCAGCGCTTGTGCTTGATATTCTGCGGGCAATGCATCTAGGAAATTTGTTGCGCCACCAGAGGTAATAAGCGCGCGGTCGAACCCTGGGATCCCAGATAACTTCTTCAACAGCTGGTTAGCAAGCACATTCTCGCCCACCGACACGAATAAAGAGGCTCCAAGCAGCTGGCCAAACAAGATCAAGGCCAGGCCCATAGGTACGTCTGTCTTCGGTAATACTGTCTGCGCGGCCAGCATCGGCGTTTGGAAACAGTACCCGGTACCGAGCCCAAACAACGCCTGATACCCAATCCACTTCCCCGCGCCCGAGTCGATTTGGAGTGTGGTAAGCAAGCCTGCGCCGATTGACATCATGCAGGCTCCTAGTATCGCCAGAGGTGTGTAGTAGCCGATCTTCTGATTGATGATACCACCGGACATTGCACCGATGATCGTGGAGAGCATGAGGGGGAGGATGTGGGTGCCTGAGGAGATGGCGGAGACGTGCTTGATGGACTGAAACCAAAGGGGGAGATAGTAGACTGGCGGACAAGTCAGTGACAAGAAACGTGGTCTAGAATGCGAAGCAGGTAACATTAGTTCCCTGCTTACTGAAGATGTATTGCGATGCGCCGATGCAGATCGCAGCCCATAAGCCGGAGACCAGACTGCGGTACTTGAACAGTCGCAGTGGCGTCGTCGCTGTCTTTGGGAGATAGATCTGTACAGTGACGAAACCAAGTAGAAGTACGCCTTGAAGGATGAGGAGGACAATGATGCGGCTACTGTTCCACTGGAGAGTGTCAGTCGAGTCAACGCAGACGGGTCAGTGCGATACGTACAGTATAGGTCTGCCCACCCCACTGGAGCGCCAGAAGCAGGCACACAATACCCGGGAGAAGAAACATGGAACCGGGAAAATCGACTTGAGCCAGCTTTTGCGTGGTTGGGAGCTTGGTTTGCTCGTTGTCGGGTACTTTAAGGAAGAGGAGAATTGCGGCGATGGATAGACCTCCAACAGGGAGGTTTATGTAAAAACACCTATCTTGGTAAATGTTTGTTCGAGCAGTGCTGCAGGACGTCTTTGGTGGTCATACCATCTCCAAGTGACATGCGATGTGAAAGCGCCACCGATCAATGGACCAGCGACGGTGGCAACACCCATAATAGCACTCATCATGCCTTGCAGCGCGGGTCGCTTGGCTAATGGGACAGTATAGACTATACACACAATCTAGGCGCTCACGTTAGCAGTCGAGCAGGCCCATTGAGAGGGCCAGGATAAGGAAAATATGTGTTTGAGCAATCTATCTCAAGCAAAGAACGGTAAGTACACTCAGAAAGGTTAAGGACTTATATTTCTAGCCATTATGCCTGCGGCTCCAACACCTGCAATCGCGCGGCCGACGATGAAAGTGATCGAGTTTGGCGCCGCACCGCAAATGGCAGAAGCCGTTTCAAATAGGATAACGCTCGCGATGAGCACAACTTTGGTAGGGAAGAAGGCATACAGTTTGCCAAAAAGGAGCTGAAAACAGCAGTTGGTCATATTGTAGGCACTGCCATACCAACCTACGTCGGACAAGGCGTTGAAATCATTACTGATGCTGGGAATCGCCTGGGAAGCAAAGTCAGCATTCAAATAGATCAGAGCCGTATTACTCACTGTTGATACGATAGTCCTGTCCAGGCCGACGAGGAATACGCACAAGAACACTGAGGCCAAAAGCAGTGTTGTTCTAAGGTTGAAGGTCGGTGCATCATCCTTTCGAGGCTGTGAATCGATGCTCAAATTTTTGATCTCCTGATCAATAGATTGGCGTACAGCTAATTGATTTGAATTTGTCATACTGGAGATTTGGGTCGAGTATCGTGTGTGCTCTGGACCTGAGGTAAATTCTAAAGAGCGAAGACTCTGGCATGAAGTGGAATGCCATTGTGGCGGCTTTGCGAATTTAAAAACGGATGCACCGAACTTCCAGAGGCTCGCGGACGTTATGGAGGTTACAGGCTTGAGGAGTCGAGGAGGAGAAGGATGGCGGAGGATAGGTAGGCACTAAGCCAAAAAGGGCGTTGAACGCGGAACTTACGTCTCATAACTTCCGAACAAGCTCCGCGCTGCCTCGACACCTGCTCATTGCCGTTTCTGAATTCTAGCACTTTACTTCAAATTTCACAAGAAGCTGGGCACGCTTCAAGGACTAGATCCCTAAGCGAATCTACATCTGCGCTGGTATTGATTACGACAGCTATGACCACACAAGAACACGCGAAATACGCGTGTGATTGTTGTCGTTCTCGGAAGTTGGCTTGCACAAGAGAGATTCCGGAGTGTTCGCGTTGTAAAGATCAAGAAATCGCGTGCGTCTACTCGCGCTCCGGTGTACTTCGACGCAGCAGAAAGCGTAAAGCCAGCCCGACGACTACGAAGGAACGCTTCAGTGCGAACGCTCGCAGTGGCCCTTACCAAAGAACGACATCGCCTGCTCGTCCTGACCAGGTGCGTGAGCTCACGATTGACAAGAGCCAATCCCATTGAAACCTACAATCACCATCGCGACGCGTCACAACTGACACTTGAGCTTAGGCCACGGTAACCGAAAGGTTGCAAAAGCTGGTCGGCAAAGAGCATATTTCACTCCGTGACCTTGCAAAGCTAATGAGCGAATATCACACAGTTTGGCAAGGTCAGCGCTCCATTACATTGTCAAACGTGAGCCAACCCTGTTGCAGATCCCAGCATTTTTGACGACCTGGCTAAAAATGCACGATCCCATTATTTTTCCTTTGGTAAGGAACAGCATCGAGTCTGGGTTGACGGTAAGCTTCGCATGCTTTGTGAAGATGCTTATTGACGTGTAATTAGAGATGTGTACCGCCGTTCGTCAAAGCCAGTTCGCCATCAGCTCCGTTCCTCCGGATGTGCTAGATGATTTTATCGCGTCAAAACCGGAACAAATTCGCGAGCGAGCATGGCTGGTGATGTTCTATAGCATCGCGCTGAGCAACCTTGATGGGAGCGAGTCATCAGCTTGCACTGCGCGGTTGAGGAGCAATCTCTGGCTGGCTTTCAACGATGTTAGGTTTCTTCTTGAGCCTAGTTTTCTGAACATCCACGCCCTAGTTACAATGACGTTGCACGCCGAGAAATATCTGGCGCCGTACGCTTGCTGGGCATTGATAAGTAAGGCATGTACGATGCTCATAGCGTTAGGCATAGGTGAGCTGATCAGAACTTATTTCGACATATGCGTGAACTAATCGGGAAATACACAGGCACACATGCTCACATCGACTCTACTACGAGGAAGCAGCGCGATGCTTTATTCTGGCGCTTGAACTCCTTGGATAAAGCCTTATCACTGATCCTAAGCCGGTCTCCAATATTTCAACGCGATCTGATGAACGCAGTGCCACTTCCAACAATGGAAGAGCTATTGTCCACTCGAAATCGTTTAGATGGTATGCCAATACTATTTGAAGCGCATTTCGACCATCAGATGAATTTGCTATCGCGCGTACAGGCCGAAGTATGGCATTGCTTACCGGGTCAAGAAACACAAAATGTAGATAAAGTTCGCAAAGACTTAGAATCGTGGTACACTGAGGCAACAAAGGTATGGCTTCTTCCTCTCAGTTTATCATGCCACTAACGATCTGGACAGATTCTCGAAGCGTCTGCGCTAGTAGAGATGCCTCTTCTAAGTACCCGTGGTCAGTTGTCCGTCGATCTTCGCTTGCAAATATTGCTTCTTAATTATTATTACCTTGATGTATTACTCATGGTTGCCTCGAAAGATCTCAGATCACAATGCGTCGTCCCGGCGCAGAAGCTGCTAGACCTACTTCCTCATCTCGGGGAGCTTCTATCGTACGATACAAAAGAAACGCATACTTGCATGCTATGGGAATGGCTGCATTACCCCATGATGGCTTTTGGGACTCTTTGGGGTCAGGTCCTATCGAAGGGCGTAAGTAGTCACGAACAGAGTGAACGCATTCTCAAAGTAAGTAGATCTACAATGCGGCTTTTATAACGCCTGAGGCCATCACGAGGTATCGTGCCAGCTGATCAGGACACGTTGTCTAGCTGTTCTAGCGCAATCGGATTGTTGTGCCCTGAAGACAATTCCCGATGCTCATCATTGATAGAAACTGCATAATGTACCGAAGTACCTGGAGCGTCTCGAGTCGCGACACATCATCATTGGCGGAAAGCTCAAGGGCATCACAGAAAGGATCATTCACCACGTGAGCGCCATTTATGACGCGAGTTCTCCAACACAGCAACGCGTAGCTGCAAAAGATGATACGGCCGACTCCGCAACAAATCAGTCACGTACGTATCCTTCGAGCACTATCGATCCTTTCGACATGCCAAGCACATCAACAGATGCGACGTTCAATGCTCCAGTGGAGGATTTGATGCCTTTACCAGACGACTTCTTCTTGGATCCCTCGTTCGATTGGTTTTCCTGGGAAGATCAGGTCAGTCTTTGAAGCTCAAAGAACTGCCAATGACAAGTTAGATTTCACAGAAGAGCCAAGCTCGGGCATGGAAGTGTGATTTTCTGGGCTTCAGGGCATCTCGCAATCTATAGTTCGCCAAATCACATAGCCTTCCACAGCAGTGCATATTGCCCGCAAAGCACCGCGAAAGACAGCTGATGCAGTTAACATTACGCAGACCTTCGCAATCAAAAACACGATAGGCAATGGCGATTTGACGCCTGGCGGCTTGTGCACAACAAGCCCGGGATACGTGGCATGAAAAAAGCCCATGGTGCCAAAGGTGCTGCTGTGCGTAAAAAGTGAGACGCCGAATTAAAAGGAAAACTTGTGCACAGATTCAAATCGCGCTGTATGCGTCCATGCGATAGTTTTGCAGGGATGTGTTGTCCTACCCAAAGGGCCGGGCCAGAACCGGGTGGCTGCCCTGCCAGGCCACTGTGAGTTGGCGATATGAAGGGAATGATACAGTAACGAGGAACTAGTGGGCAAAGTGGCAAATTAACAATCTACTGTTATTTTCGATGCGATTTTCAACACAAGTTCCCTCTAGGGATTCGCTAGTCTTAGTTAGATACGATATACTGCTGGAACAAAGAAAGCGGAGACTGCTGGTATGGAGGCCGGAATTTCAAATTGACATTTCCATCGTCGTGCCTGCTTCTCTAGAGCGCTCAGCTGACAGACAGGATGCCGATATCAGGATGACAGTATCACTGGGTTTCCGAGCTCGCCCCTCAGCGACACCAGAAGCTTCTGAGCTATCTAGTCGGTGAGAGAAGTCAATGGAACCCTTGATACAGTCTGACAACGAGTCGCAGGCTGGATGTTTGCTATTGGATGGCAGTGTGCCATGGCAGCCACAGCGCTCGCGACGACTCAACAACTGCATGGTCTCATAGCTCTAAATGTGCCAGGATACTCTTTCAAGCCATGGCATAGCACGCTGTTTTACATCGCTGGTACGTCCTTTTCATTCTTGTGAAACATACTTTCCGCCCGAAAACTACCCGTCATCGAAGGGATCGGAATGATCTTATACATCTCTGGATTCTTGGCCTTTATCATTGTCTTGTGGGTCGTGGCTCTATATACAAATATAAAGGATGTCTGGATAAAGTTCGAAGATAATAGTGGCTGGGGGAATGCTGGTCTGAGTACCCTGGTTGGTGTCCTTGGGCCACTTTTTACTTTGGCCGGCTCCGACTCTTCTTGCCACATATCCGAGGAGACCGTCGATGCAGCATGGGTATTGCCACGCGCTATGGTGGCAACTGGTGTACTCAACTAAACTATCGATTTCATCATGACATTCACTGTCACGTCGTCGTTGCGAAACGACGTCACTGAATTATCACAACGACGTGGTCCAGGTACGTCCAGACTACGGTGTTCCTGTCAATGCTGTTCTAGCGATCTTGGCCATTACTACCCTTCTTTCACTCAACATCCTCGGCTCGTCGATAGCGTTCAACATCATAACTTCTCTGGGCCTGCTCGGACTCGTCATATCTTACCTCATTATAGTATCCTGTATCCTAGCCAATCGGCTCCAGGCTCCTCACGACCTCGTTCGAGCTCGATTCAGCCTGCGCCGAGCGGGAAACCTCATCAACGTGTTCGCCCTGTGCTTTCTGTCCCTCTTGTCTGTGTTCATATGCTTTCCTGCTTTGCCAAACCCAACCGCAGAGAGCATGAATTGGGGCTGTGTGATGTTTAGCAGCCTGGTGGTTGTTGCATTGGGATGGTACTGGGTGGCCGGAAGGCACACATTTGGGCCTGTAGCGACGGTGAAAGAGGTGTAACTCAACTAATGTTTCAGGAGACAGCGTGAGAAGAATGCGTTCCATAATTCTAGAATGGATGTAGCGTCGCTCGTGCAATGCGCTCCCTCTTTCCTACCACCTTCGCTATAATCAGAACGTCTTTCCCTTCTTCCGCTTATGCACCAACCACCGCCTACTAACATCAAACATGATGCGGCTCCACGATCGCGTGATGATCTTTCCTTCGAAGGTGCCGCTGAAGAAACTGAAAAGGAACAGCAGAACCATGCTGACGGCTAGAACCACAGCAAACGCCCACCAGTAGCTCCTCACCGTGAACTCCAAGCCCGCAAACTGGATTGAGAAGTACCCCGTCATTAGTGTGACAGGCATGAAGACGATGGTCACTTTCGCGAGAAGAAGTGTGACTCTGGTGAGGCGTTCTACGCTGAAGGATTCCTTGATGGCGATGAGATTGAAATTCTGGTAGTGGTGTCAGTCGGGCGAAGCAATGAACTGGAGCAGCTGTGTTGGACGTACCATCATGACGAGGGAGTCCTTTTGGTCAATGCATTCCTGGATCTCGCTCAGAGCATACAGCTTGATCCTGTCCTTCAGGCGTTCAAATCTGGCACGAGCAGCTGAGCTAAGAGAAACACCTAACAGGCTATCTGCTTCCGGGACTTGCGGTCCTGACGAGTTGATGGGTATCGAAGAGGCGAGCGATTCCATGCCGGATACGATGTGGGAATTTTTAAGTGAAGCAAGTGTAGCTTCCTGTTTCTTCAGAACACGGTCGATGATCATCTCGTAGGCTAAATAGACGCGCTTGAGAACAGAGAGTTGGCAGCCGATGTGATGTAGCTGATCCACGTGCTCCAGATTTGCGCGTACCAGCATCTCTCGTCTCTAGTAAAGCTTTAACAAATAACAAGACGGCATAGAAATGGGGACTTACCAGACGGTCGAGTTCAGCGGCATAACCATGTTCGCGACGTGTGACGAGGCTATACGTTGTGAACCAGTCCTCAAACAGGTAGTAAAAAAGCAGACCAGGAGCATCAGTCGGTCGGTGCGCGGTCTCCTCATCGCTGTTGCCTATACGATGTCGGATAGGTAGCATGATCAGGGAGGCTTCTCGCAAAGGCGTTGGTGCCTTTGTCAATTGACGGAAGACGCTCACTAGGTTCCTCCGTGTTGTGTACAGTGTCTTTAGATCGGATGACTGTAGGTTGCCATTAGTAAAAGGGAATGGGTCCTCAGATATAGATATGACAGTCTTGTCTTCAGTAAGAAGAAGCCAATTCCATACGCGCTTGGCCAAGGGCATGTCCCGGCTCTTGTCGACCTCATCGTTGTGGTCATGAGGCTTCTTGGTACGGACATCATGGAGTGAGTTATACCCGAGACAAACGACTGAGTGGTGTCAATCAGATGTAAGGTTAGATTTAAAGCTAAATGGATAGAGGAAACTCACAACGCCGTCCCCAGTCAACAGTTGACCAGTGCCATACTTCGTCCACAATGTGGTAGTGACTTAGATCTCGCACCATATCTAATTGGGTAGAGTGCATCATCTCGGTCATACCGATGCTTTCCTCCGAATCAACGTTGTCTGTCTCTTTTGCTGCTGACGATGCCTTCGATCGTTGCGACCTTCGAGATCTAGCTGAGCCGAGCGTAATTGAGCTCTTCTCTGGATTCCAAGCGCTCGAACGTGGCGACAGTGGCTCGGAAGCCATCATGCCCAACAACCTCGGTGAGAAATCGTAATGTTTGGCTAGAGCATGAAGCACATCTTTCTGAAGGTGGGGCACCCATAGGTTGATCCATCGCGTGTGAAGATTTGCTGGCCTTGGTACTGAGAGTAGTCGCGAAACGGAGTGCGAACTTAAGTCGAAAGCGCAATATGCGTCGTCATCGCCAAAATCGATAACAAAGTTGCTACTGCGCGGATTGCGTGTTTGCCGGTCGAATAGGTCGAAGTTTCGTTCATTGTCGAAATCGTGAAAAGAGGCCAGAACTTCTTCGTCGTCGAAATCCTCGTAGTACGCGGGAAGCCTTTCCGCTGGTGATGCAGGTCGCAACGGCGCATTCATAGTTCACTTACAGGAATGAGATGTTATATCAGCGGTAGCTAACAAGAGGACACGGAGCTTTTGCCCATGGTGGTCTTCTTCCCACAGCCTCGTGTGATGAGAGCTCGTGCCCTGTCCAGGCACCCTGGGATGCTACATGATGCTGGTCACGCGAGCATTTGGCACCGGCAGGCGGTCTCAGATAGGAGGCTGCTCTCCGCATGCGGGGGGCGGTGCAATGCGTCTCTGCGCACGCAGCAACTGAACCACGATCAGAAGCAAAGAACCGTATTCAAGTGAAAGCAGGTCAAGCACAAGTGTTGTGAGGAGTACAGGGACATGCAACGATCCGTGATCACTTGACGCATCGCGACGTTAAGGAACTAGCGCGGTCCCAATCGCGTTAGGGGGATGAGTCTTTTCCAGATCAGGACAAGCGCAGTAAGTCAACATCAAGACCCGTGGTGCTGTGCCCAAGCGATCCCGTTCGTGCGCATTGGCGCTGGAGTGTTCATATAGGCGGTAGATGGTAGTTGGCCTTCACCAAAGCGTTCATTTATTGCCTATGGTAGTGCTACAGCCGTGTAGATAGGTGTGCGTGACCTTCCAGCCTGACCTCAACTGCACATGGTGCCTGAAATCCCAACAATCTGCGGGATATCAGGAATCGCATGCGTTGACTTCCAGACCAAGCAACTCAAAATCAATTATTTCGCCCCTCTTGGAAAGACTCAACCCTATCCTCAGCAGATTTCTCTTCATGAACGGATCCGATCTTATCGTCTGTCGCAGCCTGGTTTACCAGTCCCTCGTCGATGAAGCGTTTGGTCATGGAAGTATGCGGGATCTTGTATCTCGAATCGTTGTTGTAACCACTGTGATATGTCAGTATAGGGTACCGTATATAATTCAGGAAGGGGGCGTACAATATGAGATCCATTTGATCCAGAGTCAATGCCTTGGTTTCAGGCAATAAGAAGTAGGCCCACACTGTGGCCAAGAGCATCCACCCAGCGAAAAAGTACCACGTGCCAAATCCGAACGAAGCGAAAATGTATGGGAGCGCTTTGGTAACGGGAAACTGGATGGCCCACTGCACAAGCGCTGCCCATGTGCCGCTAAACACACGAAGGGCACCCGGGAAGATCTCGGCGCTGACAATCCATGGAATACCGTTGAGGCCGAAGGACCAGCTGGAATAACTTGTTAGCTTCCGCTGTTGGAACTCGCGCTATTTTGAGGACTCACAAGATGGAGTAGATCATTATCATTCCCGTTGCAGCCCTGCCACCAGCAACAGTGGAAGCAGATAGTTCTTCTCCTGCAGCTAATTTTGCTGCTGGATTTCCAATCTTCACGTAGGTTCCGACTATCCATAAGCAGACAGAGCACACGAAACTTGAGACAATGACCGGCCGACGGCGTCCGATCAGATCGATGAGGAAGACGTAGTAGATGATAGATGCGATCGCTAAATACTGTGAGCAGAGTTCTCTCGAGGCATCGGGTTGGAAATACCTTTGACCAAACCATAAATACCCGTGTACAAAGCAACATCCGTGATCCCCAGTGAGCCAAAGAGTGTCGGCGAGTAGTAGTTAATAGCGGACGCACCCGAGAGGTTGTTGAGCGTGAACATGCAAAATACGAGAAACACACGGTTTCGCATACCCTTGCGACTGAATTCGCTCAGTGCACCGCGGAAATGTGCCCATGCACCAAAGCCGTAACGTTGCGAAATGATTGCCTCTTCAGCAAGCCTATTCCTCATAGCCTGAAGGTCTTCTTGGACGTCTGTCTGGGTCAGACAGATAATATGACAGCAAACCATATCACTTACATGGGTGTTCGATTGGCAGCTTCCTCAAATCGACCAGGACCTTGTAAGCCTGCTCATCTTTATTCTTACGAAGCAGCCAAAGAGGGCTTTCGTGAAGAAAGAACCCTCCAATCAAGAGCATACCTCCTGGCACCAATTGGAAAGCCATGGGAATGCGCCAGCTTGTAGCAGAGTCGGAAGAAATGTTTTGTGAGATTCCATAGTTGATCCAGAACCCAACAACAGAGCCGACTTGATAAGCCACCTCGAAGAGACCTGTCAAGATGCCTCGAATAGATGAGATGGAGAGCTCAGCAATATAGCTTGGCACGGTCGCGGTAATGGCTCCGCAGGCGATGCCTGTGAGAACGCGACCAGTGTATATGTAGGAGAGTTGGTTCGTTGCTACAGTCATCAAGATCGCGCCGATGACGAAGGTAAGAACATTGATCTGAAGCGCCCACTTTCGACCAAGGCGTTCAGTGACTAGTACCGTGTCAAATGAGTATCGAGGCAAGAATCCGAGTTACTTACGGAAGAAGCAGAAGACGGCGCCCCAGAAAGCTCCGGCTTGGAAAGCACTGGTGATGTTGCTGTTGATTGAGTTCGAGTTCTCTTTTGTAATGCCAAAACTTTTCTTGAAACTGCTGCGAGCAAGAGTAGTTCCGACAAAGGCCGAATCGTAGCCGAAACTGCGGGAGAGATGACTTAGTCATTATACCGTAAACCAGTTTTACATATACTCACAGCATAGAGCCAGTTGCAATGATCGCCGCCTCTGTATACAGCCGCCAGTTGTATACCTCCTTAGGAGTCGGCCGATCCTCTACCGCACGAAAGCCTCCCATGATGCCCAGGTGGTGCGCAAAGCGAATGGGGTGTCAAGAACCTGAGAAGCTGCACACACAGCGTATCAAAACAGAGTGCTTTGGAAACGAAGATCCACACGCAGGAACAAGCACCACTATGTATAGTTGCGCTTGTCTAAGGCAATACCCCAGAGGAACCCCGTGGGGCAAAGTACGTCGCTCCGAACTTCTGGAACCGAAGCCACCATCGCCTGCAATGTGCCGCAACCATGCTGGTGCGGTCTGCGCAGACTTAGAATTTAGTCATTAGCATCGGTTGCCAGGAAATGAAAGCGAGGCGAGGCGAGGCGAGGCGACTGGCGACGTTGGTAGCGAGCCGACGGGATCGGAGGCCGGCGATTGGCCAGCCTACCCCCGAGCGCAAGGTAGTTTCCTTGCGAAGAGCCGACCATGCTCGCTACAGTGCCGGAACTGCGGAAAAGACATAGGAGAAATGAAGAAGGCACGATCAGTCTAAAATCGGGAAATGTATCGGGAATATTCTTCGATTCGGCTGGTGTATAGCAATAGGGACCATCCTGGTCGATGATGAAGTAGCATAACATAATAATTGATCACCGATTTCTAGATTTACCGAGCGCATTATGTATGGCATAATATAGTAATTCATGAGTGCGAGAAGCACTATGACTTCGTCAGTGCCGTCTCAACCTTATTCAAAGGTTCCACCACTCCAGTAATCCACGCCTGCTTCTTCGCATCCGTGAATTGTGGATAGGGCCGCCTGCAGTGGCACGACTCCAACGGATACCCTCTGATCTTTGCTACAACCCACTTTGTCCCGTTGATTCCTCCCTTGCCAAAACCCCATTCCATCTGTGCCAACTTGAGTTGAGCAGCCTCGGCTTCTCGGATTTTGTCCGATTTGTATAAGTTGTAAATGTTGATACACACCTTGATAGAGTTAGTAAGTGTGAACTGGGGGGCTTCGCGGTAGTCATACCTTTGGATAGAGGTTTCCGACGCCTGTGATCGTGCCAGTGCTTCCAACCGCCATGGCCGGCACCAGCCAATCACTCTGCCCAGCCAGCGCGCAAAATTCCTCGGGCTCAAACTGCGCTCGTACCCGAGCAACTTTCGCGATACCACCACAGGTGAGCTTGACTCCCACGATGTTGGGATGTTGGCCTAGTGTAGCCAGCATCTCCGAATTGACATCAAGGCCGGCGACGACACCCGGGAAGTTGTAGATGAGCACGGGAATAGGCGAAGCGTCCGCAAGCTCTTGGAAGAAGCTGACAATCGCGTCTTCGTTCATGGCAAGATGGAAGTAGCTTGGCACCAGAACCAGGGCGAAATCGGCGTCTGCTTCGGCGGCAAGTCTTGCTTCTGCGACTACATCTCGTGTACATCCACCGCCGCAGCCGATTGTGATGGGAAGGTCGGGTCGTCCGAGTTCGGTCGCAACGGATCGTGCTAGCTTGACTAGTCTTGTCTTTTCGTATGTCGTGAGGGTGATGGCTTCGCCATTTGTTCCGGCAATTACGACTAGAAAGTCATTAGTATGGCATCACACAGGAAGGAAACAAAAGCTCTGTTATGTACTTACTACCGTGAAGTCCTGAAGCGACTAAAAACTCCAAATGCTTCTTTTGAAGATCCCAGTCTATCTCTTGATTTGGATCATTCTTGAACCAAGTCAGACAAGGAACGTGAACACCTGGAGGGAATGACCTTCCGCCTGGTGATGTGGATGTTTCGATGGAGCCCATGGTGTGTTTTAAAAGTTGATCTTTGCTTTTGGGAGTTATACAGCAGATTCAAGTGCGGGCTGAGAATGATCTTTTAGTTTTGCGAGTGAGCAAAACTGGGGTGTTCAAGAACAATGGCGGGGACATTGGAGACTTTTCCCCAACTTCCCGACATCCCCGCATCGACGCGACGCGGCGTGGGTCTCAGAGCGCGTGCTCAGCCGATGCTCTCGCGTACGCAGAGCTGGCGTGTCTCGTCGCGATATCGACTAGTGGCAATGTGAATGTGTCGGCTACGCTAGACCTTTAAATCACTAGCGTAGCCGACAAGAACTAGATGACTTCTACAGTCGATCTTGCGCTCTGCATGACTGATATGTGGGCGATTGAAACGTCGCAAATGACGAAATCTTGCTTGTTTAGCATATGTCACGCCGTGTTGAGTAGTGTGCGTGTAAGAGGACCAGTAAGATGAACGACGTCGCCAGATTCTGCGTTGAGTCGGTGTATCTTCTCGAAGCGGAGCGATTACTAGCTGTGAGTTTTCAGCGATTGCAATGCCAAACAGAAAAAGGACTGCCGCAGCCCAGATGAAGTAGAGTTGTGAGAGACGATAGTCTTCGTGGTAGACAGAGGGACGCGCATTGTTGTCGTCAGTTCAGACGATCGCGAAACAAGAATCGAAAATAGAGTGCATAACGGAGCGTATGTCAACTCTCGTCTTACTCGCATCCTGTCTTGTCTGCACTTCTTCTAGCACTTGCGCTGTGATGCGGGCATTCGTGGCTACCTTCTCCATTCGCATGATCTGTTCTTTGATCCAGGCTCTTTCACTTTGACTATGCTCCTCGGAACCCAGCATGAGAAGCGGCCACAGCATGTTCACGGGCAAAGCTTCATGCTCGCTTAGGCCTTCTTCCATCAGTTTGGCTAGGTCACGGATGGACCGAAGTGCTTCTGATGCTTCGCTAGTAAGAGGGAGAGACTTGTATGCAACGCGATGCAGATGTATCCTGCTGGCGTGGAAATTGGCAAGATAGGATCTGAATGACTTGGTGATGGTTGTTGCCAAATTCTCTGAGACGTGAGGCGTAGTCAATTTGCCTGAGATTGCGTAGTCCATTAATGGCGGCCTGTTTTCGTAGAGCTCCCGCAAATCTTTAGTGATTCTTGCGGCAATGTTCATAACCTCAGTCTCGTCTTCCACTGTCCCTCTGGGCCTGTGCCACGGATCGATCTTGGAAATGCGGCCCATGAAGCTCTGCACCTTTTGGAAGAATATGATTCCTGGGTGGTAAAGGAGTTGAAACAAGACGTCTTCAATGTCCCCGTCTTGTGTATCATCATCTCGATCGGCATCGCCTTGAAAGCTTGAAGGCGACGGTTTGACGAGCAAGTCCTCTTCCTGGTCTGATAGGAAGAGGCCGTCACCACCGGCAGAGACTGCGCGAGCGTCGACCAGTCTTATCCATAGCAATAAACGTATCTCAAGTGCGCGAAAACCAGCTTTGTCTCGTTGCTTGAAAATCGTGTGCGCCTCTTTGAGGCACTTGTGGGCAGCTTCTACCCGACCCTCCAGGATATCGACGTAACTGAGGAAGAACAGAGTCGCGAGAAGACTCTCGCGGCCATGTCCGGGACTTGTTGCGGTGCTGATATCCTCGAACTTAGACAGCTCCGACATAGCTTTGGCGTAGTGGTTTTGCGTACTCTGTAGCCAGGATCGTTCCTGTCGACGAAGCAGAAGCTCAGAGAAGGCCATAACTGCGTATCGTACCATTGCGGAAGTATTGCACAGTCCCATGAGTATTTGACGCATAGTAGACCACTTCTGTTGCGTCTCGACTTGAGACAAGATTGGCGGGACATGGGTGCGAGTAAAGTAATCCAATAGCAAGCGATCTTCGGCTGTTTGGTGACTTGTTGACGTCTGTTCCGGCATCAATATGGAGGGCTCCACAGTCCTGACGGAGACTGGGGGTTCCAAAACCCCCGAATCTTGATTGCTATTGGACGCGGGTGATGGTTCAGGAAGGAGCGGTAGAGGCTGCATACCTTCCAACATACTCGTGTCCTAGGTCTGATAAGCCTGTTTAAAATGTCACGTGGAAACCCACCCATACCATTTGTTGATATGTGGCGTTCATATTGTTTCCTGCATATGCTCCGCTACCCATATTATGGCTTTGCCACAGATCGGAAGTATCCCACATGAAGCTTGCATAGTCAAAGACTTGATCCACAGCATCAGTTGAGAAATTCCCGAATGGATCTAATGCGGGAGCTCCGTTGCTAACGATGGTCTCTGGGGTCGAAACAACGACTTCCTGCTGCATCGACCCCGGTCTGTGGACTGGGCGCCACTTGCACTCAAGGTTCAGTCGTTCACAGTGTGAGCACCGGGGCCGCTGTTCGCTACATCTCACTTTTCGTCGCCTATCACACCTATCAGTGCAGGGTCATGACTTTTGGACTTTCGAATGTACCGGCAAGTTAAGCATCCATTTTTGGAGCGTGGCGGTCGTCGAACCGACGAATACTGGGCCGGGCTTTGGCTGCCATTGCTCGCACCCACCGAGCTCATTTCATTCATCAAGGTATGGAGGCAACACAGAGCGACATGCGCCTTTTGAAATCGTGAGCGGTCACATGCAGACCGTCTCTGGTGATGTGCATTTCGTGTTGTGGCGCGATGTTCTTAGTTCCCCAGTCTACACGAGTCAGTTTAGCTCCATGCACCTATTGATCGGAATCTTGTAAATGGAATGCTGGACAGACCCATAACACCTCGCTCAACTTGCCCTTTGGTTACAACGCAGCATATAATATGTTAGTTGATATAGCCATAGGGATCAATGGGTCGATAGTATACTTGAATTAACTAGGCTGATACTACGAAGAGTGCTTTATCAATGCGCAGAAGACTAGAAAAACGACAAATGCTGAATTTATGCGCACGACAACTAAACAACCCGAGCGTCGTACGATTTGATTGACGTGCACCTGTATACCGATGTGAAACCTTGCTTGATATTGGGTCGGTCACGGAGCTCTACTGGCATACCAGACCTTGGCCTCATGATTGTAGGTCCCTAAAAGTATGAGCTTCAACAGGTGTAAGCACAATCATATAAGAAGCATCTTCTCGCTAACCTCGTACCGATCTTCTGATGCCCGGGACTACTGTTTGTGCTTGTCTCCGTCCTCCATTGCCGTACACTTGTACCGGACTTGCCGTCTCACATGCGCTCTATTGACCCAGCCCCTTATGCCCTCCTTATCTGCCACTTTATGTTCGTAATGCTCACTTCTTCGCCTGCCTTCTCATCATAATCGAACCACTCGCCCTCATCCAGGTCGATGGAAGCGAACTTTGTCCCCGACTCGATTCCCTTGGCCTCAAACTCGCCCTTCGTCCGTTTAGCATCTTTCCTGACCCAGCGTCTACGTCTCTCCACTTACCTCAGCCTTGAACTCGGTGAATTCCAACCCTCTGCAATCGAACTCGAGTATGTTCACCGTCTTGGGCGGATCGGATTGCTCGTAGGCGGCCGGCGCTGCCTTGATGTTCGCATTGTGTTCTCTCTGCGAGTTTTTAGTGCGAGCATGACATACCGGGGAGGGGCGGTATGGACCTTACAATTCTTGCACTTCCACACGAAGTTGGCTTCGGCTTTGCTACCGCTCATCTCGTTCATTTCCTGTGCTGTGGTAAGAAAAAGTAGCTGTGTGAAGCCATGAAGACATTCGTACGAAGCGTGTCATGGTGACAAAGTTGGGGTGCGTCTCGCGACATGACGTGCACTGCACTTTGAAGGTGTAGTGGAAGGGCGAGTCTTCGGTGTCGATGGGGCGGAGGTCGGTGACGCTGGGCGGGGTGAGCTATGCTTCAGAGAAATTGGACTAATCTACTTACCCGTTCAGCTCAGCGGAGAGAGCAAGTGCGAGCACCATGTTGGCAGTGATGCGGACTGGAGATTTCGGTCTCTTTCGCAGCGAGCTCGAGCATGAAGCTCTTTGCGGGGGCGGGGTGGTTGCTTACGCCTGATTGGCCGCGGAATCTGGGCTTGGCGAACGGAATTTGGGATATCGTTTTGGAGCTCTCACCGCGCGCAACACCCACGGTCGCGAATAGCGTCACACCTCCACCCCTACTCGCGTTCACACAGAAAGACTGAAATTGTCGCAATCATGAGTGTAAGCTGCGCACATTGTTCCAACCGCTCTGCTCGTTGCAGCGCTAACCCACCACCAGGCTCCAGTCGCGCCCTTCAACCCCCGACCTATGCTCCAGAGCTTGTATGTTGGGACGCTCACTCTGCGGATATACTCAATCGCTGACCTTGCATAGGGTCGACAAAGATATCCTCGTGCGCCTGAAGTGGGGCGAGACCGAGTACAAGGGCCGCCTTGTTTCCGTCGACCTCTACATGAACATCCAGCTCAACAACACGGAAGAATTCATCAATGGACAGAGCTCAGGACAACTGGGGCAGGTGCTGATAAGGTATGCATATACGAGGCGACTGGGTTGGACGCACAGAACGCTGACAAGGAACAGGTGTAACAACGTACTCTGGATTGGAGCGGCAGACCAGGTTGAGCCGAAGGCATCAAAAGACACGGCCATGTCGGGTTGAGAGAGGCTCGTTGGGTTCAACAGTCATCCTTCGAGAAGAAAGGCAGCGAGGATTGAAGGTCGCCACGCGGAAACGACGTACGCGACAACGGCGTCTTGGCTATACGAGGCGACGCACGAACGGCGACGAGACCACGCGCAATACTACTTTGATACCACGAGAACAGTTGGCGTGGGAGAGGCAAACCGGCGGCGTCAGTGGCATTGGGCCTACAGAGCCCGAAAGAATCTACTCGATCTCTTCTACAATCAGCCCCTTCCTGCGCGTGCCCCGTTGTTCCGAGAGAGGTTGTACGTTCAACCCTTGCAGATGTCCTTCGAGGCCCAGATCGGGTCCGAGTCTGAGTCCTTCATCCCGGATCTTGTACAACTTCTTCATGCGCCATGTCTCCAAGCCCTCTACCACATTGCCCGCGTGGTCCCTGACCAGGCCGTCTACATCATCGTCTCTTGCCCACCGCATCACTCTCTCCACCTCCTCCATCTGGCGCGCCCCCAAACCTGCTACACTCTCTTTCCCCTCTTCAAGCAGCCCGTCCATACCCCTCAACAAGCCCATAACAACCAGCACCGCAGCCCGTCTGAGTATCCCCTTCGCCTCGGCAGTCTCTATCGTAACAATTTGCAGAACCATCTGCAGCGCCGCGTCCACCGTAACCTGACTCAGCAGCTCAAGCCGCTTCTCCAGCACACTGCCCAGAACACTAAGCGCAGAAGCACGAACCCTTACGTCCTCTTCTATCCCCGTGTCTTCCCACCCCTGCACAATCTTGAACAGCGCATCACGCTCTGCTTGTTCGGCAGCGTTGTGTGCTTCTGGGTCGAGTAGGTTCGGAATTGGGCCGCCCCACGCGGCCTCCCCTTCTTCCTGATCTTTTCGCTCTATTTCCAGGAGTTCGTTGCGCTTGGCTAACGTCTTCTTGCGTTGACCGCGTCGCGAAGCCAGCGATAATGTTGCCTCAATAATCAGCTTCAGGCTCGTGTACTTGGTGGATACAGCCGTGTCAGAGAGCCAAAACGCATCCTCCGCAACAAAGTTGTTCAGAATCTCGCCAACGCGAAGTCGAAAGTCGAGCGCCTCCTCGATCTCCTTCTCTTTCTTGAGACGCAGCGAGCGCTCGTCGATGTCCACGAAGGCGTCGACGAGGATGCGAACGGTGGGGTTAGGCGCGCGGACTGTCAGCTCTACGACGGCGGGGATGGCTGCGGTGTGTACATAAGATTCGCCGTCTGCTACGGATGCTGAGAGTATTGTGTGTGTCAGAGAAGGTATGTCGAGGATTGGGAAGGCCAGAGGATCCTGGACTAGTTTGCGTATGGCTGACAGAGCCCAGACACGATTGGGTGGTTCCGGTGAGACTATATCTGTGAGCGCGGTCTTCAAGGTTACGCGATGCTGGGCTAGCGGGTCTGCTGTAGGTGTCGATGCGGAGTTTGGCTGGATGGTCTGCAGGATGTTCGCTGCTGCATTACGAATCAGAGGCGGAATCGGGAGCTCGTGGCTCGACTGCGAGAGGTGTTGTAGAGAAGGAAGCATTGAACCAATGACTTCGGCAATTTCTGGCGTCTGTTGGAAACCGGGTGACGAGATGATCGTGCTGATGATACTGATGGCAAATGACACGAGATCCTCGGAACCACCATCACTACTCTCAGCAGGCGTGGCCGACGATGCCTGCGCAATTTTGCCCAGATTTGCGCGGGTTGGCTTGTTCCTACTTTTCAGGTCTTTTATCTTTACCTTGTGTTCTTGTACGAAGTTGTGCAAAAGCTGACCCATGAGCTCAATGATGTGCTGAGGACTACGAGCAAATTTCTCCTTGAATTGCGTCGCCAGTGCTTCCGAGAACTTTGCGTCCACAAGGGCCGAGAGTGGATCCACATCAGGTTCACTCGTCAGTGAAGTCGCTGATCGTGAATCTGGTGATAGCCAACGTTTGGTGGATTGTATGAAAATTGCACCCGCAGTGGAATCTTCAACATTGGCTTCCACCAGCAAAGAAACGAGGACGCTGACGTACTGGTCGACGCTGGCCATTCGAGAAAGCAGATCTCCCATGTTCCCCAGATTGTCGTTGACCGGAGTTCGTGTACGGATTTCGACGCCACCTTGGGAACCTGGAGCAAAAGTCCAAGAAGGCTCGCCATCCCAGAAAAGATTTCTTGAGATGTTACCGACCCGCGGTACCTCGCACGCGAGAGTCAAGTACCGGAGGAGGATCGTACGAGGAAGCATT
This sequence comes from Paraphaeosphaeria sporulosa, assembly GCF_001642045.1. Classification (NCBI taxonomy): domain Eukaryota; kingdom Fungi; phylum Ascomycota; class Dothideomycetes; order Pleosporales; family Didymosphaeriaceae; genus Paraphaeosphaeria; species Paraphaeosphaeria sporulosa. The sequence goes on along the minus strand of NW_017253360.1, from coordinate 4,331,469 downwards.
GACCATCCCTTATCTAGAGATGGGTGAGACGATGCGTAGGAGATAAGTCCCCACAGCGGTAGATGGATCGGCCCAACGAGTCGTTTCAGAACGCCAGCATGCGAGTATGAAGAGGTGAGGGTAGCCAGTCGACTTAAAGCACGACGCAGATTCTTTTCATCCACAATGATCTGGCCCAGTGCGTTCTTCTTCGGGTCGCTTGTTTGGCTTGTCGTTGGGTAGATCGTTTCAAGCAACGGTCTGGCAAAGAGTTCCCAGCCGATTGTCTTTGGTGCACCGATGCTCTTTTTGTTCAGTATGCCCCCTGCAATGATCTGGCCAGCTGCACGGCTAAGCTCTTGGCCCTCGTTTCCATCCAGTAAGTTGAGCAGCTGGGGTGCAAGCTGAGTGAACCATTCATCCTGAGTCATCTCGACAGGGACAGAAGATAGTAATCGTGCTGCTTGGGTGATAGATTCCAGTGGTAGCGGCAGCTTCGACTGCGGCCCTGAGGCGTCTTGCGGTACTTGAGAATTCTTGGACAAGTACGACAATGCCAAGAATTCTACTGTATGCCGCACACCGTATGGTCGAAGAGGGATCAGGGTGAGCTCCTTCGTCAGCCGCGCCTTCCACCATGGTGGAACATCCTGTTGCAACAGTGAGGTCAAGATAGGGAGTAATCTGGAGACAGGTGTAGTAGCAATTAATTTCTCATAAGCTGGTGTGTATCGGGAATGCAAAGTTTCACTCGATTGCGGCGAAAACGAGAGTTCTGCGAGCGCAGATATGACGTCTGGGAAAATTCGTTGGACGAGAAGCGGTTGCACACCCGCACCGTCTAGCGCAATGATCGGGATCAAAACATCGATAGCATGCGAGAGAGGATCCCGCTCAGGACTAGGCTGGACTGGTATCGAGACTACTAAAACAGATTTCGGCCGCTGGCTAAAGATGATACCTTTGGATAGGTAAGGTAGGATACCGATCGAGGTGATGAGATCGAGCAGGCCATATACAACGCCAACGAGAGACCCATCATACGGTTCGTCCGGAGCAGCAACCTGTTCGGCGGTGTTTATTGCTTGCAGGTGGGCGAGCGACTCTTGAAGAAGATGTGGAAACTCGCTGGCTTCTTGCTGGGGTACGGTTCCCTTCCCGAGGAACGGCCCGATAAACTGGATAGCTGCATCTATCGCATTCTCTACCGCACTCATATCTTCGTGCGCGGGACCCTCTGGAATTCGGTTCAGACGTTGAAGTTGTGGCAATGAACGGTGGTCCTTTGATTGTTCAGCATCTGAAAACAAAACCTAGCGGCGGCGTGACGGCGCGAATGACGCTAAGCCTAATTATACTTGGCGCGCTCCTGTCGAACGCGTCGACCAGCCACCCCTAGCTTTGATGTATCGTAGGCCCTGCTCCCCTTCGACAGCAACAACCTCGTTCGATTCGACACTGCATGGCGTCTATCTTTGCCCACATGCCGCCGCTTTCTTAATCGCACCACTACTGGAGTCTGGATTGCGACCCACCATTGGCAACTTTTGACCATGTCAACAACTGCGGGACGGCGCGCAACGACCTTTCCACCCACCAGATCTTCTCTCGCTTGCATTGCAAGCTGCATTCGCATGTCACTTTCCTCATAGTTGCCGATGTCCGTCTTCCACTTGGAATGCTTTGCGGCGCCTCGCGTACGTGCATTAGTCGGCACACACCTGAGCCTCTCGTACAGTCTCAATGGGTTGTCTCCATGCTTGCTTCTGCGCTCCGGTGGCAACACTGGGGTAGTATGTGAGGAGGGCGGGCTCGGATCTTAACCCTAATCATCTTCCGGTATTCGCTGCGTCTCGTACGTGTGCGAACAGCATCGCGGTCATGTCGCCGACCTTCCAAGTAGACGCTGGACGGCTGTCGGAGTGCCTTTGGGCGCAACGACACGCAAGGAAGCTCAAAAGGGGGAGTCGAGGTACGGGAAGCCACGAGCTTCGAATTGAGGTTTCATGTGCCTGTCGGGGTTTTAAAGCTCTCACGCGAGAACCACGTCGACTCCTCAACTGTGCAACAGACTCTGGCCAAAACGGATAGCTTTCTCGACAGCCACCATAGCTATCATGAGGAGAGCCTGGAGGGAGATGCCGGACCCCTCGTATGAGGATGGTTCTTGGGATCTTGAATACCGTAGGTGCACTAGATGCTCCGTTTTGGAAACAGCAGGGGAGCTGCAACACCAAGTGCCAACATCATCCGTGTCTCTGCGGGAACTTTCTATGATCTGATAGGTGGAGGGAGAGCACGGTTCTGACCTCTCGGTCAAGTCTTACAAACAGTCATATCGAGATGTGTGTGCAGAGATCCACTCGTCGGAAAGGGTGTCTTGCCCAGCGAGGTCTCAACGCAGCCCAAATCGATATCGACGCCCTTTGACGGACCGTCACGCTTCGGACCCGAAGCCTTGAAAGATCTTGAAGAACTGCGCCAGAGAGTCAACACGGGCTGGACGTGGTACACCGCGTTTGTACCCTGCTGTGGAAGGAATAGAAGTTCTCTTCTGTAACCTCGACGAAGATTCCCGAGCATCTGTCAGCAACTCGGCTCTCAGCTCGTTCTGATCACCCCAATACGGACGCAAGTTCTCACCCAATCTCCAACCTCTGACGCTATTTTGCTGTTGCGAAGTCTGTGTCATGATTCGCATCACTGACACTTGTTACCACTGGTAATATCCGGTCAGTCGCGTCAATCGCTAACCTGTACGTCTAGCGTACAGCTGCATTAGCGAGCGTTTATCTATTACTTCATCCGAGGAGCTCTTTCACTCTTGCGGATGCGACCATGCGGTTTTTGAGGATGTCGTTTGTCCGCATTACACGCCTCCCTACCCTTCACGAGGACTTGGGAAGGAAACAAAGACTAGTCTCAGAAAGTCATGCTACAACATCCAGAGAGAAGCACCTGCAGAAAGGGAAACCTCAGGTGATGGTGCTTGGAAGGAGATTTGCGCGCCCGTTGTGCTGTTCTGACTAGGAATTTGTCGATTATTGTGTCACAATCCACGATGACGAAGGTTTCGGTGTATTGAGAAGCAAGGCGGGACGAGAAGATACGACCAGTGGCTTGTTCTGAAGCGTCGCGAGCTTGCAATGCTGATGTCGGACATGAGTCGTGCACTGCTCTGAGAAAGGCAAGAACAACAAGTGCACAACTGCGGGAAGAGTGCGGTTGATCAAACACAGCTGTCGCGACAGATGCTTGTGAAGGAGGAACAAGACGTCTAAAACAATTCTCAAAAGCTATGGCGACGGGACCTCTCTAGAGTGAGGATCAAGGCTTCGACCTGTCTGTTGACATGGCTTGCGAGACTGTGTGGCCGCTTGAACTGCCTCGCAACGCGTTCTGGACGAAATTGTTTGCTGGTCGTTAAACCGTCTTCTCAGTAGTGTGTTCTCGGCTGGATCTGGGGCAGCGTCACTATCATGTGTGGAGCTAATGCTGATGCTTGCACGTCGGCGTAGAGGAGGTGGCCTGTAGTGGAGAGTCGCGCGTGGATTGTTCCCCAAGCCGCCTTCGTTAGAGGGCGGCACCATTTTTTTTTTATAAGTTGTCCTTCCCCAAAGAGCAGGTACTACAGCTGACATTTCTAGTTCGTATTCATCGATAAGGAGTGGTTGCATGCAGGCGATGACTCATCAGCTACCTCTCAGTCAGAACGTACATATGACCCAAAGTCGACCACTTTCGCTGGACTGTCCAGCATATGAGCTGTAGCTCAGCACCATGGTAAAGCCACACAGTTACTCGATTGTGCGTCTTCCGAAATCGCACGACTACCCACAGACATGGCAGGTACTCATCGCCAAACAAAAAACCCTGCGTCTCCAGTCCCTACTCACCTCGCCCGAAGCCTTCGGGTCAACCTACGAAAGGGAAAGCACGTTCACAGATGCCGAATGGGAAGCCCGCCTAAAGAACCCGATTGCCCACACCCTCATCGCCGTTGATTCCAACGCGCCCCACGCCGTGCACAAACCCAACGACGATGACCAGGACGCCGGAACAGATGACGATGATCTGTACGGCGCCTGGGTCGGCAGCGTGGTTCTCATCGGGCCAACAGAAGGAGACGGGATGCTCATCGCAACGTATGACATCAACGCCCTCTTCATCCTCCCGGAAGCCCGGGGCACAGGGCTGGGCGCTGAGTTGGTTGAGAGCGCTGTGTCGGAGGCGCAGAAGCTTGCACGGGGTGCCATGAGAGTGGTGGTCAGAGCCTTGGTCGTGCGCGGCAACGAGCGGGTGCTGAAGCTGTATGAGAGAGCCGGGTTCGTCAACCGGGGCGTGGAGTTTGTGGGAGGGCAGCTGGAGGAGGCGTGGGTTCTGGTCAGGGACATGGGCGGTAATGCAGGTTGAGCTGAACGTGGAAATGTGATGTTTGTTAGACCGGGTCAGAGCATTGGGTCAGAGGGTGGCGGAATCGATTTCGGTAATCATGTTCTTGACACAGGGTATGCAGATACTCTGTTTCACAGGCACATTGCGAAGACATCGCTGAAGCGAATCGAATGTTATCGTTGGTATCTACCGAATCATGGATATTATCACCTGCTCCTTTCATTACCGTGCCCGTGAGGCTGAAAATCCGTATACACAATTCCTCGAAGTTTTGCCCGAAATAACGCCAAATGCAGCAATATCCTTTCCCAACATTACTTGATTACTATCTAGAGCATCATGGCCGCAGCGAAAGCGAGGAGGGCTGCACCGCTGACTGCCACCTTACCGGCGGCGCCGGTGTTAGGCGGGGCCGCGGTAGTGCTTGCGGTCGGGGATGCGGTGGGCTGGATGGGAGCACCGGTGGAACCAGTAGGGGTAGCTGAGGTGGTGGCGTTGTGACCGTGGCTCGCAGATCCAGAAGGTAGTGCGGTTCCGTAGGAGGTGCCGACAGACGAGGCGGTCGTGGTGACATCGCCAGGAGACAGCTGCTTGAAGTTGGCGCAAGCGATACGGGTCTTGTTGGCCAGGTGGACGACAATGGACTTGTCACCGAAGTAGGACACGTCGTCGGTCAGGGTCGCAAGGAACTCATCGTTATATCTAAGAGGCAATTAGCTTGGCTCCGGGCGGATGCAACGAGGTTGGAACTTACGTGGCGCTGAAGGAGGTCGACTCGATCTTGCCGTACTTGCCAGATAGATCTCCCGTCTGGCAAGACGCCTTGTCGCTGGCGTCACAGGGGGGCGTCTCGCCGCGCTTGTAGGGGTCGAGATGGGCGCCAGTTCCAGTGCAGTTGCCATCTTCGGGGACAGGCTTCTCGTGAATATGGTACAAGAAGGGACCGCCCTGGGCAGGCAGGCCGGCAAGAGCGATCTCAATCGTGACGCCCTTGCCAGCAGCACCGCTGGCGATCTTGACGGCACCAGACACTTCGTATTTACCCTTGGGCTTGAGGGTGGCCTCGTACTGTGCGCCAATGGGGTTGTGCTCTACGACGGGAGCGTCCTCGGCGACGACAGCTGCGGCCACAGCGAGCAGAGTGAAGACGGACTGGGTACGCATGGTAGCGATTGTTGTCGGTTACTGTAGGAAGGTGGTATCGAGCTGGCAACTGAAGAAGCCGAGCGAGTGTGGTCAAATCGAAGCGAATGTGCGTGTGGGTGGAGAGAAGGGCGAGGGCGAGCCGGGAATATAAAGCAGGGGAATGTGATGTGGGAAACGGAGATGGGGCAGGGGCGGCGGGTGTAAATAGTGATTCGGCCCTGTGAAGCGCGGTCGCACCTGCAGCAGTACAAACAACCAGCCTTGCGCCACACACCCCAGCCCGCTTGGACCTGGAGGCTGGCATGGCTGCTGACACGCCGGAATGCCATGTTTACGCATCGAGCGCGCACTGCGGCCTCGCTGGTCAATGTCTTCCCCGAAGGAATTGCTAACCTCTCGGCAGTCTGGCATAGACACGCTCGCTCGTGCCTGACCACTGAAGCCCTGTCGCACAGTGCCCCCGTCCTCTGGCAGCTCGTGGACTGCACTCTCCCGCGGGTAATGGGCGACCCGTAAAGCACCTCGTTTCCCCAAACGAGTGGTGATATCGTTTTGGAACATGTCTTTGGCGCCCACACCCATGCCGCATGCGCAGACAAGCTTTGCGCCAGGGCCACACGTTTCGAAACACGTCTAGCCCGGCGAATCTGCAGCGTCCCCGTCGCGATCCAACCGGGATGCTCAGCCCTGGAGGAGGTCGCAGCCCTTGGCGCCGCGCTGGACGTAAGCGCACGCGCAGCAGCAATGGCAGCGGCTACAAATGGCAGTTGGACGGAGTGCTGAGCCTTGTGCGACACAGCCTCCTTTGCGCGACAGGCAGTCTGCAAGCGCAAGCGGCTTCGATGCAGGAGGCAAGCTGGCTGCCGCAAAGGTCGTCTGGGAAAACAAGCTTCGGCTACTGCTCACCCGCCGTTAGTGTACCAGGTTCGTCTCCATTTTACCCCAAATAGATCGCCGACAAACCCGATCGCATCCGTCTCCGAACACCACACCGGCTGTGCTATTGTTTCATCGCACGCAAATAGCACAGACGTTTGCGATGCTCTCTACGCGGTATCCACCTTCGTAGCGAAACCTACCAGTTCCGCACGAAAAGGAACGCGAATAAGACGGGACAACGTCAAAAGTCGTAAAATGAGCGCCCAGGATTTAGAGTAGCGGCGTGACGCAGTGCAATATCGAGACCCTGCCGTGCCCATGACAACAGATTGATCGTCAGCGTGGGAGCATCGGAGCACGCCCGTGATGCGAAGGAGCAAAATTCATCGAATGTTCGTGGGAGGCTCAAAGGAAGAGGTAGGCACCCGCAAGAGAGACTAGGGGCCTTCATATATGGACGGGGGCAGCAATCTTGCGCTATCCCGCTCGAACTTGCTCACGAAAAATCACACGGCATTGTTCTTCATGAGTACCACCCGCCAATGCCAAGACGCGCATTCGCGGTGGGTGGGATTGAGATTGGCAGGAGACAGGCATGCGTCGTGCATGACATTGAAGAAACATGTGTAGCAACTACGCCGTGACGACCGTTGTTGGTCACGCGAAGGTGGCACAGCATTTGAACACGATGAACTGTCCGCAGAACCAATTCGCTTGGGGCCACGCGCGAACGCCACGCGGTTTTGCACATAGAATCTCAAGTTGCTAAAGGTCAACCTTAGGGGCTTCCGCTGACACCTTCTAAGTACGCTCGTGGACCGGCGACGCACAGCAGGAGAAAAGCTCACGATTCCAATACCGCGGCTGAACTCGATGTCGCAGCAATCGCTAGTATCGTGCTACCAACAAGTGCATGCTGCAGCAAGACCAGCGGTCTGAAACCCTATCTTCTTGAATAACGACGATGGTAAACCACATCAGCAGGTGCTCAGAGCAGCAAACGAGGGGACCAGATTTTTGGCGACGCCATCTCAATGTTCCGAATAATTGTAACCTGTTCAGAAACTGGACAGGGTCCAAACCCACGACAAAGCCTCATGGCGGGACTGGTTGCATTGCTTCCTAGCAAGTACAACTAGCCCTCAGCTGTTCAACTTCCACCACCCCGCTCATCTCTACACTTATAATTAATCCTCGCCCTGCACCACCCAACCCTCCTGGCCGCCCCAAACTCTACCAAATCCGCCCCTACAGCTTCAACATCCTTATACGCCTCCGGCGCCTCTTCAAACACGAGATCTTTTGACTCACACACCAACCATGTGCCCTTGCCGCCTCTCGGCTTAAGCAGATTCGACACTTTGTACTTATGGCTGAGCGTCGATAGCGCTTTGGCGCGCGACATGCTCCTGCCGGCGCCGTGGGCGAGGGAGAATGCGTTCTTGAGACCGTGCGAGGTGGAGGAGGGGAATTGCGGGGCAAGGATGAGGGTTGGGGTATCGCGGGAGCCGGGAAGCGGGAGCATAATGAGAGGAAGGGATGTGCCAGGGGAGAGGGTGGGTGCTGCGCCTTTGCGGTGGATGTAGGCGTCGGTTCCTGAAGAGGCGGAAGCAGCCGCTTGTTCGTACGTGTCTCCGATTTTGGCTGTGGCGGGCGGCCATCTGACGCGCTCGACGTTGTTGTGCCATATGTCGACCACGCGGCGAGCACACAGCTCGGTCTTCGCACGAGGAATAGCATCGTGGACGTTTACGACATCTGTGTCATTCTTGCCCAAGCTCCAGGCTGGTTGACCCGGCTCGAGACAGCTCAGGAAGCGCAGAGCAATGAGGTCGCGATTTGCTTTCGCCCATCGACAGGCCCTGTCGTGTTCCTCGAGATACTCCCTCGCCTCTGCACTATCCTCTTTCAAGCTGACCTGTCCCTCAGACGTATACTTTTTCAAGACACTGGATCCGTACCCTCTCGACCCCGAATGCACCAGCAGAACCTACAAAGTCAGCATACTACTCCACTCCACGTCACCAGAACGAACTCACCACCTCCCCCTCCACAAGCCCACACCCAACCTCCGCCTCTTCAACAACCTGAATCTCCGCAAAATGATTTCCCGCCCCAATCGTTCCTAAACTCCCATCCCACTCCTCGCCCGCGCCACAATTCCCTTCCCCATCCTCCAACCACCTCTCCCTCTCTTCCGCCGTCCGCCACGCCCCCTCCAGCCCTCGCAGCTTCTCAGCAACCTTGCTCCCCTTATCACCCTCCACCTGCTCCCTCGATAGCCGCGTCCTAAACCACGCCATCCCACACCCGATATCGCCGCCAATCAGCGGCGGATGGATCCAGCCCTGAGAGACAAAGACGGCGCCGATGGGGAACTTGAAGCCGGGGTGGAGGTCTGGCTGGCCGACTGCGTGGACGAGGCCGGGGAGGGTGTGTGCGGTGGTTTGGAGCTGGTCGAGGGAGAGCTTGTCGAGGGCGGCGGTCGAGGCGAGTACGTGGATCGGGCAGGTTGGGTTTGCTTCCGCTGTGGGGTGCTTAGCGATTGACTGACATTGCAGAATAGCGTATGTGTGCATTTTGGTCTGCACGTCACGGGAGGGAGGAATGACTCACGGTGCACGCCCGCTTCTCTGTTCACGCCGACATAGTCCTCGCCCGCAGAAATCAACAGCGACACATCGTTCCGTATGGCTCGTTTCCAGTCCTCTTCACCCACGAGCTCGGCGCCAGATCCGGCGATGAAGATGCGTGACGGTTTTTTGATGCGCAGTTTGGACTGTGCGGCTTTGAAGACGAGTTTGCAGATCGAAGTTGGCGAGTTGGGATCTGGGCAGGCGTTTGAAGGGAGGAGGAGCGGTGCTCGCTGCGTTTGGTTGGTGTTAAGTGCGATTGTCACCCGCGTTGGCGGGAGTCGTGAATTGTGTGAGCACATTTGGTGACTATCTGGTGTTCGAATCTCTCTGCTGTTCTGCGGATCCAGAGCGAATGAAATGTATGATTGGTGGTGTGAGATTTCAACATCATGGCTCTTTACGTTTTATTGTAGTGGTCGACTTGTGGCTGTGCGTGCGTGAAGTTGCTCACTCAGTTCGACTCATATGAGGCTGAGGGCTAGACGTTCTCTGATTCGGCAATTGGGTCGACAACATGGGTTTAGCTGTACCTGCTCGCAAGCGACCATCATCGAAATGGACTTCAAGACAGCCTAGGAGTGCATCGCATTAGGTGAGGAATATACAACACGCTACAACAGAACAACATTAGCCCTTTCTACCCTCAAGACGTCCAGTGAGGCACCTGGGCCTTGTCGCCAATCACGCCGTCCTTCCCATTGACACCATTGTCAATCTTTGCCGGAGTAGGCCTCTTGAAGTGCGGCTTGAGCGGCTCCCAGCTCTCCGCATTGTACCCCTCCTGCACCTTCTTGCACTTCTTCAGGCCCCAGTCCGTCACGCCTACCATGAGGCAGCTCTCAAACATGAACGCCATGCTGCCCTCGCCGACTTTGTGCGGCTGCAACGGAGCATTAGATGCTTTTTCGTGGGTCGAAGCATCTGGACCGTGGCCTGCCATTACGTTGTGGAGCGACGCCCCGGCGGGCTGGAAGCCTCCGCCGGTTTTGGCGTCGTATTGCCCTTGGATCAGACCCATGAACTCAGACATGGTGTTGCGGTGGTACCACGGCGGCCGGAATGTGTCTTCTGCGACGAGCCAGCGCGGCGGGAAGATGACAAAGTCGGCTACTGCAGTGCCAGGATGGTCTGATTGTGCGGTCAAGACAGTGTAGATGGAGGGGTCTGGGTGGTCGAATGAGATGCTCCCCATTGTGTTAAAGCGGCCTAGGTCGTACTTATATGGGTAGTAGAGACCGTGCCAGGCTACAACATCGAAAGGAGTGTGTCCTTGCCTGGCAGAAAAGAGGTGACCAGCAAATTTACACAGCACGTGCCATTCTGTCTCGGTGTCCTCATCGAAGTCTGCGATGGGCGCCTGGAAATCGCGTGCGTTGGCAAGACAGTTGGAGCCAATGGGACCCAGTTCTGGCAGCTGGAAATGACCTTGGTATAGTTCGAGAATGTAGCCTCGCACGGGTCCTTCGGGAAGATCTACGCGGTACTTGATGCCGCGTGGGATAACGCAGATCTCATTTGGTCGCACGAGTAAACGACCAAGCTCTGTGCGAATGTCTAGCACACCGTGCTGAGGTACTATAAGGAAGTCTCCGTCGGCTGAGTAGAAAGCCTCTTTCGCGTCCATGCTCTTTCCTGCTGCATAGATGTACATGCCGAGACCTTGCTTCATGGTAGGATCACCGGCACCGGCGACCAGGTGTAGTGAGTGCACCCAGTCCACCGTCTCGTCGAGATCGAATGGGTCCCATCGAAGCTGGTTGGGAATGTGGTGGATCTTCTCATAAGGTTTGTTCTCGGGGTTGGTGTTGTATGTGGAGGATTCGCGGGGTTCGAAGTTGCTGTGCCCGCATGAAGGCAGTACGCGGTACAACCACGTCTGCTGATTCTCATGTCGTGGTGCCGTGAAGGCGGTTCCGGAGAGCTTTTCAGCGTAGAGACCATATGGCGGTTTTTGAGGAGAGTTTGCGCCTATTGGTAGGGCTCCCTCCACAGCTTCTGACCTGTCACATGTTAGTTGATGTGGTTGCGCTGAAGAATGTTGCGAGGCGCACTCATGGTAGGAGTTGAAGCCATTCTGGTACCGATACTTTTCTTTGTGGGCGAACTGTGTGGAAGGCATCGTGGATGTCAGTGTAGTCTGGATTGAAGAACTGCTCGAGGTGGCGCTTGGTCAAGGACACAGCAGTCTTAGGGACTTTCGTCTGGCGGATGGGGAGTTTTTTAAGCAACGTCTGCCGCCTGTTCCTGGGGTGCAGCGGGGTGTGGGAATCGTCATACGGGTCGGCCGGCCGCAATGCCATGGCTCCTGGAGACGCGGCTTAGGGCGGCCTGTGGTTCCGTACACAAAGCGGAGGCGTGGAGCTTCCGGCAGCTCACATGTGGCGTGCGATGCTGCAGCGGAATTGTTGCGCGCTGCCCTGGCCTAGTCGCTAGCGCCCGCGCATATCCCCCGCCTTCCATGCGCATTCCGTCACCAACCGCCGGAGTCGGCTTGTGAAGAAAATGGCCGCACCGGAAGTCTACTTGTGCGGCCTGTATTGGCCTTCTCGAGCACAGAAATACTGGCTCGAAATACATCCGTCCGTAGCCTTACCATGCCTGCCCTTCGCTCGTGGTTCACCATCCCCCGTGGCTCGCACTTCTCGCTTGCCAACATCCCCTTCGGCATCGTCTCAACCGCGACTTCCAATTCTCCGCGTGTTGCGGTTGCCATTGGCGACCATGCCCTGGACCTCGAAGCCTTCGCTGCGAACAATGGCTTCTCCGCTCTCTCCGCGATCCAGCCACACCAGGCTGTATTTTCCGAGCCTTCGCTGAACTCTTTCGCTGCCCTTGGCCGCCCAATGCACGCAGTTGTCCGAAAGTATATCCAGAGCGTATTTGCCGAAGACACGCCATATCCCGACGTCTTGAAGAACAACGCAGCGCTGCAGAAACAAGCACTGTTCCCCTTGAAAGATGTCCAGAAACACTTGCCGTTCAAGATTGGTGACTATACTGATTTCTTTGTCGGCATGAACCATGCCTACAACTGCGGTGTTATGTTTCGTGGGGCAGCCAACGCCTTGAACCCCAACTACAAATACCTCCCTGTGGGATACCACGGCCGAGCCTCTTCGATCGTCCCGTCGGGCACGCCCATCCGTCGTCCGCACGGTCAGTTCTTGCCGAACCCAGCTGCAGACGAGAAGGTTCCCGTTTACGCACATATCAAGAAACTCGACTATGAGCTCGAGCTAGGCGCCTTCGTCTGCAAGCCGAACAAGATGGGAGAGCCTGTGCCCATTGGCCAGGCCGAGGACAATTTGTTTGGCCTAGTCATGTTGAACGACTGGTCAGCAAGAGATGTGCAGTCGTGGGAATACGTTCCTTTGGGCCCATTCAACGCAAAGAACTTTGGCAGCAGTATCAGCACCTGGGTCGTCCTAATGGATGCTCTTGAACCTTTCAAGGTCAAGGGTATCGAGAACGACAAGGAGGTCCTGCCTTACCTCAAAGAGAAAGATGACAAAACTGTGTATGACATACAATTGAAGGTCGATTTGAAGAGTAAGCTTTCTTCGCCGCCAAATGTGACCAAGACTGACATCCAGCAGCAAACTCTGGCAGCACGACCACCGTCGCAAACTCGAACGGTCGCCATCTGCTCTGGTCATTTCCCCAGTGTCTGGCCCACCATACATCCACTGGTTGCAATCTGCAAACTGGCGATCTGCTTGGTTCAGGAACGATAAGCGGCACGGCTGCGGGGGAATATGGCTGTCTGCTTGAGGGTACCGAAGGCGGGAAGAAGCCGTTCAAGGTTGGTGACGAAGAGCGGACCTTCTTGCAGGACGGCGACGAAGTCACTTTCACAGGTGTCTGCGGTACCGATGAAGAGGCTCTGGTTGGTTTCGGGCAAGTCACTGGCAGGATAGAACCGGCGCTGAATCTTGGCTACTAGCGTTTCCCGTATAGATGCAATCACCTATAGACTCGTTATAATGCATGAAATAGCCATTGTCAAACGATAAACATTTCCACGGTTGTCACCATTGCTCGATTAAGCCAATTAGCGAAGTGCTCCATGCATCTTGCTGGCAGTTCATAGTGATGGAAATTCGCCGCACACCACGGAACCCGGACAACCATGATGGTCACCTCGTACGAATTCGCCATTGCATCTCCAAGCGAGTGCTTCGAGAAAGAACAGAGCCGCACAACGTAATCGACAATGCTGCAAGCCAAGGGCCCGCCCCGCCACGCACTGCCACTACCCAGCGCTCCGCATCGCGCTAGTGAGCGGCCAAATTCCGTGGTAGCTCCATCGCATCCTTCCCCGCCTTTGTATGGCATCGGATATCTTTCGGTCGCAGACGATCTCTGGGGCCATCCGAGGTCGCATTCGATCAAATGAGAACAGCAATTGGTCCTGCATGAGGTTGTTTCGCAGTGTACGTTAGCCGCAGACTGAGGCCAGCATCGGATGGTGATGCAATGAGCTTATTGCCAAACTTTCTCCACTCCACGTCTCGTCCTAGAGTATAAGATTGCTACCCCTCTTACGTAGCTCTAAATCTCTCAAGCTTATCCAAACTTCCTTTCTCATCCCGCAACCCAATCCGCGTCACGGAATAGATCATGACTTTGGCTATATATGTCGCGGCTGCGGCCGTAGTAACTTTTTTCTTATATCGTTTGCTATATGGAACGGATCAGCCACACATCAAGGGACTTCCGGAGGTGAAGGGACTACCGTTGTTTGGCAGTCTGTACGAGCTTGGAGAGGACCATGCGAAAGTTGCGCAGGGTTGGGTGAAGAAGTATGGCCCGGTCTTCCAGGTACGAATGGGAAACAGGGTACGTTTCTTCCATCTGTATCCTCTTCGATCCTCACAAAATGAGACTTCAAGCCCTGACCATGATTCCAGAGAATCGTCTTCGCAAACACCTTCGACTCAGTTCGCCATTTCTGGATCACACACCAGTCTGCACTGATCTCGCGTCCAACCCTGCACACCTTCCACACCGTCGTCTCCTCCTCCCAAGGCTTCACCATCGGGACCTCCCCCTGGGACGAGTCCTGCAAGAACCGCCGCAAGGCCGCCGCCACTGCGCTCAATCGCCCAGCCGTCCAGTCCTACATGCCCCACATCGACCTCGAATCCAACGTCAGCATCAAAGAGCTTCTAGCTGACTCCAAGGGCGGGGAAATCGACCTCGATCCGCGCGCGTACTGGCAGCGATATGCGCTCAACACGTCGCTTACATTGAACTACGGATACAGAATCGATGGTGACAAGGACGACAAGCTGCTGCACGAGATCACGGATGTAGAGAGGGGCGTCAGCAACTTCAGAAGCACGAGCAACAACTGGCAGGACTACATCCCGCTGCTGCGGCTATTCCCCAAGCAGACGAGAGACGCGATCACGTTCAGGGAGAGGAGAGATGTGTATCTGGACTACCTGCTCAAGGGCCTGAAGGAGCGCATCGCCAACGGAACAGACAAGCCCTGCATCACCGGCAACATCCTCAAGGACCCCGAAGCCAAACTGAACGAAGGTATACATCTTCTTCCCACACACCTCCTGAACCACTCGCTAACACCCCCCCAGCGGAAATAAAGTCCATCTGCCTAACCATGGTATCCGCGGGTCTCGACACCGTGCCCGGCAACCTGATAATGGGCATCGCGTACCTCGCCTCACCCGCAGGTCAATCCATCCAAGCCCGCGCCTACGCCGAAATCCAAAAAGTCTACCCAAACAACGACGCCTGGACGCGCTGCCTCGACGAGGAAAAGGTACCCTACATCACCGCCCTCTACAAGGAGATCCTCCGCTTCTGGACCGTCATCCCCATCTGCCTGCCCCGCGTCAGCATAAAGGACATACCCTGGAACGGCGTCATTATCCCCGCGGGAACCACATTCTATATGAATGCGTATGCCGCGGACTACGACGAGACGCATTTCAAGGACCCGGAGAAGTTCGATCCGGAGAGGTATTTGGATGTGGCCGAGGGAGCGGGGACGCCGCACTATGGGTATGGCGCGGGGAGTCGCATGTGTGTTGGCTCGCATCTGGGGAATCGCGAGCTGTATACCGCTTTTGTGCGGTTGATTAGTGCGTTCGAGTTCAAGCCGCCGAAGGACCCGAGGGATGCGCCAATTCTGGACTGTTTGAAGGCGAACGCGATTCCCACCAGCTTAACGATGGAACCAAAGTACTTCAAGGTAGGATTCAAGCCCAGAAATAGGGCCTTGTTGGAGAAGTGGATCAAGGAGAGTGAGGAGAGGACGAAGGAGTTGATGTAACTACGCTAATCAAGCGGATCACTGTAAATGTTCTGGGAAAATATTATATAAACTTAACACACATCACATGCATCATTTGGTTGAGATTGTCGAAGATGCTTTTGCTTTCTGAGCTTGACAATCAACTCTTTCCCAGAATCGAGGACATGAACACCCTTACTCCCGATCCAAATCAATGACTTAATTGTCATACGGGTATCATGAACAGGCACCGAAGTGCGTGGAAATATTCAAGAGCCGGGGACTGTGTACCGAGGCGTAATGTAATAGAGCTCACAGAGGGCTGCAAGACTAACAGTAGTGGGACTGACTGGACGGCTCAGAAGGACTTCTACTCGTCGTCCTCATCCGTCTTGTCGCCGTCCATGTAGGCCTCCATACGGCGAACGTTGTCCTCAACGTCTGAGGTATCCTCCTTACCGGACTTCTGGAAGCGTGGGCGATCGTCGGCAATGCTGAGCTGAAGCTTCTGGTGATTGTAGCCCTTCCCATCAAACGCAAGCACGAAAGCCTCGGCGCCTTCGAACTCTTTGAATCGTACAGTCAGGATGCCCTCGGCCTCCTTGTCATACAGGACGACCTTGGTGACCTCTCCGAATTTCTCGGCGGCCTCACGCATGTCCTCCTTGATCTCGAGTACAGCACCCTCATCCTCCTTGTCGTTGATCTGGGCCAAAGTAAAGGCCTTCTTGATGATGACGTACTTGGACCATTTGTTCTTTTTCGGCGCAAAGGCCTTCTGCACCTCCTCCTCCTCGTCCTCGGACCATTCAGCGAGTTTCCTGATATTGCGTTAGGATGGCGATCAGGCGAAGCCAGGCGAAGCCTGGAAGAGCCCACATACCGATTGAGTTCTGCGCGAGTACGCTCGGCGGCCTTGCGGTCCTTGCGGACAAGTTTGCTCTTCACAACCTCGCCATCGGTGTTCTTTTTGAACGACATGTCCGCTTCCTCGACCTTGATCACACCCTCCGATTTCTGCGCATCGAGGCGGAAAGGCCAACCATCATAGCGCATGATGGCCAGCTCAATCGACTCCTTCTTGAAGTAGACAATGAGCACGTCGCCGTTGAACTTGCCGTCCTCATCGGTATACATCTTGATGCGGGGCTTGCCGTCAACGCCCTTCTCGATAATCCCCGCCTTCTTGAACGTCTCCTCGATTTCCTCGAAAGTGGCGTCGCGAGGAATGTTGGACGCATAGATAGCGCGGTTCTCGATTGCTTTTTGCTGCTTCTTAGTGGACGCCTATTGGTTGTTAACTGTAGAACTGGAAAGGTGCCGCAACAACATACGCCTGCAGTGGTCGGGGCTTCCTTGCGCTTCTGGCCGGTGCCGTGATCAACAGTTGCACCGCCGGTGTTCTGAGCCTCCGGAGATCCGCTATTGGCGGGAACAGCGGCAACTGAGTCCTCGATGTCCTGACGGCCTGACATGATGTTCTCGGTTGACGATGGCTTGAATTGATTGATTTCAAGAGGACTGTGTAGACAGTCAAGGAGCACACAAAGTATGGAGCTTTGCTTTCAGACTTTGAAAGGTATCGCTAGACGGCTCACGATACTGCAAATTCACAGCAAGTTGCTCAAATGCTTTGTGCTGAAGTAGAAGAACCTCAGAGTGGCCCCACGAAAAGTGAGCAAACAATTGGCAGTGCAGACGGCTTAATGTCAGGTGCGATCGCGCGAAAGTTTGCGAGCGGGTGCGAGTGCAAGTGGAAGAGCGCGGGGTGAAGCTGTCGAACGCCGTTGCGATCAAAATATATGCGCACGGGCCGCCGTCGTCGCGCGGTGACAGCAGTCACGCGTTTGTCTGGTGCCTGGCGGGGCCGACTGGTTTTCCGGCACGCGGCAAGACGAAGTGAACGTCTGGTTACAGTTAGGAGTTGGCCCTGGGGTGATGAAGGGGGCGCTGACCTGTTCTGAGGTGCTCAAGGGATAGCTGCATGGCGGGCCTCGGTCGTTAGTCAACTGAAGGGTGGATGCCGTCCAGCATCGCGATTCCCGAGGGCGTAGAGGGACCTACACTGAGCGTCGCTGGGCATTGAAGCTGTTTTCGAGGCCTTTCAGGGGCGGTAGGCGGGCAGAGTGTGGTGTCCAGAGGTGTGATGAGGTGGAGCGGTCGGTCGGCGCAGATGCTCGAAGCTCTCCGGGAAAGATGCAGCGCACGGGCACTTACCCCACCAGCGTCTGACGGCCTCGCCGCTTCCGAGCTCTTCTCAAACAAGCACACGACTCGAAATCGAACTTGCCTGGTTGCGCCTCCTGCGGCAGACCTTTATTAATCATGATCCGACCGCCGTAACTTTTGCTGCTCGTCTTCCACCACTCCTCCTACACTCTGCACTCCACCCCGACATGCGCGACCCTCTTCCGGCCCCTGCGCTCTTCGTGGAGCTCACAAAGCCCCTCGCTAACAAGTTCTCACTGAACACCTTGCCATATCACGCGCACGAGATCCTACTCGGTTTCCTATGGTATCATTTCATCCTCTACTATCTTTCGCCGACCTTGTCACGCATACTATGCCCTCAAAGATACAATGGCTTCAACAAGCGCACCCGCTTGAACTGGGATATACACTGGGTCTCCATGATCCAGGCCCTGTTCGTCAATGCTGCGGCACTGTATGTCATCTTTAGTGACCCTCAGCGCAAGGAGATGGATTGGAGGGGGCGGCTTTGGGGGTACACACCAGCTAGCGGCATGGTGCAGGGCTTCGCTGCAGGTAAGCTAGAAGATCTCCGGAGGTTTCTAGCCTGCAATATTGGAGCACTATGACGACAATTCCATACGGATTTGCTGACGAGTACCTAGGATACTTCCTTTGGGATCTCCAGATCTCGTCGCAATATCTATCGCTTTCTGGGATTAGCGCCCTTGTACATGCTATCGGCGCTTTGGCGGTTACGTGCATTGGCTTTGTGGGCAACCCAACCGCACCAAGGCCAAGTTCAATAAGCTAACTCTTTTACAGAGACCTTTCGGAAACTACTATGGCCTCTCCTTCGTCTTGTACGAACTCTCGACACCTTTCCTAAACATCCACTGGTTCTGCGACAAGCTTAATCTTACCGGCTCAAAGATCCAATTCTATAATGGAATCGCTCTGCTTGCCACCTTCTTCGGCTGCCGCATTGTATGGGGCACGTACCAATCCGTCTTGATTTACTCGGACATCTACACAGCCTTGACAACATCTTCGGACCCACTAGTATCGATGCTAGACACAGGAAAATGCGAAAGCAACGCAAGCTCAATCAGTCTTGGTTACATAAGCGGCTGCGGCGCCGGGGACCTTCCTATGTGGTTGGTAAGCATCTACCTCGTTGGCAACACCGCTTTGAGCCTGTTGAACTTCTACTGGTTTAGCCAGATGGTGAAGGCTGTCAGGAAAAGGTTCGTGGCGCAACCGGGGAGCAAGGCGAACGGACAGACGAAGAAGGGGCAGTAGATGGACGAAGGACAACGACAATAGAGTAGACATTCTTACACTGTCTTAACAAGGCTAGCCTATCATACATTAAGAACGCTTGAGTGCGACGGTCTCCAAAGTTGATATCCAGCCAATTGTGAATTGCATCTCCGCCTGCTATGACCGAAGACATCGTTCTGATCCTTCAAGTAGTCGTCGGTGTTGAAGGGTCGACCTCATGAATATGGCGAGCTATGATTCGGCGAAGGGAAACTACCAATTTGCCCATCATACACTGGTGTCGAGGTCCAGGACATGGTTTCCGACACACCGTAAGCTGCAGCATTATACGGGAATGACCTAACAGTCTCAGTCTACCATCACACCACATTCGGCGTAGCACCACTCACATCTCTGAAAGCCCATCGTAGGAAGAAGCAGTCTCCGAGGTATTCGAAACCGGCGTATACGGTCTCGTTGACGCCGGATATACAGTGAAATGTGCCTGGCTGTTCGCAGTTGTAAGAATATCGGATGTGAAATTTGTACTGCAGAACGACGCTGACGGCTGGAAGAGATAGGAGTGCGGATCCACGAAGCCGTATCCTGCCGACAGTGACGACCATGGCCTCATCTGGCTGTCGATTGGGCTGCCTCCCGGCAGACTACCTTGACTTTGACTGCACTCATCCACGACCGCTGTGTGTTCGAAGAGGTACGGGCTCGGCGATCTCGCGTAGGACGTGTTGTCATCTCGATAGTGAGGCCGGAGCGGAGGCGTTCGGGGTAACGCTGGCTGGGATGAAGGACGGGACAGGCTTCGCGTAACATCGGGTCTACCTATCGAGTGTCGTTCAGTGGGCGGCAGCAGAGCCATGTGTGTGGCAATAAGGTATACCTGGCTGGGAACTGAAGGTCCTGAGGTGCTGCACCCACTCGCTTCTCGTCTGCTGTTTCTTGCCCCGGACATAGCAACATGGCGTGCCGTTTCGTTGACATCGCTTGCATCCCGGCTTTCCGCCATCGCACTTGACTTTTCTATCTCTACAGCGGGCACAAGCAACGTGCTTCATTTCTGGCATTGGTGAGACCATGCTTCGAGAGGCGCAAGGTGGATCGATTGAAAGGATTGCACTATCGAATGGAGATGGAACGATATCGTCCACGGGTCTCGAGGTATCCGAACAGAGTTTCTGACGTGACAGATGACCTCCAGCCAGCGAATATATAAAGCAGGCAACCCATCCCACCTCATCGCATACTAAACATCTCAGACCCAGCACGCTGGCATGCGGCGATCCATCTCGTTCTAAAGCACCAAAGTAACCACAGGAACGCAGTGCTCTTGGCTCAAAGCTGAGCCTCAGTAAGCAGCCCTAGCATCCACCACACCAAGGAATGTACAGACTGCTACTCGCTCTGTATGTGGTTGAGTTTCAGTGCAGGCACCGTTGACCGAAAAGAGGACATCAGGCCGACGGGAGGCCATGTAGCATGCGGACCGTGGGCCGAAGGCTCTTGGCATCTTCTTTGTGGCAGCCGCCTCACCGACTCCGAGGAGCCTCTGATGAGGGCTCAGAGGTTTAGGCTTAGTTGTACGAGAGGTGCCTGTGGCTGGCTGCGGAGGGAGTGGGCGGATTTTGTCTCCTGAGCGCCGCTCACCGCCCCTTGCTGCGGTGTAGCCGCATCGCGTGGTACACCAATGCTCGACGTGACGCGGGCTGAGATCACAGCTTGCGCATTCCCGCAAACTTCATTTGAGATGTCATGCACGCCTAAGCCATCCCCAACGTGGCACAATAAGTTGTCTCATATCAGACACCGGCTAAACAGACACCGTCCCGAGGTCGTGTATGTAGGCCATCTTTATCGGAAGGTGAGATGGTGTGAAGGATCGAATTTCACAATTTTTTACGCGCATAACAGACGTGTCCGACCATGTCCAAAAGTTTACTACATTAGGTGGCGTCTGCGTGGTAAATTCTTCTGGAAGGTCAACCAGCCCCCGTGTAACAGCACGAAAATAGGACAAGTGGGGACAAAATATCCAGCGTGCAACCGCGTACAAAAACGGACTTCGTGGCAGACATGTGAGATGTCCTTGGATCTGGAACAGTCAAGTGGAGCGCAATCTTTTGCCATTTGTCGATGGATTATCCTGTTGCCGGTAGCGATGCCCTCGGCGGTTCCATGGTACCTTCTACCAGGCAGCGCAACGAGACTGGACCTGGAATTTGGGAGTGAAGCTGTGTCACATTGGAACGGCAGTGGTTTGTTTCCCAGACAGAAGACTTCAGCGTAGCGATGGTCGTAGGGCTGATGAGGGCGGTACCCCGGTGGCCAAATAGGCCCTGTTCGCTACGGTTGTTGGAGGTTGGACTCATTACCTTGGACTAGCACGCGAGCAAATAAGATATGGGGCATCGTTGGTATCGTCTCGCTCGCGTGATGTGGGCCTGACGCGTCGCACTGACCGGGGGAACATCAACGGGCATCAGTCGCAAAAGGTAGTATGTCCGTCGCAAAGTATACATTGATGGACAACAGCCACGGAACCGAGTGAATTGATTCCGACATGGGCTGACAGGTCAACACCACTTTCTGAGAACCGAAGTCGTTGAGAAGGTATTGCTTATCGCGTGCTGCAGAGGAAGGCACGATGGGCACTCCTCCACTTTTGCTTTCCAAGGTTGCAAGTTCCAAAACGATTCACGTGACCATGCCATGCCCAAGTTGGCCTTGTCCTCCGATCCCGAACGATTGGCTCAAGCACACTCTTAGAAGTTGGTTGCCACCGTAAAGTCGGCAATGGCCATAGCACATTGGAGTCAGTGATCGCCAGCGAAGCGATTGAAATCGAGTCAAGCAGAATTCGCACTAAAACACGGCTCGGGGATTCCCCACACGCACATCCCTTTAGCGCACGACAGGGCTCAGGTCTTCCACCCCGAATCATACCATTCAACCCATACAATACTCTACCACATGTTGTCTCGTGTTTGAGTATCTCTTAATTTCCGCGAGTTGCATAAACGATTGCTCAAATGGAATAGTTGATCACTCACTTTTGATACTGCCGAATATGCACGCAACTGAGGGCTTGTCGTGTAGTATGGAGCTATCCGCGCCTCCCCGCTTTTTAGATCTGCCGAAGCTACCAAACTTTGGTCGCCGAGTCTAAGGTCAGGCTGTCGATGATATAGGCTTCAGAGTTCAGGCTAGTGGGCAAGGATGGGCATGTTCATCAATTCGAGGCAACGAACGCAGGAAAGGACCGAATGACAGAACGCAAAACTATGTAAGCCGAGATCATGCGGGTATCGAATGTCGTGATAGAACGAATACAGGTCGCTGGAAAACATGACCATGCATCATTTTAACCGCCGCAAGGCCTTCCAGGGATGGATGGTATTTGCCTATGCAACGGCGTAGCACTTGCAGCCCCCGAAGACCAGGAATATGAAACCTTAACACTACCTCCGCAATCGCCAGCTTCCGCGTTCACGTCTTCCGGAATATCTTCTCGTCGCGGGGATCCCTGGGCAACACGACCACGGTATCGAGCTCGCGATTCATGTCCCGTGATAGGCTGCGGAACCGTTCCTGGGAGGTCCCGCTTTTGAGCGACGTGCTATCTTGCTTGAGGTCATGGGTGCTTCCGTGCCCAAAATGGGAAACTATGGCCTGACTGGCTGTAATGAACCAGGGAAGTCTGCCGTGAGGTTTGACTGTATGCACCTTTAGTTCGGCAATTGGAGTTGGCCAGCCGTAGTACTTACTCGTCCAGTATTCGCGATGGTCCTCGTCGTCCGGTACAATGTGTCCACGGCTAATAATCTTCGTGATGTAAACCAGCCCGTTTAGGACTGTGTACACCAAAAGCCCGGCGATCAATCCGTATGCAGCAGAATAGCCAAACGGAATGAACATGACAGTGACGAAGGCTGGAACAGCATCGCCAATGTATCTCCAGTTGATCATGACAATTTGGCGCATCATCAAACAGCCGACCTAAAGGCGATTAGCATTGAGATGAGGCGCTGAATTAACAGTGTTATTTACCAAGATCAAAGTGCATCCAGTCGCCCAGGGGGGGATCGAAGCGAAGATTGGAGCAAAAAACATGGAGATAAAGAAGCATAGGCCGCAGGTCATGGCTGTCAACCCTGTCTTCCCACCTTCGGCGATACCAGCTCCCGATTCGATGAAAGCGGTGACGGGAGAAACGCCGAGCAGAGAACCAATGGAGATGCACAATGCATCTGTGCAATAAGCGAGCGTAGATCTGGGGAAATCTCCAGTGTCTGGGTCAACAACGCCGGAGAAACGCGCCATACTGTATAGTGTGGCCGTGCAATCAATGATGTCGACGTAAAGAAAGGTGAAGAGCGCGAGTGCAAAGTGCGATGGCGCAGTCGATATATCCCAACGCAAGACGTTGAGGGTCGTGATGGGATGGAAGTCGACAACTTGTTTGAAGAAGTTCCAGCGATCGTCGCCCTGCTTGGTGTGGGGAAAGTAGGTGAAGGATGTTCCTCGTCTATGCTGCACATCAGTACGCTGAAAGATGACGGCAGGTCTTTACTCACGGCCAAGAAATGATTGATACTAACGCAATGCCAGCAATCATTGCGCTCTTAACCTTGTAGGTCATGAGATAGGCTGTAACTACACCTCCGCACATGATGCCAATCCACATCTGAAATTACCCGTCAGTTGCCGTGCTCGATGCAAACTATTAGCCTGTAGCTATGCGCAGGAACTCACCGTTGGAGAAGTCATCTGGTGGCTCGTACAGAAACCATTCTCGTCCTTGTAGACGTCCGGACATCCCGCAATCTCGAGGGGTGTGTTTTTGGCTCCCTGGATAGCACCAATACCTGCGGAGTGACCCAAACCGATCTCGGCGAGAAAAAGCCCAATTCCACATGCGCTCGCAATCTTCAGCGATACGGGAATAACCTTGACTAGCCACTGGCGCATCCCAATGAGGGACAAGAACATGAAGAGCCATCCTTCCACGAATACGGCAGTCAGAGCCAGGCTATACGGCACAAAGCCGCTGCCGTGAAAGCCCACAATTTGGTATGCAAAGTAAGCATTGATCCCCATACCAGGTCTGTAGGCAGTATCAATATGGGCACTTCGGAAGTAGAGCTATTAGCAGAGCTATTGGTGGATAGCTTACCCAAGTGCGACGGGCATGTTTGTCAGGAAGCCAAACAAAACACAGCTAAATCCCGCTATAGCAGCAGTGGCTGTAATCAAAGACCGATGTAGATCTGGTGCACGTTAGCATAGTCTTGAATGGGGTGCAAGACACCATACCTTCCACACAGAGAGCATAGGCTCTGTCGGTTGTGCAAAGCGGGTCGTTTGGGTCATTGCAAACACAGTTACCGCCCGTGTCGGACAATACGGTCGCCTTCAGGAGTCAAGACCAGACCACGTAGATGGCTGTCAGACTCACATTCACGGAGATGATGTATGCCATCGTGAAGAACGTTGTTAGCCCGGCACGTAGCTCGGTGGTGAACTTGGTGTTCTTGATCTCGAAGTCCTTCGACGATCAGCTGCTATGTTCCACAAGGAAAAGGACGAGAGAACTCACATGACCTGACCCTTCGAGGTGGAAAATCCGCCCAAACGTAGACGCCGCTACCCGACGGTCAACGGTGTCGATTTTGCGTTTGATAGCGTTCATGATGGAAAGCATATAATCGAGATTGATTACAAGGATGCAAACGTCGATTAAAATGTAAAGGCAAACGCTCTTCCGTCGAGGAAGATTAAATAGATATCTTTGAGCCGAGATCCATGAGAAGGAAGCATTAGGAGAAGTGTTAGGTATGCAGGAGGTGCAATCGACCAGGACAACGTGAATTAGCCTGCTCTCGATATGTCTGCAGGGGCCAGCGCAGGATAGACCGATGTCAAGCAAGGGAGTTCTCGACTTTCAAATACACAAGCAGACGGGGATGAGGCTGCAGACAATGGCCAGCCACGAGACGTGGTGAGAGCAGAATGCGGGACAGAAGAGCTGTCAAATCGTAGTTGACAGAGCCGTCACCCATGTTCAAACAATGGGCCACAGCGCCCTGTCATGGCGGCCTGCAGCTGCAGTAATGTGACGCTGTGGAGATTTGGTTTGCTAGGGACCGAAGAGCGCGGTCGTGGCTGCGGGTACCGAGTCAGGGATCTCGTCCGATCCTTGAACCCTGTTCTTCAACCGCTCATCAGGAACAGCTCGTCGATCTAAGCCTTTCCGGTTGGCGATCAACCGGCCCGCGTCTGTCCTAAAACGACGAACATTGGAGATCTCCTCTCGAGCAAGGACAAGGATTGCACTGTGCTGCATGTTGTGGTAGGGTCTGACCCCTAAAGACCACACCAGCAGGGGCAGCGACAATTATCCCGCAAGTTTGCTTTGCAGTAAGTGTGCGAGGTCGTGAGCGGGAGTTGTCTCTGCAGGAAAACCCCTGGCCAGAGGCCAAAGAGATCGTCTTGTTTGCTCTGCCGACTGCGCTCGGGAGGGAGGAGGCGGTCTCAGACTGTAGCAGACGCAGCCTTGAATGCATGACACATGACCTTTGGATTCACATTGTGTCTGCACATCGCCCGATTGGATGGCCGATTGGAACCCGTCCCAACCGAAGAAGAGACATGTAGCAGTGGGGCACCGATAAGCTAACCAATAAGTGGAGGTGGTACGACATAAAATTGCGAAGGCTCGAGTCAATCTGCGTAACCGTACCAGCTTGGCCCACGTGTAAGCGAAACTCTGGCGGCTGGAGTAGCTCCGCGAAGCCGAAAGATGGACATTCTGGCTCCCATATCCCGCATGCGAGCACAGCAGCTCTGGTCCCTGCTAGTTTGTTCTCGTCCTCAACTTTGAGGTCCTTATGAAGACCCTCTCATAGCCCAATAAAGCCACAGGCGGAATGTACGACAGTCGACGACCTCAGGTGCTCTTGTAAAAGAGGCCCTCGTACGCCCGCCCTGACCTCTCCACACTAGCTACCAGCTGTCTGGTCGGCACCTGATCATGCTTTTTGTATCTGATAGCGATTAGCCACCCGCGATCTTTCTTGGTACCGAGCATTGGCTCTTCTCTCGATGCCTTTCCGTAATTTCTAGGGCCCTTCTTACGACCCACACGTTGTTCTCTTTTTTTTTTTTTTTCGTAATGTTCTCCGCCGACCTCTCCTGGACGGATTCGAGTACAGAGAAAGTTGGCGAGCGGAGAGAAAGAAAAGCGAAAGAGCGCTCTCTGCATTCCACGACGCCTTCTGTCACCAGCTCTCGGAGCTCGATAACTTCATCACTCGCCGACGAACGACAGCTGTGGTGGACGTCGAGCCTCCGAAAGGCGAAAAATTTCAAGCCGAACAAAAAAGCAAGACCTTCGACAAGCCGCAGCATCGTCACAGACGCCTCACGACCGACATCTACCGTTCTTCGCTCAATCGAGCCGGAATCAATCCGAGAGTTGAAGGATCCCTCACTACAACCAGGTTGGACGTATTCCTCTACGCTGTCTTCGAACCTTCCATCCGGTGCGCCGCTAGATCCTCCTGCACCCGAGTTCGAAGTGCCAGAGTTAGAAGGCGACTTGTCTTCGCGTGGTGCTAACTCTACTGGTTCTCGCTCTTCCCGTAAGCTGTGAATATCTCTCCTGGCTGTCGCAATACTGACTTTACACACAAGACGAGCGACGATGGAGTCTAAAGCCTTATCCCAAGCTGCATATCGCTGATGAGATCGACGAGATCCAACCACGCACTCCTCGCTCTTTCATCACTCGCACGACACGGCGGAGTTCTGTAGCCGCACAATTCGACGACATCGCCACAATCACACCGACAACGTCTTATGAAAATAAAAAGCAGTCAGTTTTCGCTATAGTAGAACTGTCACTCCCAAACTTACACTGTAACAGAAATGGTTCTGTGAATATCGATGCCAGTATGGGACTTGAGCGCCTGAAACTGCAAGACCAACCTGAGGAAGACGTGGCACCAGTGCCACCAATTGAGACACACCGATCGCACGCCAACGGCTTCGCATCTTCAAAGTTGGCTCCGTGGGTCCCTCCTAACGACTGGCACGTCTTGCAACCCGAGAGCATGCAGGATTTTGAACGGCCGCTCAAGCAACGCAAGGAGCTGCCGCCAACGCCAGTATTGAATGGAATTACAATGGCGCAGAACAGCCTGCTGGAACTCACCAGATTTCAGCGGTTCATTAGGCGAATGGAGAGTGCGGGTCCGAAGGTCATCCTTGACCGTCTCAAGGAAGAATGGGATGACCAAAACGACGAGGAAACCAACGAGGAGTTGCATCTAGAGAAGCGATTGTGGGTACTGTAAGTCAAGAGACATCCAAACCATCGACGCTACCATATGAGACACATGCTGACTCTGTGCAGGACTGCATTCCAGCTCCAAAATACGGGACGACTACAATCAAATCCGCAACCGAAGTGCAACACAGGCAAGATCCTAGAGATGTACGGGGATCTAGGTAAGTCGTACCCGGTCAACACAATCCATCGCGTAGTTGACCGTTAGTAGCGGAAGTATACCAGCTCTCTGCGATGCATCCAAGACACAAGGTTCAATACCTGACCACCGAACCTCAACGACCAATGCCGCTACCAGGAAACGTGTCGTACACGACGGTGTCACAGCCAGGCCTAATCCCGTGCCCTTGGCCAGATGCGACGTTCTCCCGCATTCGCGCGTCAACGCTGCCCTCACTGGTGCCATCATCGAAGCTACCGCAGCTGTTACGCGAATGCCACCGCTTGCTCGCGCCAGGAGGGGTGCTCGAGATCAGGATCATGGATGCTGCACCCTTGCGAACAACCGCAGGCCCCTTGCTAAGAGCCTGGATCGAGGATCGGCTGTCGATTAATCTGGAGAAAACTTTTCGGTGCTCCAAACCTTGCATGCTGTTTCCTGGCTGGATTGCTGACGCGGGCTTCGAGCTACCAACCGAGGAAGGCGTGAACGAGGTCATGCAGCTACCTTGCGCCTTCGATGGATCCTGCGTTGACGCGGAGCTCAGAATGCTTGTCGGACGAGCGCTCTGGAAGGACACCTGGGGTCCATACGTGGACGTTGATGAAACTTCCAACGAAGCACGATCCTGGTGGGAGGACGACGAGATCGTGGACGAATGCGTGAAACATGGCACAGTGTTCGAATGCGGGGCTATCTTTGCTTATAAAAGGTAGCCATTACTACGGGTTTGCTGGTCCAAGGACCGCGACCGACAATACGGATATGTTCGACTGTGGCGTGGCTGTTATCGGGCTTGTTCTGGCGGCCATCGGATCGCGTAACAGTTTGGGGTGGATTTCTGTTCTGTACCATGATACCACAGCTAAGCTTTTGGCTCGCATTTGAACATGGAAAGTGCCTGGTGTCATCGAAAGCAGCAACAAGGTTCCCCATAATCGAGTTGCGATGTCGTGCATTGCAACCAGGGACTATGCCCGTAGCGACTTCGTGGTTTAGCGCCAACACGTGAGGACCCGTACCCGCGTCTGGACCCTCTACAATCCCGACACAACAACTGCGAGTCCGTGCGACACCTCCCGTTTCATCAGCCTCGCTCGCTACGAAGTCAGCTAATAACACGTAAGTTGTCAGCTCACCACCTTGCATTCGCTCCTCTCTCCCTCCTATTTCACGCCAAAGGAACAAGCACCACATCACACATAATGCTCAGTAAACTCGGCACTAAGATTGCGCTTCAGCGGGCCGGCCTGGGCAACATCTCGCTGCCATCCTTACCGAAGAACGAAGGCAAGGGCGGAGAAGGCGGGCAGGGCTTCGAGTTCTCAAACCCCTTCGCGAACGTACAATGGGGGAAGGCATTCAGCTCGTGGCAGGCGCCGGCGGAGGGATACCCCGTGGCCGACCCGCCAACGATCAACATCCGCGCTCCAAGCAATGCGAAACTGAGGTTCCCTCCCATTGATGGTAGACCATGTGTGATTCTGTTCCTCAGGTTCTGCGGATGTCCCTGTAAGCTTTGCCCTGGCCAGGATAAAGCCAGAGAACCAGATTGCTGACATCGAACCCCACAGTCACACAGAAACTCTTCCTCCGCATGCGCTCCCTTGCAAACCGCCACACCGGCGTCCACTTCATCGCCATCTCACACTGCACACCCGAGGCGACCGCCGCTTGGACAAAAAAGATCGGAGGCTCATGGAACGTAGACATGGTCATCGACCAGCAGCGCGAGCTGTACGCGATGTGGGGTCTGGGCGTGTCGAACTGGGGCCACGTGCTCAATCCGCGTAATGGCATCAACCAGATAAAACTGAGCAAGCAGGAAGGCGCGGTGTGGCAACCTGTAGGCGAGGGAGGCTGCAGGTGGCAGGTAGGAGGCGCATACGCGGTAGATGAGAGGGGCACCGTGAGGTGGGGTGCGCCCATGCAGAGTGTAGACGAAGATATCATGTTTGAAGATGGCATCAGAGCGCTAGGCTTTTCGGCGGCTGCGCCGGGCGTGTTCTGATCCTTGTAAAAGGACATTTGGCTTTGGGCTCTGGGCTTTGCGAGGCGTTTGTGTAGGAAGATATCCATGCATTTCATGTGCGCAATTTTAGTATGAAGGATAGTCATTGTACTTTTCGCTCTGCGGTCGGCAGTGACGTAACGTGAATCGATGTTGCTGGCGGCTCCACGGTCCCTCGTGATCGGTGTGCTGTCGATGGGGTTCAGCTGCAGGCAAAATCACATTTCATGACGCAGCCATCCAACGTAAATGCAAATGAGAGAGGGAATTATGCTTTCCAGCTTTCCTGATGCTTTGGTATACAACCTTCGCAGTATACTACAATACAAGCCAAGCGTATGTGCGCTTCGCTGTGCCCAAAATGCCGTCGGCGCCATTACAAATGCAGCTTCGTTCCGCCATCCATAAAATGCGTCTATGTACAGTACAAGAGATTTACAAACAATATACAGTTGGAATTAATTTTTTTTTCCTCAACCACTTTGCAGGCCGTGTAGGTATTTCGCCAACTTTTTCACATTTTGGGTGACCAAACGAAGAGATGGGAGATGAAGCAGGACTGCCTCGCGGTAGGATTTACGAATCCTTCCCGCGTTTGGCTATTACACTGCTGTCGTCTGGTGGCGGTGCTTCGCCTGACACGGTCCCACGAAGCTCATGCTCCATCCATACAGCCCATGGATCAACCTCATTCGCAGTACCCTGTGCCTGAGGCTGCATGGTCCGTGGAGCATCCTCTGAATTTTCCTTGAGGGCTAGCGATGTGGCGGGCTCCGTGGCCTCGTATGGCTGTTTGGTCTGGATTGGCTCGCCGAGCTCATGCTCCACCCATGCAGTCCAAGGATCAACATGCTCCGCGGTACCTTGCTGCTGAGGGTGCAGGTGGGTCTCAACCAAGTCTGCGTTGATTTCCTCGAAAAAAGGCACCGTCTCAGCGTCTGTAGCCTCATTGGTCTTCATGTAACCTGACACCGCGATGAGAAGATTATCAGCCGTGAAAGCCGGCGCCAGGTAGCCTTTCTGTGGTCTTATGGCGTTTCTGATTTCCTTGTACCATGTCAAAATCGATTTACGATTGTAGCCCTGTTTGACCACATCGTTAAGGACGGTATTGAAAGCTGCCGGTTTCTGTGAAACGGAGCACAAGCTTAAGAATTGTGCATACGCCTTAGCAAGAAGTTCGGGTTGGATGCGGCCCTTGATGCTCGCAATTTCTTCCCAAACGATCAGGCCTCCCTGCCAGTCGGCACGATGCAGGCAATCGTCCAGAAAGCGAGATAGTCCAACCATGCTCAAACCCCAACCGTCGCTCTTCATCTCAAAGTAAATGTCCATCGCTCTTTCGAAGCCAGCGAATGTCAAGACGCCATGCATGAGAGCATCGAATACCATAGGCGTAGGATAAACCTTCTGCAAAACCTTTGTCTCGCTGATACGAATCAGGCGGCCATTCCCCGCTTCGTTGACGGTGACATCGGGTCTTGCCAGCATCAATGCGTTGGCAGCACCTCGCATTTTGGCAACAAATCTACTGAATTGCTCGGGCCGCCGTTGCTCCGCATAATGATTCAAAATAGTGGCGCAGGTGATCTCATCCGGACGGATCTTGCAGCCGTCCAACTCCCTGATGACGTTGTCGACAAGGCGCGGTTGTTCCCACTTTCGAAAGCCGGTGAGAAGGATATTGAAGGTCTGTAGGTTTGGAGCAGCCGTTGAGATGAGCAGATTGTGACAAATCTTGGCCGTAGCTAAAGCGATCTCTTGTGGTTCCTTACGCTTGTCATAGTACTCCTCGAACAATTTCTTGATGGCCACGTTTAGCTGATTGGCGATGTGGTGGAAATCCCCGTCACTGTCCTGGAAGTAACTAGGCTCAGCCACAATCTTTGCACCCGTTCTCATGCTCATCGTATCTTCGGGCCAGTCCTCCTTTTTGGTCGTTTCAAGTGCTCCCATATTCGCCATAATTTCACGTCGAATTGTGAGTCTCTCGTCATCAGTAAGAAGAGCTACGGTGCCGATATGTGGCGACAACGACGCAAGGTCGCCAT
This sequence comes from Paraphaeosphaeria sporulosa, assembly GCF_001642045.1. Taxonomy (NCBI): domain Eukaryota; kingdom Fungi; phylum Ascomycota; class Dothideomycetes; order Pleosporales; family Didymosphaeriaceae; genus Paraphaeosphaeria; species Paraphaeosphaeria sporulosa. The sequence goes on along the minus strand of NW_017253360.1, from coordinate 4,300,138 downwards.
CTGATAACAAGTGTGCTTCAGATTGGCCAAGTAAATTGTGGACCAACGAACACACTGAGAGCTCCTGCAAGGCGAGTTTCTTCCGAGTCGCTCTGTTGCGCAGGGCCTTCAAGCGCACACTCTCCAATGCCCAAAGAGACTGGGGAGGCAGATTGTATCTGGATCCCGGACCGGGACCAGTGCTAGCAGGCCACTCGAGCAGCGAAGGCCCATTGAGATGGGCGTCCGGGCGCAGCAAGTCCCACAGGACCTCCGGGAGAAGGGCTGCGTGCAATTGCTCCTGCCGCTTGTCCAACACGGCATCGTCGATTATATCCATTCCAGCGGCCTTAAACGCATTGTCCCATTCCAGATCACTAGGAGTTGCTTCCACAGAGCGCAGCGTGTCTCGTTCGGATGCAACGCCTGCGGTGCGTCGGTGTCCCGGCCTTTGTAGTGCGCGCAACTCCTCCTGTATAGTCTCGAACGCGGAGTCCCATTGTCCGCTCCTGTTCCGCTTGGCTTTTGCGTCGATAGCAAGACCCGCTGCGAATACGGTCGTGTAGACGAAAGTTGATGTCGGGGAACCAAAAGCCCATGCGCCTCGCAGGCCAGTCGCTCCGGGGCGTCTTGCCACGGCGGATGCGGTCGCAGCGCATGATATGCACCTACAGGTACCCGGGGTCCGAAATGCCCGGGACCAGAGTGCTGTCATTGCTACCGGGACATGCTTTGAGCTTCGTGCGCTTCCGAAGGAGGTGCGATTGGGTGTCGCGAGCGTAGACGCTCTGCCCGGGACGAAGGACGTCAATTGGGGAATCGTGTAGAATAGATGGGCCACAATGGCTTCGAGCCGCCAATACAAGCTCGTCGGGGGGGGTTCGTCGCTGCCGTCGCGTGGTGTGATGGAAAACTTAGGCTGACCCAGCACGCCGTCTTGGCGGCGGAGGTGGAGCGGAGCGGGGCGGAGACACCGCCTATACCACAGGTCTTCCCAACCGCTCACATGCTCCCAGGCTATGGCGTCGTCACAGGCTCAACCTCCTAGGCGACACGTTCGCTTGTAGTCGCCTACGCCGCACGTGTGCACCCGTCGACCTGATGATGACGGAACCGCGAGATGCGACCTTCCCAGCCGATTGCTACTGCCCAGCTGCCTGTCACTTTGGCCAATACTGTTAATCACAACTCACGAGTCTGTCCTACGACGTTCCGATGACTGATTACCTCTGCTGAAAATGCGTGCAGACGGCCCAATAACTCCGTCCTGCTCAAGATCTTGGTTGAAAGACTTTGAATCCATGTGACGAGGCAGCATTCGACTGTGTCAGAAACCAAATGACACTGAAGAGACGTCATGGTCTTGATCAAAGTCGCCACTCAGCGTCACGATAGGGTTCCGCCATTCAAGAGCAATTCATGGCAGCATACCATATTACATGCATGGAACGTACCACACTTTGTACACACCTACTTTTCAACAAGCTTGATAACGATATCAATTCTTTGGCTCAGCCAAGCCCGAAATTTGTCTCTGTGTCCAGCTTCCCAACGAAACTGCAGTGATATATTATTGAAACCTATCGATTTCCGACCTCTGTTCTGGAGGCCTTTGGAATGTGAACCTGTGCTCAACATGAATATCTGGGGGCGATAGCAACTGGTCCGCCAGAGCAGATTCAGTCTCGAAGCATTTCCGCAGACCATTACTGCCCTTGATCCGAAGACGGCTGGTTCAAGAAGCTAAAAAAAACCTGATATTATCCAACCATTCTGTTCTGAATCCTCGCTCGCTGCCGTTTTAATTGCGGCGCTGCCAAGGGCGGTCACTGCATTCTACTCAGATTAACCGCAATCTACGCGGCTCGCTTCACAGTCGACAACCTTGCAAAACATCATTCGCTTCGGATTACCAAGCTCGAACGCGGAGACGAGCGAATATCAGCGAACGCGTCAGGTCACCCTCGGTGGCTTCGCACATGTCCGCGTGCCGTTTACGCAAAGGTCAGTACCTGTTTCCAAGTGCTCAAAGGAAGTCAAGTCGTATCGCGAGCGATATCTTCTCCAGTATCATGCGCGCCTATCGTGTGCTATTCTTAGCTGTTGTCCTGGTCTTCCAGCACCATCGATTTTAGTATCTGTTCTTGCTAATAATTTCAATTAATTGCTCGCTTAGCTCATTAGCCCCAGGTCATTGCACAAAGATGCCGTAAATAGTCGCAGTACAAATGAATTCGTATCACAACGACGATGTGGCATCTGCAAAACCGTTGTGGACGGTCTACCCATGCTTTCGAAAGCATTCGCATCGGGTACTCCGGACACTTCAATTGGCGCGGGATCATTCGAAGGTCTGGACTCACAGTGCAGTATCAAGATCAGCCAAGGATACGGACATTCATTCACCTGCAAGAGAATCTTCCGCTGTGCGTCGATGCGGCGAGACCCTGAACGAAACCCAATGATCTTACCTTGTCCTGTCAACATGGACGCAGCCCGTATTTATGGTCCCGAGCACCTTCAGTTACCTCCTTCATCTGGAGATTCTGGGTGCCGCATGCATAGTACCTGTTGCCCAAACCATGGGCCCAGCCCGTCCAGAGGCACTATCGCGGACTGCATATCCCTGCTTCCATCAGCTTCGGCGCAGACTGCCAGGGTCAATCACCCCACATGATCGTCGTGCCACCCATGTACATCCACTTCAGTCATGCTCGGGGTTGGTTATCGGGTGTCTCTCGCGCGTTCGCCTATCAGTCGCCTTTCACGCCGTGCAATCTCTCCCTTACGAGACCCGTCTAGTCTCTGTCGCAAAAGGAACATGTTATGGCGGATGATGCGGCATGGTTTATCCAAATTGACGATACGGTAGTGGTTGCCATCAACGCAGTGGCATGGACCAAATGTGGATAGCTCGTCATCTTTCGAAGCCGGTGGCAACCGTGGCACTTAAACGTCAAGTATATGAATATGGCTCTTGTCATGTCTGTGGTCGATCCAAACCATACTCCAAAGCCCATTCTACTCCTACTTCTTCTTGACACTTCCCAGCTCTATCAAGGGCCCACACACAACACTAGTATCCTCTCCTCAAATTAATATAGAGAACGCCATGCAGTACAGGTCGATTTCGGTGATGGCCGCTGCCGCCTTCTTCGTGAACGTGAGCGGACTGCCTATTGCGCAGCCGGAGGTATGGACTCTCTAGCACTTGTCGTGCGATGCCCCCTACCAACAAATCGGTATTGACTCTTTGCAGGTGCAAGGCACTGTCAGCACAGGTCCACCAACCTTCGAACTTGGACCGCCCTCTACCGTCATTACTTGGGGCAAGGACAGGCGTGATGCCAATGCTCCTACTCCGACCGACTCTTTTTGGCTCGGCAAGCCCACTACCATTGTAACCTGGGGAAAAGAAAAGCGTGACACGACCCCTCCTACGTTCGGACTAGGACCGCCGGACTCCATCATCGGATGGTCGAAGGAGAAGAGGGACTCGACGAAGCCTGATGACACGATCATACTCACTCCTCCTTCGACAGTAGTGACATGGGGCAAGGAGAAGAGGGATTCGACGAAGCCTGATGACACGATCATACTCACCCCTCCTTCGACAGTAGTGACATGGGGCAAGGAGAAGAGGGACTCGACGAAGCCTGATGACACAATTGGACTCGGCCCCCCTTCGACGGTGGTTACATGGGGCAAGGAGAAGCGCGATACGACCCCTCCTACGTTCGGACTGGGTCCCCCGGATTCCACAATCGGATGGGGAAAGCAGTAGGCTTATGTGTGTCCCTTTATCTCGAGGATGTAAACTGGTACCTCGCCTTACCAGCCTGGCGCCTTGGTGCTAAGAGTTCCTTATTTCTATTCTTGTCTGGGAAAAGTAGGAGAAGGGCTGGTGTTTTTAGCAGTGATATCCGTCCGTACCATCACCATCTTTATTGAATTATTTTTTTCGTCGTCTCTGGCGGTAGCTAACTTCATTGGTTGACCGCCCTCCCCAATCGCCAACGGTATTGGTAGTCACCGCCAACGATACCAGTCACTGTTATGTGTGTTCATTAGCAATCTATGTTTCTAGCGACTTCACCATTTCCCTATGTATGAGCAGATATTGTCACTGCCGTTAGCGAACTTTAGCAATCAACTGTATGGTAGGGGAAATACTCGTAATATAGGATGATAAAGATGGAGCAATACAAAAAGCTCAAGGATACAAGGTGAGAGAGAGAAACACTGGAACGATTTGTGTAGTGAGGACAGTGGAGGAGCTTGTAAGGAATGCTGCTGGATATGTCGTTTAAACCGCCCAACCTAGAGCATCTAGCTTGTGAAATAGGAGGAGAGGAGTGTCCAACGTCTCTGTGCCTGGTGTACCAAGGCCCGCGCCGCGACTCCCATCACAGACTCGCAACGAACCTTGACCCCACTTCTCCGCCCACTCGTCTTAGAGAACTCGAAATCAACTTCATCCACCCTTTCCAGCATATCGAGTCTATCGATCAACGCATTAAAACGTCATACCTTACAGCCCCGTCCTCATACGACCTGTTCAGCACCAGCCTGCGTATTGCATCTTACTGGCTCCGACGCATGCGGCTTTTTGCAGTCCTAGATGAGACGGTTTTCTGGCCGAAAGATGGCGATGATCCGCCCACGTGGCCATGTCTCGAGGTTCTCAACGTGTGTTTCCATATGGCGACACCGTGAGGCAAATGGTACTTTAAAGGTTTGTGTGAGTCCGAAAAAGGGTAAATTGGGGGGTACGAGCTCGCAGAACGTGCATATCCTCCGCTAGAGACCGCCAACGACGAGTATTGGTGCGACCGCGCGGAAGAGATGAACTGGGACGACTCATCCGATGCACGATTTCGCAATATTCCCGACAGCAAGGCTATATGCCATTCTTAGAGGCCTTTGCGAAAGCTGCGGCGCGTATGCCTCAACTGACGTCTGCAGTTCTTTGGTGCCCGTTGTATTTTAGGACGCAACCGGATGATGTGGGAAACCTTTCGGATTACCTATCAAGGCCCATCCCGGGCCTCTGTCCATCCAAACCGACCAACCTGGCGTGGGGTATCGCGTACAGGAAACCGAATTAGCAAGCGTTCAGCACACGACCTAGCGAAGATAACGCCACTGAAAATCATATGTGGTAGTTGGTCGAGGCTCAGTGGCGCCCAAGATCCCAACTGCATGAGCTTTTTTAGGACATTGGCCGTGGAAACCACGGTGATGGATTGGCATGATCAGTATTATGGAGACGGGCTTAGGGAGGGGAACATATTCGAGAGACATTAGTGGAGATTTTGGCCTAGGCGATTGACAGTTCTGTAGCTATCAACACCCTCGCTGTGAACATCATAAAGCTCCATTCACTGGCCTTTGCTGGTGCCTGGCGGAACTTCGACATTGATATTCACCTGCGAAGTGGCCTCAGCACAAGTCAGGTATGAGGCAGCCTGCGGAAAAGGGCATGTTGTCTTGTTGAATTGTGGCAGCCTAGGAAAGTCGGAGCGAACCGTCTAAGGTCTGTGGCGGTGAGCATGCGGCTGACGAGCTTGCGATAGTCCGAGGATCCAAGACAAGGGTGCCGGATACCGTATCACAGCGCGAAGTATGATACCATGTAAGACTGGCTGTTGCGTCCGGAGTGTGCACGATGCAAAAGGCCGGCTTGCAATAAAGGACAGCAAAGCAACGCAGACGTGCACACAGCGCGAGGCTGCGCAGGCACAGCGTGTTTGGAAACGCACATGGATGCCTCCCTGAGCCGATTCGGGCAAGGTGGAGATAACACCGTGACGCCTTGGGTCCCAAGTACGCGAGTGGACTGGAGTCTGGAGAGGGTGGGAACCAGATCCGCGAACGTCGCGGCTGCCTTCGTGCGGAAATACAACGTGTTCTTTATCACCCGCGGCGTCGGAACGCTCTTAAAGCAGTGCTGAATAGCAGAGGCGCCGTGCACCCACCCGTGGAGGTTTACAGTTGCGAACAGCACGCCCGCGGCAGTCACGTGTGCACCATTGGCTCACTGCCCTGTCGCCTTACTGCCCAGAATCGGTGCCGCCAAGAGACTTTTCCCGCGCCCCAAACCACAACGTCTCTTCAAGCCCTTCTTGTACATCAATTAGATTGCTTCCACGACCACCCCATCTCGCACCACCCCCGCGCCCCTTGAACTGTACCCGTAAGTTGCTTCACCCGCCCATCCCTCGCCGCACCTGCCCGTATTTGCCACGCGTTCGAGAGCGGCTGCCATGGGGATAGCAAGCCTCGACCGCAACCTGGCACCGGGCGCTCGACACCGCGTGCGCCGCCTCGACACGCTGCTCAACGCCGCAGCCGCGGTGCTTTTGATCCAACGACCGCTTCTCTGACAGTGTCCCCGCGCAGGTTCAGGAGCGTCACTCACCGCCTCCCGCCCCCCTTCACACCGTAGCTCCACACACGAGCACACGCCGCAATCATGGGTCTCACATTCTCGAAGCTGTTCGACAAGCTGTGGGGAAAGAAGGAGATGCGCATCCTGATGGTTGGTTTGGACGCCGCCGGAAAGACCACAATTCTATACAAGCTCAAGCTCGGTGAAATCGTCACCACCATCCCCACCATCGGTGCGTGCACCCCGAGCCCCGCACCCGCCGCGCGCCATCGCTGACATCGCATTCTGCAGGCTTCAACGTCGAGACCGTCGAGTACAAGAACATCCAGTTCACCGTGTGGGATGTCGGAGGCCAGGACAAGATCCGCCCTCTCTGGAGGCATTACTTCCAGAACACCCAGGGCATCATCTTCGTCGTCGACAGCAACGATCGCGATCGTGTTGTCGAGGCCCGTGAGGAGCTCCAGCGCATGCTGAACGAGGACGAGCTCCGGGATGCCATGCTCTTGGTCTTCGCCAACAAGCAGGATCTTCCCGTAAGCATACCACGCCGAATCACTCTTTACCGAAATGCGACTAACGCGCGCTGCAGAACGCCATGAACGCTGCCGAGATCACTGACAAGCTCGGCCTCCACAGCCTCCGACAACGCGCTTGGGTATGTCGACCCATTTAGATCGCACCGACACTAGCTGACAACCACTACAGTACATCCAGTCCACCTGCGCCACGAGCGGAGACGGTCTGTACGAGGGTCTCGAATGGCTGAGCAACTCGCTCAGGAAGGCTGGCCACAACTAAGCCGATGCACCCCGACCGCCGCGATGACGATGCGACATGCCACCGTGCCCAGGTCTGCCTGCGACCCAGACAACCCTCTCTCAACCCCGCCTTACCACCCCCTAACGACCTCGGAAGAACCTCTACAAGTGTGTCTGTGCTTGCGTGTTATTCAAATCGGATGGTGGAGCGGACAGATTTCCTTTTCACCACTGGAGTTTGTGAACTGCCATGATCGCTACATCATTAAATGTCACGGATTGTTTGGTGGTTCAAATCGGAAATAGTCTACCGGGTACTCTACAGTGCTACTATCCAATTTGAGCCTTTGCTTTTGCTACAGACTGCTGCTCTGCAGTTTCCCTAGCGGTTGCCTGCCTGTGATATCATGACTCGGCTCATTAGAACCAGGGGGTGTTGGGTTGCAAGATTGTTTCCATTCACAACGAGCAAGTCATAAGTCTTCTATATCATGCCGAATGCACATCCCAGAACCTGAACGCCCACTCCACCTATGCGACCAATTTCCTCGCCAGCTTTCCACTCATCCCAAACGACACAGGCCGTAAAACTTTGGACCGCCCTCGTCCCGTGCCAGACACCAGCCATTCCAGACGGCGGCTCCCCGCTGCATGCACGCTAAAGCGACCAACAAGCAAAACCCTACACGGCCACACCCTGTGGCGCACCGCTCGGAGGCGCACCCTCCTTCAGCGCCTGCGCGGCCTGAGGCGGCGGCGGCAGCAAGCCCTTGGATAGCCAGAGGTCAACGAGGGGCTGCATGGGCTCGATCTCCTTTTCGGTGATGAGGTTGAACAGCTTGCCCACGTTGATGAAGTGAACGAAGCAGGTGTTGAGCTCCTTGTAGGCGCCCGCGTGCCAGAAGGGGTCGAGCCAGTGGCCGTGGTAGATGTGAGCGTAGCAGCGCATCATCTGGCGATAGATGCTCTTAATGTCGCCCTCGAAGGTCTCGGGGAACCCGGAGCTCTTGCCGAGCCATTCACGGCCGGAGAGCTGCGAGAGGGGGGCATTGATGCTGGTTGGGCCGAGGGGCTGAGGGGTAGATGATGGGGTGAGGGAGCCGGAGGCGTAGCTCGAGGCCGAGTCTGAGAAGCGGGCGGTGTCGGTGGGGAAGATGGAGGGGTCGGTGATTTTGCCTGAGATCCATTTCTGAACGAGGTTGATATACTGGATAGCGGGGATCTTGATGGGCTTCTTGTTGTTGTCGAGCCATGTGTAGGTGTGGCCGCTGGCCGACATGGTGGGGCACACTTCTGGGTTGCAGCAAGGCTTCCCGGTCCTCTCATCCGGCACCTTGATAATGTTGATCATCTGTTCCAGCAGGCGGTACTGCTCGACGACTGCTCACGCGAGCTGGATCAGTACTGATCACGTGAGCAGAGGGACCATATCGTACCTTGGTGCGCCAGCCACTCGCCCTCCTCGACGAGGTTGGGCTTTGCAGCCAAAGTCATGAAGTTACCGCGGACAATCAAAGAAGAGTACTCTTCGCGAAAGAAGAAGGGTGGGCGGCGCGAACCAGAGGGGGCCCCCTCCTGAGTAGCTTGGCTCTCAAAAGACATGGCGGAGGACAATGCGGGGGAATGGGGCATGGGGGGAAAGCTTGGTGTCTGGCCTGGGGCGGCAGAAGGCGAGTACGGTCCGCTGGTGGTTGGTGAAGGGGTGCCGTTGCCGCCTTTGCCCTGCTGGTTGCTGCTCTTGTTGGAGCGTCCGGCCAGTCCTTGGCGTCTGGTGGGAGTTAGAAAGCGGTGCAGGTATGGAGGGGAGACACGAAGGACTCGATTTAAGCGAGGAAGGTGACAATTAGTGAAGCTTAAAGGAGACACAGAGGGTGAGACACAGCACAGTGCAGCTAGTGAAACAAACGTCGACTGAGCGGTCCGGAACACGCAGACGCATTGCTGCTGCAAGCAGCTGGGGGGAGGCCCATGCCAAGCACTCACACGCTGGAGAAAAAGGACGCCATAGCCGGCTGCAGATGGGGTGCGGCGGACACGGTCGGCGCAGAGGTGGAGTGCACTTGATCCGGCGGCGCGAAAGGTGAATGTGAGGGAAGCAGGCGGAGCGTGGGCGCTGGTGATACGCCTCAAATGGCCGTCGAAGGGGGCAGGGGCGTGGACGTGGGCGTGGAGCCTGGAGTCGCCCTGGAGACGCTAGGCCGCATGGGGCCAGCGCGAAGCTCAGTGTCGGTTGGTCGTCGTGCCACTCCACGGTGGACTCGCAGCACATCGCCGCTGCCTCTTCCTCGCGCAATCAATTCTTCGCTCGCATCGACGCCCTGATCGCGCGGTCGCAATTGCGTCGTGCCTACAGCCCCCGCCTCGCACCTCTGCATTCCCTTCGCCTCGGCCAACCGACTGTGTTAACGCGACCATGAGCGATCTTTCGAATGCGCCGTCCGAGGACGACGACTTTCCAGGCAGCGCGCCCGCCGCAGAAGAAGAGGCTGCCGCAACGCCTGCGGACGTCGAAGACGACGACCTGGATGGCGATCTCTTCGGCGACGACGACGACGCGGACCAGCCCGAGTAAGTTGCTCACTGCCCTTTGCTGTGCTGCGGCGCTGACTTCACGCGCAGGCAGCGCAAGCTCGACGATGAAGACCTCGACTCGGGCGACGACGAGGGACGCAACGACCGCGCGGAGAGGGACACGCCCGACGTCGAGACGCAGAACCAGAACTTCACGTTCGAGGACGCCGAAATCGCGCGTCACCCCGTGCCCGAGCCCAGCGACGGCGAGCTCTATCTCCTCAAGATCCCGACCTTCATGTCCATCGACCCTACCGCCTTCTCCCACAAGACGTTCCAGCCGCCGACAACCGACCACCACTCGAATAAGCCCGCCTCGGACCATTTCTCCGCCTTCAACACTGCCATGACTACCATCCGATGGCGCCGCTCGCCATCGGACCCCTCAAAGCTACAATCCAACGCACGCATATTGCGGTGGTCCGATGGCTCGCTCACGCTGCAGCATGCCAACGACCCGGTCAATCACTACGAGATCAGTGCGCAGATGCTTGCGCCCCCTCAGGCGAACCCTGTAGTGCCCACGCCTACCATGCTCAAAGGCAGGCGGAGAGACGAGCACAACAAGGAGAGCTACACGTACCTCGTGGCGCCTTGCGAAGGCCCCAACGTCTTGCGCGTAACGAACAAGCTCACCACCTTTTTGTCTGTGGCCCCAACATCCAACACAAAAGACCAAGCGTTGGAGAAACTGCAGAACGACCTTGCAGCCGCTGCGTCCCGAGGCCGCGATGACGCCAACCAAGCCATCTCCTTCATCGACGTAAACGAAGATCCTGAGCTTCGTCGACAACGTGAAGAGGTGCAATACAAAGAGAAATTGAAGCAGCAAAAAGCGCGCGAGAAGCATGCCATCAGAGAGCAGGAGCGGAGTAATCGCGTACTGGGCAAGCCTAGGGGCGGCTACGGTCTTGATGCCGACATGCTCGAAGGCGGTGAGGGCCGAAGGAAAGGCGGAGCCAAGAAGCCGCGGACGCAGGCTCGTCGTGGACACCAAGACTGGAGCGACGATGAAGACGACGCTTATGCTCGACGTGGAGGCAACAAAGAAGACGAGTACGATGAGTCGGACGACTTCATCGCCGACAGCGACGAGGAGCCTGAAGTCGTCGACGACGACGACGATGACGACGATGGCATTATTGAAGAGCCACGGAGCCGGAAATCAGGAAGCCCGAAGCGGGGTAGAGGCAATGATGACGACGAAGACGAGGATGTGGTCGCTCGGTCGAAGAAGAGAAGGGTGGTTGTGGACGACGACGAGGATGACGAGTAAAATATTGCAGGGCATCGCGGCAGAGAACCGATGCTTCCTCTGCTATAACTGTTTATGGACATGGCCGTACAGCAGCGATGCCTCAAAGGACACTGCGCCTGGCCAGCGGGAAGATGTCTTTGCGCGCAAGTACCAAATGTATCATCATTTTGTGGGTTCATTTACTACTTTGCATAGCCTGGAGTTTGGCTACTTTGCATCGGATACTAAGTCATCTCAACAACCCTAGATCACCTATCAAGCTTTTCGTTACTATACGTCTTTGCAGGAGTGCCAGAGTCGTCTACCAAAAGGTCTCTCCAATCATCTGTGACGCAATCAATGGGCTCTGATCGAGACTCACACTTGGCTTGCCCTGCGAATGGGCTCGCCTAAGAAGTGAGGGCATTATCTCGTGTAGCCAAAGGAAAGTTGGACAAGAGCTTGAGCACAGGGAGGGGTCTGTGTTACCAATCCCACCTTGGTAGGCCAGCACACGATGCTTCTGACTAAATTCTGAGGTGTATATTCCGTGACAGAGAGCTCCTTCTACAAAGCCTCGTACCCACCACTTACTACTTCCGCCGGAACCCAATGCAGGAACCATCCGCATACGGTAGTACCAAGTGCGGAGCGTGTCTTCCTTACCGGTGTAACTTTGGTTTCACAACAAAGCGTGGGACTTACGCTCACCATCTCAAATCTCGACTACGGGACAAGATGGACCACCTCGACGACATCGAGAAGCTCTCCAACCGCATTTCGAGTACGCACAAGTTCGCCTATACCACGGTTCCGCTGCTCACACGCTACAGGGCATGCGCACGTCATCTTTGGCGCCTTATACCCCAGCGCACACACTTTCGAAGTCGTCACCACATGCTATCCACGCGAGGCACCAGGCGATGCCGGCGGTAAGTAGGCGCTCGATTATAACACAAGTTCCCTCTACTAAGTCTTTCTACGTACAGGCGTTGGTATGCGCGAGTCACGCAAGGACGACTTCTACACAGCCAAACTCGTCGCTTTCCTCGGTGATAACTTTAAAAACTGCCTGGTATTGAAGCAGAGCGCTGCGAGACCATCGGACAAAGGCGCGATTGAGGCGCTGTGGAATGAGATCCAGTCGTGCATGTTGGACATTCGACGTAAGTTCTATATGTAGCGCAGTGAAAGTTGAAGGGACTTAACTCGTGGACCACCTGTCCTTGGTTGAACAAGACGTTCCTGACTGGAAGAGCAGCGTTTACGACCGGTGACGGCAAGACTTGGCTTAGACCTCGAGCGGCACCATAAGAGTATCATGAACGGCGTATCGGGGTTTTCGTGGCTTTTCAACAGATTGTTCGATGTCAATTTCTTCATGGGTTCGGTTTTGCGCAAACTTGCGAATCTAAAAGATCATATCATACATTCCAGCTTAAATTAACATAAACGCGACCATGCAGCCGCCGCTCTCTATATTAATACAGTCAGGGCCTTCAAACAAAGCTAACATCTAGCTATCAATTTTCCCCTCTCCACTGCTCAGCATGACATCCGCATCAGGTCCCTCCGGCATGCAGTCATTCCTACCTCCACCAAAATCTTCCTCCAGTAGTTTCTGGGTAGCCATCTCCTTTTCGGTGGCGATTTCTATACCTGCTCCCGCTGCGGCCTTCAGACCATCTGCCATCGAAATCGTAACTTGCTTCATTGGAGCGCATGTATCACCGCCAGCAAAAACACCTCTCACACTTGTCGAGTTGAACATCGGGTTTACGATTTTGATATGTCCACCCATAGCCGGTTCGACACATTCCACTCCTAGCTGATCGATCAGGTCCTGCGACCTGTTCACTGTGGCCGTCTTTATTGCGATGAAGCCTAGGGTAAGCGGCTCGCCTTCCTCAAATTCTACAGTGACACCTTCTTCATGCGTAGGACCGTTGTTGACCAGGCGCTTGATCTTCCTCGAATCGACCTTCGCGCCCCAGGCTTCACATATCCTCAGTTGCTGCTTGATAGCTGCAACCTCGGGCACAGCACCGTTCGTCAGCACCGTAACACGTGCGTCGAAGTTGAGCGCCATGTTAGTGAAGTGCGCCGTCTTGGGGCTGCAGTCGAGGATACCAATCGGCATCCCGCGCTGCTCGAACCCGTCGCACGCGAGACACTGGTAGATGTGCTGTGGCCAGTTCTCCTTGAATCCCTCGATGTCCGGGTACACGTCCCGAGAGCCCGTCGCAAGAATTAGCTTCTTCCCCTGGTAGCTCTGTCCTTCCCCATCTGTGACTTCGAACCCATCGTAATTTTCCTTGCCCAGCTGCTTCTTCGCGGCTTGCGTGATGGTGACGTTCTCGAACCACACGCTAGGATAGCGCGAGGTGATTTGCTCGCGGGCTATGCTGCGGAACTCGTAGGGGTTGATGTGGTCGCGGGACGGTACCGTATGCATGTGCGTTATGCCTTCGTTGCGGTAGGATTGCGAGTCAAAGACGATGGCTGTGGTGCGGGTGCGGGCGTATGCTAGGGAGGCGGCGAGGCCCGCGGGTCCGCCGCCGATGATGAGGGCGTCTACTATCTGGGGACGGGGAGGCATGGTTGTGAGATTGGTGGGTCAGATGAAGTGGCGATTGTATCCAGTAGGAGGAGGTTCGGGCAGTTATCTGTGCGTGACGATGTCAGGTTCGCAGTAATTTATGCTGCTGATTACCCTTTTAAACGTGAACAGCGGTTGCTTATGTAGAAAACGGTGAGTCTGAGCTGGTATGACTGGAGCATGAGGCGTAGGAGGGAGCACCCTGATCTCTCCGAAAAGTTTCCCGGCGAACGGGAAGACGCTTGCATGATCAAGACAGTATGAGGACGCGGGGGATATTTTTGCACAGGATATGTGACTATTGCAACATCGAAGCACGTATTCAAGACAGTGTTCTGCGCGAACGAGTATCGGTGGGATAGCGTGTCGATGATGTGTGGATGGTGGACGCTAGCAAAGTCACCCTCGCCAATCGGACAGTTTCTACATCAGCGTCGCTTCCTTTCTCTCCTCTTCGTGGGGATTACGTTGTATCCGGTTACAACGCATACCTTCTTTCTTCGGCAACATTAATGGACGATTGACGGCAAAACACTTTTGCGTGTAATCACTCCGCTAGCATGGATTGAGCAGATGCTGCTTACCCCATCAACGTTGTTCGTAGCAAATAGGATCTGAGTATGAGAAACCCCAAATCAAAATGATCTCAACGATCAGTAAACAGAAAGATACGGATTCTACGACCTTTACATTCCTGCCTCAATTGCGTTTTCTAATCTCCAACTGGTCCACCTCAGTACGAGTCCCCAAAACCACCTTGAGATGGTCCCCACCACTTTTCATGGTCCGGGATGCTACCTCCACATGGCAGCATTACTCATCCGCTTAAGAAGTAAGGGCCGTGCCCACACCAGGCGGACCGGCAAGAAGGATGATAGTTCCCTCGTCTAAAATCTGGTAGTTAGCAACTAATACCTTGCTCTAAGCTGGAGATTCTTGGCCCTAGTGCTGCACGAAGTGGTTAAGACCGGTATTGCAGATTTGGTTGTCTGCAAATGCCATCAAGAGGACCATTCGCTATTCGTTCAAGACCAAGTTGTCATAAGGATGGTCGTTCCACTCTAAGTCAGCCAAGTCGTCTACGGTGAACAAGCCTGCACAACTCGTCAGCACAGTTGAGGTGGAACTTATACAATGATTCCTTACACCATTCTTTTCCTTGCATCTCAAAGCCTGTCATGCGAGGGACAGTCGGCAGACATTCATCATCAGCGAGAGGCCTCAGATCTCGTTCCTTTGGCTCTTGTCGTTACTCCCTTCGCTTTCAGCGGGCGTATCCTTCCCACTGTCTTCCGTTTCATCCTCGTCATCATATATTCATATTCTTGTCCTTCTGTTGGTTAATTATCGAGATGCTGTTACCCAGTCTAGCGGCAGTTGCACCCTGGCAGAAATAGTAGGCTTAGGCGTGAGCATCTACGACAAAACGGCACGCGATCTAGTTACATATCTACTGATAGTCCCATTGCATTACAGGCGCGACGGAGTAGCCACATTGGGTGGGTAAAAATTTCTTTCCACGAATGTTTGTCTCGAGGACTCCACGAAGCGACTCAAACCTTCCGCCCTGCTATAGGAGTTTATCGCGTAGGTTTGCTCAATCCGGGACGAACTCAGACGGGAAGTATTCCAGCGTACGAATGGGTTTGGAGCCTTCAAAAATTCGTTGCTTAGTGGCCGTTGTAATGAAACCGTGCTGGCTTCCATTCCGGTCGATCTGGCCCAGAATGATGACCCAGTACGCCTTATTGTTTCCGGTTTTATTGTCACCACAGGCATCGTTGCCGAAGTTGTATCACTTTGCAGCTACGATCTTCAACGGCGGTTGTTGCCTCCGACGTTGACACTACGAAGTCTCCGGGATCAAGCACGAGCCCAAGCTGATTAAAGGTGAGAAGCGAAATGCGCTTCACTTCTGCGAGTGAAGAAACATGGTTGTTAAGCTGTGGCTCGACTTCTCATTGAATATGTTCAGGTTGTCACCCGCATACGGATTCGGATAGTCGCGGAAGATCTTGTCAAGGAAAGATTGCAGCGTAGGGCTCTTGATCTCGATCGAAAGAATTGCCCAGGTGTACCAACGTGTAGTCATTATCATCAGCCTTGTGCTTCGAGTACCATCGAACATCAAAGTGAGACTGCTCAAGCTCTTTAATTCGGCGCTCCTCAAGGATGTGGTCCTTAATCTCCGACCATTTGGATGAGGTTCGAGAGCGAGATGTAGAGTCATTTCGTAGATTTTTGACGGCACGAATCGGCCCAAACGGATCTTCCTCTATGTTTTTGGTCATTGTGGAGAGAGAGTTAAACTAGCAAGCCTGTACATGATTTGCACCCCAAAGACGCCAGAGTTTTGAGTTCATATATAGTTGTAATTGCCAGTCTATAATTTAAATGAAAAGCGTAGAATATACAACGAGGATTGAGGAATCTCAATGATTTATCGAGGTCGATAGAGCCTCGCACGGATCAGATGCTGACCTATAGAGGGAACTACCCCTTGTACCCATTCAGGTAGCTACCGCTCAGTCGGATGGCTTATTGTAGCACGAAACCAGGCAGTCATCTATTGGGCTACACCATCCCGTGGGGAGACCCCAAACAGAGATATCTACCTGATGCACGCCTCGTTACCATACCAGTTCTGACGACACAGCCACGGTTGCCCAGTACCTACGGTTTCGAATACGATTCGAGTGCCATATTTCACCGTTCTACAGAGCCCCTATCAGAGAAAATGGATCTGGAACTCGCAGGGTCAATCTGTAACTAGGTAAACAAGACGTAACTAAGAGAGGGGCCTGGGTGATCATCGTTGTTGGCTTACACCTGGCTACATCTACCTGATATTTAGACAACATACTAAATATTCAAACATTCGTAGTTGAACGACTCAAGCGATGATGTATTGGAGGATAGCGTCTCTGAAGTGTTATTCTGGTAAAGATCCATCGCGCTGAGTTCAATAACGATAAAGAAAATTGGCGAGGTGAAGGCTGCCGAGAGACGTTAAGATTGATAGTAACACAGTCTAGGAAGGAGCTGCACGTTGCAAGTCAGTTTGCGCGAGACGTGATGAGCGATGGAAGGGAACTTTTAAGGTTTGTGAACAATGCCGATGGCAGTAGTGCTCAGTGGTGAGCCAATCAGCGAAGATCAATCGCTGACATAAGTCAAAGTGGGGTGGACCTGAAGGCAGATCGACAGTCCCAAATGACGACAGACACGTCTCATTTCACACCTCAACGTTGCCGTCGCGAAAAAAAATTCTCATATTCATTGAGCCTATCTGTGGGTATCGTGGCCCCGTAAGATGCATCATGACTCCTCAAACACCCGAACTCCAGATTGCAAGTGCCGAAGTGGCAGCGCTTGCTTCACGCCTCCGCGTAACAATGTGTCGATCCTAAATCATCAAACTGCATCCATCTCATCAAGTATATGCTTCTATTCCGGTCGAGCGATGCAAAGTGGGCATACTGCAACCTGCGCCGCACGCCTTCCATGTGCCGAACGGTCAGTTGTCTATTCGGAAATAACGTTGACTTAAACTTCTAATTATCTCTCAGATAATCATCATAAGTAGATCATAGATCACTTCTGTGGCGGCTTGCTCGCAAGAAGTTTGTCCTGTTCCTCTTTAGAGAGTTTGTCCCAGTCCGCCACATTTTTATCCTGTGAGGACGATTAGCAGGTCATTTCGAAGGAATATGTTATCGATTACACTTACCCATTCGGCAACACATTCTGGCTTCCAGTTGCACTTTTCTACCTCACCGTACATGGGATGATTGCGGCGCGGGTGGAGTGATGGCCAGCCCGATGCATGGTAGTGGTGTTTTACCAGCGCCCCTCTGGAGTCGTGATTCCCTGAGTCGGAATGCCCCTGGCCTGCCGCGAAAGCTTCCACGTTCAAGACCAGTATACCATGCTCAAGCCTTGACTCCGCCAAGTTGTGGAAAGGATCCCAGGTCACTTCTTTGCCGCCGTTCATTGCAGTCATCTGGGCAAGGACTGCATCTGTGAAAGCCGACGGCCCTGTTCCGCTGATTACTTCGTTGAAGTCGAGCTCAAGCTGACCGACGGAAACTCCTTTCTTCTTGGACAGATCGTGTATCCATTCTTGGATGTTCTCGATCAGCCTCATCATGACAGGAAGGCGAGGCTTGGCCGCAAAGGTCCATTGGCAGAACGATTTGCACTTGGAACCTAGAACAGGATGATCTGCAAAAGCAGGCTCATCAATCTCCACCCCGATAATCATATCAACCTCGAGCTCGGTGTAGCGCTCTGGAATGAACCGTTGGACTGGGCGCAGGCATTCGACGTCGATATCTGCATACACCCCGCCTTCGGCATACATGATCAAGTAACGGAGAAGGTCTGCTCGTATGATCGTAATGTTAAGCTCTCGGTAAAGATCGATGATGTCTGGTCGGTTGAACCCGTTGACGCCATAATGCTCTTCAACGTACTCGAGAGCATTGTCATCTGTCAGAACCTCGTATCGGTAGTTGGGGTTCTTTGCCGGCCACGTTTTCGCTGTATCCGAATCTCGCTGTTCGAAGGTGAGCGGTCCTTGTTTCCAGGTCTGCCAGATCTTCTTCGGGATAGTGGTCGTCGATACTTGCAGGGGCTGTTGGTACTTGAGCTCCCTTCTGTACTTGTGTGCCGCTCGGATGGGAGCAGTAAAGAAATGTGCATTGGCGAAGAATAGGACTATGAAGAGAAGAGCAAGGTATGCAGGCAGCACTCTTCGGACCTGGGTGGTCAGTCTGCTCCTGAAGTGTGAAGCAATTGGCGAGTGGACAGGCATCTTCGTGTCGAGATGGAGCTTGAGCGGTGGAGGTCTGAAGGTCCCCGTTCGCATGCTGGTATCAATGGGAAATTGCAGCTGCTCGCCTTTTTGCCAGCCTCGAACTTCAGGGAGCTCTGGGGGACTGATCAAGCCGCTCCCTGCTACCCGAGCCCTCGTTCCCTAATCCTGACCCAGCATGGTCCGTCGCCAGGGGAAGAAGAGCCTCGGCCAGCAGGCGGCATGACGTCGACCAAATGGACCTCGAAGGAGAGATAGACGCTCGGTATACACGTGAAAGGTAGATCAATATCTTGTTTGACAAGGGAGAACATTGAGCACTGCATGCCCATACTCACGGCTCGTAGGCCTCATCGGCACAAAGAGCTTAGTTAGGATAGTGTCCCCGCCAAGCTAAAGCTTACAGAGGTAGACTCCGCAGTTGCAGACGCCACCAAAACGATTTCGGCACACGACAACGTGATGCTGCCAGGGCCAGCTCTGACGGACCACTCACATGCTTGGATAAATTGTGGGTGTCCTGCATGTGAAGGTCCGAGCAAATTGCTCGCCGATCCTGACCCCATACCGCCAACTTTATCCCCGCATATGCAGTAAACCAGCGCCAAACTACCTGTGGCTTGAAGAACCATAGTCATTCGGCCTCAACGTCCCGATTTTAGCTCGGACGGTATGAAGCCTATGCTCCTGTTACGCAAGCAAATCAATGCATTGACTCGTGAAGGCTTTTGGGGGTTTACCGATTCCTTCTCAATCTTATCACGTCGCTGTGTGAAGGTTACAGTACTCTTTTCACACCGTGGTGTCGCACACCATCACTGCAAAGTCTTGGCCATCTCAACGAACCCTCTACACGATGCCGGCGAAGTACGAAGGTTTGCTAGACCAGGAGCGCATGCAGGAAGTCAATCTACATTCTGCAACTTGGAAATCTGTACGACCAGGAAGATGGAGTCTCGACGTTGTTCGACCTCAGTTCCTGACTATGCGTCCTGGCAGTCCAAAGAAGCGATTGCGACCGACGGCGTGGCTCGACGGCCTTCGAGGCTTTGCGGCTTTGGTCGTTTACCTTCATCACAATCAGCTTTGGGCACACGACTTCCACGGAAATATCATCTTCGAAAACGCATTTGGCTTTGAGGGCAGACATTATTTCGCTGCATTGCCCTTTGTTCGACATTTCTTCTCAGGTGGCCACTTTGCGGTTTCCATCTTCTTCGTTATCTCGGGTTACGTGCTTTCTGTGAAATCACTCAGTTTAATTCACAAAGGCCAACATCAGACTTTAACGGAGGGTGTCGGCTCCGCACTCTTCCGACGCTGGATTCGACTGTACATTCCAGTCATCGCGGTCAGTTTGTCCTCTTTGGTGTTACGATATTACCCCGGAATCTCCGCCGCGTTCGGTGAGAAGAAAGAAACGTTCGGTGAGGACCTGTGGCAATATTACACGACCTTCAAGAACTACAGCTTTGTGTTCCTCACTGGCAACTTGTATGAGTTCCCACTACTATACCACCCTCATTCATGGTCGATCCCGATCGAGTTCAAAGGATCGATCATTGTCTACACGGCGCTCTTGGCCCTTTCCAAGTGTACCAGGAACGCGCGACTATGGCTTCAAACAGGACTCATCTTTTATTTCCTGTACATCGTTGATGGATGGTACGGCGCCCTTTTTACTGCTGGAATGATGCTGTGCGACCTGGAGCTGCTCGCAGTCAACAACCAACTGCCGCGCCTTTTCACCAAGCTTGAGGACTTCAAGGAGTTGATATTCTTCCATCTCTTCATCACTGCAATGTACCTTGGAGGCGTCCCATCCTGTGATGGGGATGACTACGCAGGCATATTGAAGAAGTCGCCAGGTTGGAAGTGGTTGTCACATCTGAAGCCTCAAGCTGTATTCGACGGAAAATGGTTCTACCTGTTTTGGGCGGCCTTGTTCACAGTGGCTTCAATACCCCGGTTGCCTTGGCTGAAGTATTTCTTCGAGACACGCTTTTGCCAGTACCTTGCCCGTGTTTCTTTCGCGCTGTACCTTGTCCACGGTCCGATTATATTCTTCCTGGCTGACCGCATCTACGCTGCGGTCGGCCTCACGAGAGATGACCACAAGCTCCGCATTCCTAACTGGATGGACAAATTCCCTATTTCGAAGAGTGGGCCAATGGGATTTGAATTGGCTTTCTGGGCAGCACAGTTGGTTCTCTTTCCGATCACACTGTGGGCGGCAGAAGTGGTGACCAAATTGTTCGACGAGCCGAGCGTCAAATTCGCCAATTGGCTCTACAACAAGTCCTTGGCCCCTCCCTCGTCACCAAAGTCTGCAGCTTAATCTCAGCGACGCGAATAAATCTAGAGAAATGACATCAGTTCGAATTATCGACTTCGTATTCCCCGATATCGCTGTTTCTCGTGCATTCGTGCGAGTGCACTCGTGTGCCGTTATTTCACATGTACCTCGGATCAAATCCTGGGCTCGACGCCGCAATCCTCGAGCCTCGAAAATTGATGAACCCTTGCTCCCAACATAGAAAAGGATAACTAGCTATCCTGAAACAGTGCTGCGTCCGGCGCTAATCACCTTGCCCCATCCCCATACCCCAGACGGCTACCCGCTAGCGGGGTAAGTTCAAGGCCGCTGCACTACGCCGCTTGGTGTCAGAGGTCCCAGCCTCTCAATATGCGGCATATTTAATTAGGCATCGAGATTTGTGCAGATCTGGAGCATGTACGAATGCAATACCGCGGCATCTCGCAGGATCGTGATTTCGCATGTCAATCCATGACGCCAGACCCCACCCTTGTATTGCCCACTTAATTTCATGTGCATCTCATCAGATGTCTCAATAGAGGTGGTCTGTTATTGAACCCTTCCGGCTTGTTGAGTCCAGTCACCTCAGACAAAGTACTATCTCCAATCCGTCGCTCGGTGAGTGC
This sequence comes from Paraphaeosphaeria sporulosa, assembly GCF_001642045.1. Taxonomy (NCBI): domain Eukaryota; kingdom Fungi; phylum Ascomycota; class Dothideomycetes; order Pleosporales; family Didymosphaeriaceae; genus Paraphaeosphaeria; species Paraphaeosphaeria sporulosa. The sequence continues at coordinate 4,278,841 of NW_017253360.1, read as the reverse complement.
CCGAGACGAGATAGGAAAAGACCGGACCTGGGATTCGAGCTCCCTGTTCGGCAGCGAGACATCTTTAAGTGGTTAGCTTTGCTGCCCAACATCCTCACAAATATGCGACGCTGGCGCACTGTTGCGACGGCGACACTCATCCTGATAACAGTCATCTATCTCATCACACTGAATCAAGAAGCCATCTCAGACAACTACTCCTTTGGCATACCTTTTACAGAGTGGGATCAAGATGAGTCCGAGAGCAGCAAGACGCATGGGCGGCTATTAGGGGTAAAGCCACACCCACCAGAATCATTCCCGAATGAAGCAACACCTCAAGATGCGAACACGGACCTGTCAAACATACATGCAAACCATGAGCCCGACCTAGAATTGCCAGGTACTTTACAACCATCCCCACCAACTGAGACTGGGCAAGTCGGCTTTCAGGCCGAATTCGGTTTCCAGCAAGACCTAGAGCTAGATCTCCCCGTGGACGTCTTGCGGAAATTCAGCAATAATAGACCGCACAACTACGATCCTGCCGGACCCAAGACGAACGTGTATGCTACATTCATGGGAACCAATAATCCCTCCATTAAGGACCCCTATTATATGGCCATTCACTCGCTGATATATCGCCTACTCTGGTCTCCCAAATCTAGAAGCGAAAAGTACGCCTTCGTTGTCTACGTCGCCAAGTACGTTACACCTGAACAGCGGGAACTTCTTGCCGGAGCCGGTGCCATTGTTCGAGAGCTCGAAATGCTCGAGTGGGATCCTCAAGACGAGGGAATCCAGAAACGGTGGAAGAATCTATTCGCGAAATTGAATATGTGGAAAGAAACGGAATTCTCGCGAATATTTTCCCTGGATGCGGATGCATTTCCAGTCGCCAACATCGATGGCATCTTCGACACCGCGACTGAGCAGACCTGTATAGAAGCGAAACTTACTCCCGAGGACTATCTGCCTGACGGTACATCTGCTTGCGAGCCGTACGTATTCGCAGGCATCCCGCAGGACCCGTTCAACCCGGTCGCCAAAAGCATCAACGGAGGTGCCCTTGTTTTCTCGCCTTCCACGCGCATGCATCAACGCTTTCTGCAGAATTATCTCAAGTATGACAGGTACGATGTCAAGTTGGTCGAGCAGGCTTTCTTGAACTGGCAATTCGACATCAACGGGGCATTTCCTGCACAACTATTGGATCGAGAGTGGAACGCCGCATTTCCGAACGAAGAAGACGAAGGCAAGGTCAAAGTGGTGCATGAGAAGATCTGGTCCGAAGATCGGGAGTGGTTGAAGAAGGAGTGGGTCAATGAATGGATCGCAATGACGCAATTCTATATGAGCGAGGCTTTCAGCAATGCTAGGTTCCTTGATGGTCTAACTGATAGTTAGTGGGGTTGTAGGTAATGGAGGCGCCGGTTTTTTTTTACCCGACCTAGGTAGTTGGTGATACCCGTGAAAACACATGAGACTGCCCCAAATGCACATTATATCCGCACCTGGGTGCTTTGCTAACGCTCTCATGACGCGATGTACATCGTGAAATAATTTCCCTTTCCAAGTACTCACCTCCATAGACCTCATATCCATCACTAGAGTGGAGGGCTCCAAGTGAGCGTAATCAGAAATCCCCTTGTAGCATGAACTCTTGGCAGATGACCCCACCAATGAGAGAACGATGCATCCTATAGTCAAACTCGAGAACACGTGTACAAGAACTCTCTGACTCAGATCTGAAATATTATGGTCTAGCTTCCGTCTCTGGAAAAGTCAGTAGACGCTCTAACTGAGATCATTTCCACGACGGACGGGACGACTCGCCGATTCAGTTGTATCATATAGATAGCTTCTCATCGGAAACACAGATGATGGTAGGTAATATGGACAAGGTTAGTATTTCAGAGCCGGAAATGAACATGGTACGGTTCGCAATCTCGGTTTTGCGCAAAATCAGGGTTTGATGGTTCTTGAAAGGTATTGCGGTCACCTGTAAAATCAATATTAAGCAAACCCCCATAGGGTTCAGTCAATTTTCACTTCGAATAGTACGCTTCAATGTCAAAGATTGCTTTGTCGCTAGCATTCGCGTATCGTGGCAAGCTGTTGAACGATTGAGCTCTGATCCCCGTGATGATGATTCACTGACAATCTACGGCTATCTGAAAGAGTAAACAACGCGATGTTACTGCCAAGCTCTAAATCTCCAGCAACATATTTTGCATTGCCTTAAAATCGGAGCGGCGGAGCTCCCGGTTTCTGTATAGCTCCCATACCACCAGGTGCCATTGGCAGCGAGAAATCGTCATTTGTGGCGCTTCGTGTTGGTATAGCTCCCATTGGCCTTTCCCCAGTGCTTTGAGGGATTGCAGCGCTCACATGTGACACATAGCTCCTTCCTGGTACCACTTTTGATGTCGACACGATTTGACCCAACGGTGTGGGTGCTGATGTTGCGAGTTTGCTCTTCAACGTCGAGATCAATGTCTCGATACCAAGGCTTTGAAAAGAGGGAACCACCGATGTACTGTTTTCCTGCGCAACAATAGCCTCCGATACTATGCTATCCAAAGAACCCGGCTGCAAGCTCTGCGGCCCGTCGCACCCACGTCCCCTCACCTCTCCACAGAACAGGGTGTCACAAGGTGTTTCGCAAGGCACACCCGGGTTCACAAAGATGTTCAGCGCTTCTGGCCATGTCCAGCCTCTCAGTGCCATCCATCCCTTAGGACCGAAGGGGTGGCCCTTTCTTCCATGCAGACATGCGCAGTTGTCTTTTCTACATATAGCACCCGGTCCGCACGGTGGTGCACCAGCGTTGCTACATTTCTGGAGAGGACACGGCGGAGGCTGCTGGCCCGCAACGGTGGGGGTGTCGGAGTCTTGTTGACCGGTTATTGTGTTGTAACCACCAAGACCCGCGGGCTGAGGCGTTATTTGGCCATTATGTGGAGGCGTCTTAGTTGTGAGGAGGGTTCGTGAACAGCGTAGGTCGCGTGGACAGCGGCTGCAGTCGAGCGCTAGCGCAGGGCAGTTCATCATCCACGGTGCTGGTAAAAAGTTGTCGACCATTTGTGATCGACCATTGTCATTGAACGGTGATATAGGGTCGAGCGAGTTGGGAGCATGATTCTGAGAATCATGCGACCACTCTGGATTCAAAGTGTAACCTGGATTTGCGCTTGGATCCGAGTCAGGGGCTTCTCTGTGCAAAGAACGAGTATCAAATTTTCCATTCACTCCGTGGAGATCTCGTGGTTGTGCCGCAGTGGAAGACTTTGCGAAGACTAACAAGCATACGATGAGTAGAAGACACATTATGGTGCAGGGCAACGAACAATCGGCACTTTGGCTACCGGAATGGAGCTATATTAGTATTCCAGGGTCTTATGCGCGGATAGCGTAACGATATGCAAGGGGGTCAGCTGGCGGCCCAAGATCTTAAAGCTATGAAGAATGCAGCAGAGGATCAATCGGAACCCACACGTAGAAGAGCGTGAGCCTTCGAGAATCTAGAATAGACTGTCGCTTGAAGCTCCGAGCAAGGGTCCGCCCCCTGTCAGCAGTGGACGGCATGGAGACCATCGAACAACAGCTTTTCACGAACTTTGCCCAACAAACAAATTGAAATAATGCGATATAATGAGCCAAAAGTTAGAACTATAATTAAGGGCCACTATTTCTAGGCGCGAAACTTTGAGGCTAGTCATCCCTCAGATACTTAGCAACTGCTTCGAGTTGCAGCGAGCACCTTACCACTTCTCGACAGCAGGCCTCAAGTCCAGCTCCCATGTGAAGTTGGTTCTCGGTTGTGTGTGCAGATACCAGTAGTCATTCGCAATCTACCCAAGTTGTTAGCTTGACTCTAATCCCTGGAAAGTGGTACGCACCCCGTCTGCGCTCAACTTTGCATCTGGGCCTGCATCCTTCAACCACCCCTTCGTCCGAGGGATGTCGATGACACCATCAATAATGGCGTGGCTAACATGCACACCTTCCGGTCCAAATTCCTTTGCTAAACTCTGGGACAATGCCCGGAGCGCCCATTTGCCAGTCGAGAAGGACGACATTTGTGCGCTACTCTTGACGGAAGCGGTTGCGCCAGTGAAGATAAGAGATGGCGGGTATTGTGACTTCTGCTTGACTCCTTCGAGAAGGAGAGGGAGGGTTGCTTGTGAGAAAAGAAACCCGCCCTTTGCACTGACAGTAAGCGACTGAGTGAAGGCGTCTTCTGGCACCTCAAGGAATGGCCTTCGCATGAAGCCTCCACTGGCATTGAATATAGCTGCCTGTCCCGGGGATCAGTTACTGTTCATAATAAAGGCTAGCATTACGCACTGCAGCAGCTACGTCAGATCCAAATTCTTTCTTGATGGCATCAACGGCAAGCTGGACGCTCTTCGAATCCGAGACGTCCGTGCTGATGCCGATAGCCTTTCCACCACTTGCATTAATCTCCTCAGCAAGGCTCTGATAGCTATCAGGATTTCTCGCCAGCAGCACCACTGGATATGTTGCTGCGAATTTGCGTGCGACAGCGGCACCGGTACCAGCCCCAACACCCGCGACAATGGCGATGAGCTTCGAAGACATGATTGGCTGATGGTATGATCCAAGGCGGAATGGATAATGTGGTGGGTGGAAGATAGAGGGACAGTAGAATGAACGAGGAGGAAGATTGTAGAACACGCTTTTATGTTGGCTTTGATTAGATATTTGACGGTGTTTAAGTAAGACGCCTGCCGTTGTGCTGAAGACGTATTGCACAGAACGGACCTGGTCGGACACCGAGCAACGTCACGATTGTTAAGCGAGCGTGCACTAGTGAGCTTGAACCTCACTGGTCAACCACAACCACAACTACAACCGCACTATCAGACTCCAAATCCCTCTCGCAAAAACAGAGACTGAAAACGGATCGCCGCCCCTGGAAATTCAGCGTAAAATAGGATCACTTGGTGAGAGTTCCGAACACATGAGGAACCGTCGCGTACCAGGTCTCTTCTGGAGGCTGCACGAGGTCAACTCTCTCCCAGGCGCCCGCTTGCAAAAGGCTCTTTTTTGTATCTTAGTACGCGCGTGAGATCAGTAGATGTATCAACAAAGTGCGCAGCGGGAAGCCGCTAGACTTGCTTACCTCTGCACAGCTCACATCCCCCTATGATATGCGGCCAAAACAAGTTGACGAACGCTAACCGAACGTAAGCGGCAACCTGCAACAGTAAATGAATGCTACGCACCTTGATAGAAACGCATAAAGTAATTCTTGTTCGTCTTCACATGTTCGAAAATGTACCACCTGCCGCCTTTCTTCAGGTATTGGTAAAGTTCGGCAATATTTTCTTCGGGCTCGGGAATGCCGCACAGGCAAAGAAGGGTCACTATGCAATCCACGCTTCCCTTTTCGATTTTGCTGATACTGCCGTCAATCTCAGTCACTTCGACGTTCGAAATGTCCTGTATTCCAGCTGGGATAATATTGTAGACGCCGTCGAGACCTGCTTGGTGAGCACGCATTCGCAGCCCTGGATGTGCTGTCGTGTTCGGCTCGACCCCGTACACTTTCAAATCACCCGTGTTGCTTTTGGCGTAGAGGTCAACCCAGAAGCCGGGCCCGGGCCCGATGTCCAAAATAACGCCACTGACCGGGGATACCACAGGCTTATCCACCACCTGAGCCTGGCTTATACGACCTTCCAGAAGCGCTGTAATGCGCGGCCCGTTCCCGACTCGGATATTCGCACCAGCCCGAGCCCAAAATGCATTGAACCAGACGTCTTGAATACGAGAAAAGGAGATGTTTTGGAGCGGCTCAGTCTGCACCAAATGCTTGATGGCCCCAGGAAGGTACGATATAGCAATTCCCAAGAACTGCCAGGGAAATAGCAGCGACAAGCAGACAGTAAAAAAGTCTTGGACGGCAGTCATGTTCAGTAGTGTTGGGTTGGGGGAATAGTGATTGAAGCAGGTATGATGTTGCCGAAGCAGTAGTGGCTCAAGGGAGAAAAGCGAGAAAGCGGGGCATATATGAACACCATCTCCTACGAGCACTAGGAGGCTTTATATACAACGCAGCGGATAATGCCGCCTTCCAGCGGTGATAAAAAAAATAACATCACCGAGCTGGTGCCGAATAAGGATGTATACTTCGGATCGCCCGCATCAGAGGAAGAGTAGGTAAGCGGAGAGGTCCGTAATATTGACATGGCCCGGCGCTAGCTATCGGTATAGGATTAGTGAGCTGTACCAAAGAGAGATGTGCACGCGAGGTTGTATGAGCATCATCGGGGCTGCGTTGCTCCCCTCCCTAGGGGTATTACCTCGCTTGATTTCTTGCCCAACCTTGCCCCACATATATAAGGCAAAGTACGAATCGATGGTAGTAACGAGCGAACGATGTAGTCATTAGAGAAAGAGCGCATTGAAACGCGGAATGTAGTTGTGTATCTGTTTACAAGCTCTCTCCAGGGCGCAGTGTTACCGTCAGTCGGAGCGTATCCAAGTCCGACTATCCTTGACCTTTCCTAGGCCTCTACGAACTATAATGCAAATACATGGCGGTTCAACAGGTCCAAATGGATATGATGCAAAACCTTATTCATCCCGTTGCGCAAATATTGTTCCGTTCGGATGTCGACTTGGTGTTGCATCAGCATGTTCCTGGTTCAAGGATGAGCATTAAATCGGTGCACCCATATGGGCCGACAGGATCCATGTTAGATGCGTGCCAATGAATAGCACTGGCATTGACAATATCATGTATCTCACCATCAAACCGCAACCTTCAAGGTCAGATCAGGAGCGGTCTGCAGGCGAGCATAGCTTCTGTGAAGCCATGTGTGATCATTCTCCGCTAGTCGTATAACTTGGTTCAACCATCGAGAAGGGTTGTCAAGTAGATATCCTAGCGTTTTGGGGGCAAGAGATCGCGACTGGTGAGGGTGAACGGGCAGCGAAGGAAAATGCATGGTACACTCAAGGTGGTATCGCTTGTGATCGTAACCTATGTCGTTGTTACATGCCATCGTAGGCGTGTCCATAGCCCGAGCTGAACTGATATAACGCCCCTACTTTTCCATGCATTGTGGCATATCGAAAGTGGTGTAGACATGTTATGCATTCCGTCCGCTCGATGTAAAGAGGTGCAGCCCGCGCCTATTCCCCGGGCATTCCAGCCATGAAATTGTCGTGAACCAGAGAAAAGCACGCCGCCGTCTATGCCTCCGACTTCTTCTTCTGCGCCTCGCGGCCCTGGCTTATCCTCTCCAGGATGTTCTCACGGTCCTGTGCCGCGTCAGTGTGCCATATTGCAATATATCCATCATGTACACACCTTGTCGAGCTTGAGCTTGGTGACGACAACCTTGGAGGCAGCAATGGGGATCGGGACGGACTGGCCGTTGCTCTTCTCGCGGACGACTGTGTGGTTGTAAGCGTTGGTTGACAAAACGAGCGCCGGCGCTGGTGTACGTACCACCGTTGATGTGAAGGGCGTATTTGAGACGGTAGACGGAGGTGACCTTGCCCTCACGACCCTTGTTGGTTCCGCGCACGATCATGATCTCGTCCTGGCACTATTCAGTATACGTTTCGGGGCTACGCGTGGATCGAGGTGGCATACGTCTTTTCGGATCGGGATGCTGTTGAAATTAGCAGTGTGCCTGTCAATTGATAAGGGATACACTACCTCTTCACGTTGTGCTTCTCGCGGAGCTCCTTGCTGAGCGGCGCCTGCCGTAGTCAGTACATCCTCCCAGAACGGCTTCCTGGCTCGGTGCTCACGAACCGACATGATGATGCGGCGGACGCTGCTGGGAGCGCTGAAGTGCGCCTTACGCGACTTGCGGCGCGAGCTCGCAACGTTTGCTTGAACCTTGGTCATTGTGCTGGTGGTTAGTTGACGGTGGTGTTGTGACGATGTCCGCAGGGCTAGGTTTGACGGTCGAAATGTGTGAGGTCGAAATTCGCTCGCTTACAGGAGGAAGGCGCTATAACCGGTTCGGCTTGGCGCTATCATGCCAATCACGTGATGTTTATAATAGGCTTAGCTCCATCTAATCTCCCACTTCCAGGCCATGCGCGACTTCCTCGGCGAAACCGACGCGAACTCACAGCGCTACGCTCGCACGCGTCATGCGCATGCATTGGAATTGGTTCACGACTCTTGCTTACAGCTATCGCCCATCCAGAAACTCGCCATTGGCAGCCTGTCTGCCCTGAACCCTTTTCACGAACAACGTCATTTATCCGATCCGGCGTTGAGCCACCTAACACCATCTTGATGCGCTTGATCAGACATCTGCGAGAAGAGGTATCGGGCGGGGCTGGGCCCTGCAGGCCTTGCAGCCATGGCGTCCAACAACTATGATCCGTACAACTACTCGTACCAGCAGATTCCTGCGCAGCAATACTCTGGAAATCAAACCGCGCCGGTCACCAACAACGTCCCCCAGTCATCGCGTCAGTACAAATCGACACCTGCCACCTCGCAAGCATCAGACTATATGTCTTACCAAGCGCAATCGTACAATGACCAAGGCTGTGGATATGGTGGGGCTCAGGACAACAATTGGGGCGGCAGTAGCTACGGGGGCAATCGGGAAACAACGAGTCGAGCTGCAGAGGTTCTGCGCAACATGAGCAACACGGCATACACGCCAAGCAACGCGACGCCTGCGAGCCAGGCGGCTTTCACCGGTACAATCGCTCCCACTTACCGCTACTCGAGCAACTTCCCTCAAGGTCACTCACACCAGCTTTCCAGAACCCACGCCGTATCGTCTACTATCGGACAATCGCAAGCGCGGCCTCGTAGCGTAAATGCTAACCGTGGCTGTACCACTACACCTCGAGGACTTTCTTCCCCAGCACTGGCCGCTGGATATCCCTCCCAACGGGCGTCAACTGCGTTTAATCAGCAGCCACAACGCTCTGCATCCCCGGCGCAACATCCCGCGACCTCAGCGAGGGGCCCGACAATATCTACAGCCTCACAATACAACAATTGTAGTAATCGGCAGTTCCCCTCGATCAACGCCACGCGCAGCGGCACAGCAGCGGCATCCTCATACAACTATGGTGATACTCATGCGCCAACGTCAACCTTTCAATCACCTGCGAACAACGCTGCGGATTCGTACAATCAAGGCGCGATTACGGTGGACCCAATGGCAGTCTACGATCCATGGCCTGAGTACCAAAGAAAGCAAGAAGCAGTTCGTGCACAAAAAGCTGTAGAAGACGCCGCACGGGGGGAGGCAGAGCGAATTGCTGAAGAAGCGCGCAAAGATGAGAGAAGGAAGAAAGAAGAAGAAGAGCGGAGGCAGCAGGAAGAAGAGGAGAGATCACGACAGGCAAAGCAGAGCAAGCCGGAACAAAAGAGTCACAAGTCTCAACAACCCGCTGAGGCCGGCTCTGGCACTTCCGCTGGCGGTGCAGAGGAGGGTCCCACGAGTGCTGATATGGAGGACGAGATTCGAGCTCTGATGGCCAAGATGAGAGAATTCAACTCAAAAGACCCCGTTATGCTTGCGCGCATCTGGGAAGAGGAGAGGCGTGCGAAAGCACCGAAGTCGCCACTTGCACCCGCCAGAACAGTACCACCAGCCACGCCTGTACCTCATCCAGCTCAGACAAGCGCTCCTCAGGTGGCCAATCAAAGAAAGAAAGTCTCCGCTGCGAGAGAATCTTCCGCAGCGGCCGTCGCGACGCCAGCAATTCCCATTGCAATGCAACACGCAGCCAGACTACCTGTTCCCGCTGCAACTGCATCAACACGAGCTGGTGGTCACACTATCTGGCCTTCAGAGAAGAAGACAACTCTGGCATCCGCGGCAGCGGCTTATCTGAACGGTCAGAACCCACAAATGCCCGTCTATGCTGATCAGATCCTCGATGTACTTGACGGGAATCCATCGTATGTTGCTCTTTGCGAGCACTTGGAAAACATGGGCATCAAGCTGGATCGAGCTGCTTTTGCGAGGAGCCTACTCGCCGCTGTACCGGACATCAACTCTAAGTCACAAGGCAAAACTGCGCATGTTCCCAACAGTGGAGCAGTTGCTCCATGTGTGCCCGTCGCGCCCACAGCTGTTACGGAACAAGACATTGGTAGTCCCGCAACCCCAATCACTCACTATCCTTCTGCGGCACCATCTCCTGCATACCCAGCTTTTCCGGACTCACATACGCCTACGGCTCCAAAATCTGCCCCTGTCGCAGAGATGGTGCCCACCAACCCAGAGCTGAAACGACCTGCCAACAAAGAAGAAGCTGCAAGAAAGCGCGATTTTAGTGATCTCATCGATTTGACGCAGGCAGATGAAGATGAGATCGAACCCCTTCCGAAGAGAACGCACGTTGCTGCGATGTCGTCATTCACCCCTTTTGGACATACTCCTCCCGATTACATGTATTTGGACGAAGGTTTTCATCTTCGTCCTTCAGCTCATAACAGTCTCCAACCTGCAATCCACCAACCCGTCCCTCCGGCATCGCACGCTCTTGATCTGCGGCATGCTGCTATCGTAGAGCCGCTCGATCGCAAGAAGGCCTTGCGTCGCAATACCTACAATATTAAAACCATCGCGCGCGATGTTTTATTGGCTTGCGGCAGACATCCTGAACAGCGGCAGCTGAACCAGCATTTGGAGGTATTGAGGGCTACATTGCCCCAAATACAGCAAGATGCGGATCTGAGTACACTGCGGTGGGATCTTATCGATCCAGGAAAACCACCGCGAGGTTATTTCAGAGACGGTACTCAAAGATTTGCCGAAGATGCCGACGATGAGGACGACTCACATGCAGAGGGAGACCACAAACGACGAGGGCTGTTCCTGCAGTCAAGTGAGAGCACGAATCACCAGAAGGTCCAAGCGCCCCCGCTCGCTGAAGCGGTCAATCCATTCAAACAGAAGAGACGCATAGGTCGCCCGCCGCGCAACTCGTTCGGACCCGACCAGACGACCAAACCTTCTACTCCGGCGCGGCCGGCACCGAAGATGAGTAGTGCAAGCGCACCGCGCGCGGGCTCTGCGGGAGTCGGCTACTCTGCGTTCCGATCCGCGACACAGTATGACGCCAATGGCAACCCGATGCCGAAGAAACGAGGTCGCCCTGTTGGCTGGCGCAAGAACATACATGGCTCTGCGCAAGCGCAAGCTCATACTAGCGCAAACGGATCTTCTTGTCCTCGCCAGCCTCAATTCAAGCCCGCAGAGCCGAGCGGACTGCGTAACTCTACACTGAGAGACAATGGTACCGAACCTATTCGGATCGACTCCCGCTCGTCCAGCGCCCCAAACAAGACCAATCGATATCAGTCATTCAAGTGCAAGTGGCAAGGTTGCAAAGCGGAGCTACACAACCTCGACACACTGAAGAAGCACGTCTCCAAAGTGCATCGAAACTCCATCAATACCAGCGGCTTCATCGAGTGCCACTGGGCCGACTGCGCATCGGAGGTGACGAACCAGGATGCTATGACTGGCATGCGCTTTGAGCAGCACAAAACCAAGTCGTTCACGACGATTGCCAACTGGATGCAACACTTGGAGCAGCTGCACTTCAGCCCCCTTTCCTGGGAGCTGGGTGATGGACCGGCAGGCGGGGTTTCAGGTTTGCATAACCACCCTGCTCTATGCGCACATGCTGATGTTAACAGACTGAATAGATGCGGCTGATTCCGAAGCATATCTCAGTGATGCTCATGGACTTCGTGTAACTCCGAAGCTCACGCCTCGCCCAGAGTATCTCGAGAGTAGTCGCATCAACACTCCCGATCGATGTGGTGCTCCAGAGCCTTCAGCCCCCCGTGGTCGCGGACGCCCGCCAAAACACGATGTACAACAGGAGGTTATGGCTGTACAAAAGCGTTTGGTTGCGCAAAAGAAACGCATCGGCGGACCAGGAATGGACCGTGGAGGTGCGACACTTGTTAACGAGAAACGCCGCAAAGGCTTCGTCGAGAATGACGACGATGAAGAGGAGCTCGTTGATGCGGAGGACGAGATGCGGCGGGAATGATATCAATATTGATGAGGCAGTGGAAACAGGACAGCAGGCTTTCAAAGTCCAGTCTGTTCTACTTCCATATCAGCGCCTTACGACTGTTCTGCATACGCGTGGTCGAAAGGGATAACTTGGGCAGAACGTCCATAAGTGGCGAGATCTTGCAAACTAATCGTTCACTGAGTAACGAATCAATTGGAAGCATGCTACGGCTTCTGCGGTTTCAACTCCAAACTCCATGAGCACTCGCTCTCTTATGCTGCCCATAAACCATGTGAGGTGTCTGTACGCGTGGCTGACCTCCTTATCGTCACCCTTTTCGCCCGTCTCGTAGTACCGTATAGGACTGCACAACTGCTCTCGTGTGGTATCATGCGCTCTGGGTCTGGTCCATCATGCCTTAGCCTTGCCCGCCGCAGTCCTGGGTTTCTCTTCCGCAACGTGGTCTTCCGAGTTCACCTCGAGAAAGTGGTAAAGAACGATCAAGAGCATGGAAGCGCTTCCGAGGAATATGGCGAGCGTGTAGAGTTGGTTGTCGGTAATCATCTTGGCCGCGCGTTCGTGATGTGAAGGTGTATGTGTTCTTTAGTGGGCTGTTCTGGGGGTTAGTGAGGGAATCGTTCTGCACGCAATGTAACCTACACTCGGCAGCGAGTATTGCGTCAAGCGAGCGACTCAATTGGAGACAGCGGCGGGCGATAGTCTGCACTTTGTGAAGCTGGGATTGTAAAGACACCTTGAGCTTCCGCGATGGCATCTTGGCGCGGTTCCTGGCCCGTGCCTTCCGCCGCCACTCACTCCCGCCGTGCTCCCCACCAAAACCGGCGGCGTCATTCTCACTTTGCGCAGCCTCGACATATCCAAGACAATCCGCCAGCAGGCCCCACCACCAACTTCACCCACAGTCCCTACACCTCCACGCGTACTCCTTGCACCCCCGGAATTTTTTCCTGCGTAGAAACAGCTTTTCAACATGCCACCAAAGGGCAAGGACCAGCCGAAGGCGGCGAAGGTGGCCATTGACAAGGTGCGTTCGCTTCGCTGCACTGCTGTAGCGCTTGCATACTGATTACTGCTAGTCGTTTGGTATGAAAAACAAGAAGGGGGGAGCCGCACAGAAACAGATCAAATACCTCCAGCAGGCCGCCGCCGGCGCCAAATCCCCCGCCGAAAAGAAGAAGGAAGCCGAGAAGCTACAGCGCGAGAAGGAGAAGGCCGCTGCCGAACAAGCCAAGAAGGAAGTGGCCGATCTCTTCAAGCCCGTTCAGGTGCAGAAGGTTCCATTCGGTGTCGATCCCAAGACCGTGCTCTGCCAATTCTTCAAGAAAGGGCACTGCGACAAGGGCCGCAAATGCAAGTTCTCGCATGACCTGGCTGTGGAGCGGAAGACTGAGAAGAGGAGTCTCTACACGGACAACAGAGAACTTGAGAAGGAGGAGAAGGAGAAGGACAAAATGGACGACTGGGACGAGGAAAAGCTGCGAAACGTTGTCATGAGCAAGCATGGAAATCCAAAAACAACAACGGACAAGGTGTGCAAGTACTTCATCGAGGCTGTGGAAAACCAAAAGTATGGCTGGTTTTGGGTATGTCCGAACGGAGGCGACAAGTGCATGTACAAGCACTCACTGCCACCTGGGTATGGGTTTCCTGCAATTGAATACCATGTCCACTTGCTGATCTTCCTAGCTTCGTGCTCAAAACCAAAGAACAGCGCGCTGCTGAAAAAGCCCTTATGGAGAACTCGCCCTTGGCTACGCTCACGCTGGAAGACTTCTTGGAATCGGAGCGCCACAAGCTCACAGGCACACTCACACCAGTCACAGAGGAAAGCTTTGCCAAGTGGAAGAAGGAGCGCATGGACAAGAAGGTTGCCGAGGAGCAGGCCAAGAAGATGAAGGAGGCCACGGGTAGGGCCATGTTCGAGAAGGGCGACTGGCAACGCGGCGAGGACGACTCTTCTGATGAAGAAGACGATGACGGCACGTGGAATCTCGAAGCACTACGACGAGAGACGGAAGCCGCGCGCGTGAGGAAGGAAGAGGAGCGCATGGCGGCCGCAGCAGGTATCGAAGCCTCTTGAACTCCAGACACGTACCCACAGGACGCCTCAACCGCACGCCAGGAGGAGTGACGGATCGGAGCAGGGCCACACAATGCTGATAAAGCTTGTGATGTTGCACCGAGCGCTGGTGGTGATGAAGGTGCGGTGGCATACATACATCTATGTTGGCCATGCTTAATGCGTGGTATCCACTTATGTTTTCGCGATCAGCGGCATGCATCGCACCGCTTCGCGCTACTCTCACTGGGAAGCGGAGGTCTGGTGTTTCGGCGTTTGGTTGTTAATCTTACTGCGCAAGAATGCCAGTTACCTTCAAAATGCCAGTTAACTTCAGAATGCATTACACATTGCTAGACCACACACAGGTCCGCGCCTTGTCCCGTCGTGACACATGTAGTGGGTAATTGTTGAGCTATGTAACTTGCATCCCGCTACAACACATGAGAGGGAACAAGCGAGATACTACGACCAGGAGTCGGGCGCTTGTGTCGCGGTATCGATACTCCACTTGCTCTCTGACATGAACTAGGCAGCTGACATTCTCAGCGCTATATGGCGGTATGCTAAGTCGCGTATCCATTGCACTTAAATCCCACTGGCTTCTCTGCACAAGCCGAACTTATCCATCTCCGAATCACAGGAATCCCTTGTGGATAATAGCATCCTAATGTTCTTTACTACGCTCTCTTCTATGTCCGAGACCAAAGCGATATCCCCGACGTCGAATTCGTCGTGCGAACCACAGGGCAGATGCCCCACTGTAGCTTACCGACCGGTAAGGCATCCATACAGTGTGCAGCGCTGCCGCAGGCGCACATGCATGTACACAGGCCGATTATGCAACCGCTTCTGGGCCTTGCGTTTTCATAGGGTGTGAGTCAGGACAGGCAGCAGTCAGAGCCTCGATGCTTAAGTGGACTTCACGCTGAGGTTATTGCGACAGTGCGGATGCCCAAGGGATGATGGGACGAACATTGTTCAAAGCTGAAATTATCGTTATCATTCCGACGCGATGTAGTCACACACGGGGTGCATGAGAATACATCAACTATTAGGTGGCCGCCGAAGATGGGGCTCGTTCCGTCCAGATCTCCGAGCCTAAGGAACATGGAGAAACACACAAAAGGCACGGACCGAGGTCGCATGCGTAAAAGAAACCTAGTGGAGGTAGAGGAATGTATGACCCCTAACAGCGGGGTACCGCTGTTGGGGATTTCCTGGAACTTCCGTTGCCTCCTGTGTCAGAGCTTCGCAGTGAAGCATTCTTTCGTTCCGAACCTAGGAGACAAGGAACGGAAGCAATGTGGGGAATATAAATAAGTGTACGGTAAGAAAGTTCAGAACCAGCTCAACTCCTTCAAAAGTCACCACACACAGGAGATATTCAAGGTGCAGTATATCGAATCTTCCTTGGGGGTTTAGGACCAAGGTGGTGCGTGCGATACTCGTGCTTCTTCCTCGCATCCGACCTCTTGAATATATGTGAGCAAACACTGCACTTCAGTTTCTTGGGATCGCCTGGACTCTCGCCGTTCTGCACCAAAAGCTCTGGGTGGTTGGACTTGTGATGGCGTTTGAGATTCCCCTTCTGATATTCGCCTGTGAACCTGGAACCGCAGCCTGGGACCAAACAAAAGGTAGTCTCCTCAGGCAAGGGACTTGGGCGGGACTCGCGTTCGTAGAGCTCCTCAGGCTGGCTAATTTTGGGCGGCTGAGTAACCTGACTTTGGGTGGGAGATTGATCCGAGAAGGTTGGGCTATATGGGTATGGGCCTCCAAGAAACGAGGGACCCGGTATTGGTGAGCATTGTGTGTTGAAAAACTTCTGGTTGACTTGGCTGTGTGAAGCTGTCGAGCTATGTGATTTTAACGACGTGATGGACGGACGTGAGCTTGGCGTTGTCACTGATGGTGACATGAGCCCCGACTCGAAGTTTGGGGGAGAAAATTGGTGGTTGAAAACGTCGTAGTTGGCAAGCGTGAAAGCAGGAACGCTTTCAGGGGCATAGATCTCGTGATGGATACCATAGCCATATCCAATGGGCTCAGGTCCGGAAAGGGTATGTCGACGCGGAAAGTCGGGGTGAAAGCTTCTCACGTTGCATGGGTTAGGTGACGGGAACCCGACATTCTGGAACACCAAATTATCGCAGGACGTTGTGTTTGGACTGTACTGAGGAGTTACAGTAGCTGTGAATCCTGTGTCGGACTGTTGTGTTGTGAGGATAGGTGGCCACCATCCATTCCCATTGCCGAATCGTTGATCAATAGAGGCTGCGTATTCACCCTCAGATTGGTTGGACGTGTATGCCATGTCTCCCTCTGCAAGTTGGGGGCCGTGTGTTGGATGGTTGGGGAATATGATATATCGCATTGATAGGAGCTTCCTTTGGGGCTTTCGAGTTCGGCGCGGAACAACTGATGCAAGCATAAGTCAGCATAAGCACGTAAAATACTGTCTGCGCGTATGTCTTTCAAAAAATCTTCGCCGTGATGAAATATCACCTTCACGTATTGCAGTCCAGGTGGTATCGCAAGACCAAGTACTTACAGAGTCCTGTGATAGTTCTTGCGCCTCTTCGGTACCGCAGGGAGGATATCTGTATGGGATTGGGTCCCGTTGAGGCCGTGGATACAGCTCGTTGATTGTGCTCGAACCCGGCAGCTCAAAACGGTTGCTGGCTCTTTTCTTCGTTCTTGACCAGCGTCGCAAGGACGTCGGCTTCGTGGTAGACTTAGGTGTATCTGAGGTTGACTTAGGTGTATCTGGCAATGTTGGACTCCGAGTGTCGACGTCAATCTTTACCGAACCACCGCGAGAGCTTGGTGTAAGGACGATGGAGGCTTGCTCTCCGAGGTTGGACACAATGGCTCCACCTTTCCGGCGAGAGCATGTAAATCTGTCTAAATCAGCTAACGATTCAGCAGCTAGGTCCAACTCTGGGCGGACAGACTGTATAGTCAAGCCAGCGAACTCGAACAGGAAGAGCATGTTGTAGGATATGAAGCGGGAGTTCCTGGTTTTCAGATGAGACGCAGTGACCCGGAGGACTTTTATGGTCTCTAATGTCAATCTTGTGGAGATCGTTGGTCACGATCGGCTGATATCAATTGTCCACCAAATTGCCCGCCTGAACGTCCGCCGCTGGTACCGACGTCGCCGTCTGAGCAATCAGATCCAGCGAAGGAGAAAGCCGCGACGATTCCTCAGTACGTGTCGGAGAGGGCGAAAGTGAGGGACCGCGCTGGCAATATGTTGCCCTTCGCTCAGTTGGGCATGTTGCTCGTATGGTAGGTCTCGATTGGCGGGGGTGGCAACCGCATCCTATTCGCTCGTCAGCACGTACAATTCCGCATCTGTAAGCCTTGAGGGACGGCAGGACTCACCGGGTTGGGATCGTTGTGGAGTGGACGGTAAACGATTTGGCGGTGGCAGAAGCAAGTTGTCATTGCATGTGGCGCGTTAGTAGATGCACCTACAAATCCACCAATTTGCGCTATTTCCAATGGAGGACGCAATTTAATGGTGTTGGTGGACTATACATGCAGCGGGAGGACCTGGATATTGCGCATCGAAAACAAAGCTGGAGGATCCTGCGCGCAGCATTCATGACCAGTCCCGGACTCTGCTCGCAGACATGGGAAATTGTTGATGTACAACGGAATCCCGGAACGTGCAGATGCTCTCACCGGTTTCAAAGGCGGCGTTTCTTTTGATGACAGCAGTCCTCCAATGCCAATGCATCATCGACGTGCGTCGGCTCGCGGTCTCAATGATAGAGAGTTTTTCCAATATTGCCCCATCAAAAGTACGCTTAAAGCCAAGGTATCGGTATTGTCTTCTTGCGTGTATTGTACTTGGAGCTTTTCCGATCGCAGAATGATTCGGGAGTGGTATACCAAATAATGGTGGCTAAGGTGATTGCAATTCTGCCTTCATTACTCTACACCTATATGGTATGGAAGTCTTGCAAATTCAAACGAAGTCGGAGACGCTTGGAAAACTCTGGATGTCATCGATTTCTGCTCCTTGAAAGAATTTTGAGGTATCTTTTCCCAGGGAAGGGTGACTGTTACACAACCCCGGAGTGGTTGCCTCCATCTCGTTTCGTAGTGTAGCTTTAAAAGGGTATCTTCGCAGAAACAACAGGACTGTAGGTAAGTTTCGGTCAAGGACGAGCTTGGGGAAGTAAGAGAAATAAAGAAGATAAAAGCTTCATATTCGAGACAAAAGCCTTCCAGTCTCAACAGCCGTTGCAGTACATTAGTTCCTTATACAGACGTCTGCCGAGATGACTGGCTCGATAATTGGGGCCAGATGTAACGGCAATCGAGGTTGAGCCCCAATATAATCATCAGTAATCCCTCAGCCTTTGGTGCTGTCTACGTGTGAGATCGTGCACCGTTATGGTACGGGGACCGAAGCTTCTGTGGAGCCGAATTGCCTGCATCACGACAACTCGTCTAAATACAGAGCGTCTCGGCGATGCTGCAAAATACATAGCCTCAAAGACATGTATAGTTGGTCGCATACACGGTGGCAGCTACAGCGAGTCATCGATGCAAAGAGCCAGCCACTGTGCGGTTGTGGTCCGATGCAACCATAGCCTGAATGCTGTGCTAACCTCATAATTGTCTTGTCTTCAATCTATGAGAATGATTGCACGGAAACTGCTTAGCCGTAACGGGCCAGTGCTAGTTAACGGAGAATATGTAAAGAAGGGGCGGAGCGCAGTCTAGATGCTTGGGGAAGATGACATAACATGTGTTGTATTCCATTATCTGTTTCCAAGTCAGTACAAGTATTCAACGATGGGTTGCACGCCTGATTAGAGATATATTTGGTTACCAAAGCCCCACCCCAGAAGTCCTTCAGTTCTTTTCGGTTATGATAGATGCAAGTACGCCCTAGACGAGTGGGTCCGCTGTCCTCCCGCAACCCCAGCATAGTGCAAGTATCCATCTTTTTACGCGCTAGAATAGGAACACGTATCCGCCTTCCAAATCATGGATACGCTAGGCGAGAGTTGCGAAGAGTTTGTGGTGTCGGGTTGCAGTGCGGTCGACAATGGTGGACCAACGCAAACGAGCCTTGGCAGCAGTTACCGGTAGCTGCGCATGCCCACCGCACGTCACGTGCGGATTTCTGCGCGACGCACGGATGAACGTGGAGCTGCATCAGTCTCAATGCACTTGCACCACGCATACAAAAGTCGGAATGGTATACACGGGCTCAGCACCTCTCCCCCGCGCGCATGCTCTGCACTCCGCTACTCTTGTGCAGCTTGCAAACCTTCACAATACACACGCAATAACGAGGCCTGCACGAGCGGCAACCCTGGGTTTCGGACCCCCGGGGTGGACTTGGGAAAGTCGGAGGGCTCGGGGGGCTCCGAGTCCGGGGCAAGTGGTCTCGAGGTGGCTGGCTATTCTTCAGTCTTCAACCCCAGGATGCGGCAGTGGCCCAGCCGCTAAACCCCACTGCGTCTAAACTCCCGGGCCGTGCATATACTCCAGTGACAAGTCTACTAAGAAGGCATGGTTTCATATGCAGGATGCAGTTGCCTTTTGCCCTCTCGAACATGACGAGATTAAACTAGACGAAGCAGCGCTAGAGCCCGTGCATACCATAGGGATCCAGGTGTTAGGCGCCTAGGTGTTGGCAGGACGCGTATCTTTCCAAACGGTTCAATTGACAGCTCCATGCCCCAGGCTCCACATAGCTTCACGCGAGCGTTTTTCTTGAATAGATGTGGTTCTGAGAATTCAATCCTGGCAGACCGTCCGAGTTTGTACGGCGCTCATGTCAGGTGGAGCTGACACAACTTGCTCAAGCCGTTCATCCGGCGCTCCCGCTCCGAGATAGCACGCTGCGTTCATGCAGAGCTTCACCGGATGGCGGACGTACGCCGATGTCGATCCGTGGTCCTCCAGTTCTTGAAAATCAATACACGGCATGCGCCAATGCATCGCTCAGCACATTTGCGTCCGCATCTCAATTGAGCCGCAACTTTCGAGGTTAAATGCTTCCCCTCGAAATATTATTCATCTTCGAGATCTCTTTGTCTTAGCACGTGCAAATCATAAACATTTCGACCAGCTAATATGGCGCTACCCGTGGTCTTTCCTTAAGTGTTCGTCTGCTGGTATATCTGATTGTGAGACCAGATGATCAGGCTGATGCATACAGCCACCTCAGGCACGTGACGACAGCCTTGCCCAAGTACATACGTATGTTGGCAAAGATGCTTATAATAGCTCTTCGTGCGTATGATGCTACCCCCAGAGTTGATCCTTGAGCTCTATATACGGACCTGTCTACCGTCCTGGTGGAAAATCCTGCATGCCCGAATGACGACAGCTCATCCGATCCTATGCGAATGGATACTCGAAGCCATATCGACGTCCAGTCGAATGACCGTTCATCCGATCCGATTTTGATTTAGATTTATTTCGCTATTGACCAGAACGTGAGGTCACGATGGCTGACCGAAAGGGAAAGGGGCATCCTGTGTAGACTCACTGTGTGATACGTTTATAAAGTTGTACTCTGATAGGTCAGCGTGATTACTTGCAGTAGGGTCCGCCACAGGGGCGCTCTTGATTTTATTATGGGATAATGTTTTTACTCTGATGAGGCAGAAAGTTTCGTAACCGTGTTCCGCATCGCTTACTCTTCGTACGTTGTGAACACCCCAAGGTATCCGTATCGGCGGATCCAGTCTTCGCACCGCAAGAAACATTAGAAAATTAAGGATAACGTAAGATACTGTCTGCGCCAGCTCGATTTCCCGGCCTGAGTACAGAACTGTAGATGTGACATGCCTGACGTCTACTTCTCAGGAAATAAAAATTCAAGTACAGTACCCGCGAGGATTTCGCCTGCAACCAAGATAACGCCTCTCATTAACTGTTCCCGCCATCGTCTGGCATAGGTGGCATATAGATCCTCTTCTCCCCACCGCGTTTCTCGATGCGCCGTTTGTGAGGACGGCAGTCTTCAGTCTTATGCTGCTTCCACTCATGTTTCCGTCTGGCATCTGGCCGTCTGAAGTGCTGGAGACAGGTTCGACAGGTTTTACCATCGTCGATGCCAGCCGCGGAAAGATCCACATCGACATGGAAAAGGTTGATGTGGCGAAGGCAGTTTGCTTTCTGATACTTCCCGGTGAACAGTTCGCCACAGTGGATACATGAAAGTGGGAGTATGTTCACAATCGCGCGAGCAGCCGTGACTGCAGTTCGTTTGACTTTGCTTTGCCGATAGTAAGGCCGGGGAGTTGCTTGAGATTGCCGAGCGGTCTGCTCTTCCACGCGTAGTGGTACGCTGCTCGCCTCATAAGCTGGCAGGGCCTCGTCGAGGTAAAAGGACTTGTTGTATGTTGTGCGCTGCGATTGAGGTCCGTCATAGTAAGAGTCAAATGGAACATGCGACGATAGGCCGTCGATGTACTGTTCTGAAGCAAAAAGTCTCCTTTGCGCAAAAGGAGAGATTTCACTATTTGGGTCACTAATTCCATACTGGACTCCATGATAAGCTGACAGATTTCGCTGCGCGTTTGAGAGCCATGGTGACTGCTCGGAGACCTCCGGATTATGAGAGAAACGGTGATGCAAGCGAGTGGCCGCTGTGGCGAGCGGAGCATGGTCTGCGATCATAACGTTGTCATGAAACATAAAATGGTTGTAAGAATACTGGTCGTGAGAGTCCATACTGTACTGACTATTCTGGAGTCCGGAGTTGTGTTGTAGAGGGCCGTTCGCAGTTTGCATACCATGTGTAGCAGGCTTTGCAATGCAGTAGTTCGTGGTACCAGATATGATGGAACTTGGGGGCGAGATAGATATTGAAGGATATGTTTCAAAGGAAGGACTGAGAGTTGTTGGAGGTCTCAGTAATGTGGTGCTAGCTATATCTGTTGCTCGGTAGTCATGGTGATCCATGTTTGGAGAAACATAGTGAGCGTTCATGTGCACAGGTGATGTTCGCGCCATATCCACGAAAGTATCGATGGGCGCGAGAGGGTGCGAAGAGATATGAGAGGTGTTTCTCATACGACCGACATTGGTAAGGTCGCCAGTAGCCTGATCGAGGGGAAGATGCCTCTGCCAAGCCACCGCTTCTACCGGCGTTGCATAAGGCTCCGCACCTTCGTGTCGACACATTTGTTGATCACTACCTAGTGAAATAGCGTCTGCTGGTAACTCGCAAGGCTCCCGATCTCCCGGTAATTCCGCCGGGTCCATGTATACGTACTCTTCTGCTACATACGCTTGCGCAGCAGATGCGGTTGGTGAGCACATGGGCAAGCTATTCTGTGCAAAACGAGACATGATCTTCCTTAAGGACTTGCGTAGACTCCGCGTCCGCGAAGACACAAACCTCTGTTTCGATGCAATGTTGGAGTGCCGATAAAGCTCTGGTAATGTTGAAATGAAGTCGTTCGGTGGCGAATACAGAAGCAGATGGTCAATCTGACTGGCTTGCAACGTGGAAGAATGGCAAATTGGCGGGCTATTCTTGTCGGTACGCCTGTGGCTAGAAAAGTTGAGACTGCGAATGGTCAGTGAATCTCCTGTACGAGACAAACAAAGGCTCATACGAACTGCAACTCACTCGCAAGACCATTTATGAAGCTCGATCACGAGGAGCATTTTGCCAATCTTCAGGGTTCCAGCCGAGGGTATGTGAGCACAAATTAAGCGTATGGGCGAGGACTTTATTCCGACCGCTACGCACGGTGGGATTGGAATAATATCGTGGGTTGCCGTGCCCTCATTCCCGCTGGAAACCACTTCATGCAGCAGGACGTTGGTGTGCCGCCGTGAGTGACACGTAAACATACGTTGCATGCACCTTCATCAGGAATTATTCCTCCCGGCTGCAACAGCATCCACGAAAAACACGCGGCCGCTAGATTGGTGTGCGATGGAACGGCAACGCCACAAGTCGCCTTGAACAAGGCAAGGACACGGTGACGCCGCAGTATCTTGTTTGACACCGGGCACAGATCGGTCGTAATCATTGCCTGGAAACGTGATAGGCGTGATAGCCCCGGTCGATGCGCAGACAAGGTTGGGCCGCCGAGGACATCAGAGCAGGGAAGTGCGCCATCGCTGGGGCAACGATACCATCGGACGCTAGACGGACGTACGCTGAGGTCCCTCCAGTCGATACCCTTGCTGGGCCAGAGATATCCTCATTGCGTTGTTGACACCCAATTTTGGAATTCTAAACGCGCACTGCTTATTTTGGGGCTTTCGCAATGACAGGCCATGAATGCATGGCGATGTTTTTGCTTTTGCTTACTGCAGACTTTGGTCGTTTGCAATGGAGGGACATGCTATCACATGTAAAGCCACTGAAAATGCAGATATGCGCTCGAATGAGTATGAGAGTAGCTTTTGCGACGCCAATTTTGGATCGAAAAGTCGAAGGTCGAGCGCTTTGCAAGTAATTAGATTAGACACACCGAATCGTAAGCGAAGTCGGAGGAAATAATGAGGCTGCACCGGTATCTTTCGCTTGACGCCGCCGGCAGCGAGATCTCGTCATTGTATAGCATCATAAGTAGCTGACAAAGCTAATTGATCAGAGGAACACCTTGAATATCTCTTGACCGGTTTTCGATGATCGCCGAACGTGGAATTACGGCGACGCGAGGCGAAACTGCTGGTAGCGTTGGATGTTCGATTCTGCGCAGAACCCTTTCAGAGTGTGCTGGCGGCATGATCACTTATACATGTCTTTAAGTAGGCGGAGGCATGTTCTATCAGGCCTGACCCAGGAATGCTCAGCCCCCAAATTTCTGCAATGTTGCCAATCATCTCTGGCAAGGCTTTCACAAGGCAGATTCCAGCGTTGACCTATGTTAGCTTGTGGCTATGTCAGTGACAGCTCGTCGTGCTGCCCTACGACCGGCTACGTATGGTATAGCCGAAGATTGAACATGTATCTGGGCAAAGCGCGATTCACCGGATTACCGGAAACTATAGACTTCTGCCACATTGTCCATTAACTCCGAGGGCCGCGATTCATCCAAACCGTTCCACACCTGGGTGCTAAGCAGGGCGTATCTATATCGACCCGTAGGTGGGTAAGGTTTGATCTAGTCAGCATTGTCGGCCTAGATCATAATTCCATACGTGAGCATTTAGCCTGGAGCATGCACGACTATACTGTTACTCTAGCTCCATAAAGGGATGCTGGGCCACCGGGTTGGAGGTTCGGAGGGAAGACCAAGGCGACCGTGGGCTACTACTCGTACATGCCGGGGCACTCCGGCTGAGAGCCGCCGGATTCAAAGTAACGAGTAGAAATCCATAGTGTCGCCTATGCCTCTTTCTTCATCGCCTATCTTTTTACGGGCGGCCTCTCGACAATAGGTTCTAGTTAGCACGCTCTCCGCAACCCCATCATCCCGACAGCCTCACTATGATACCATATAAGACGCAATGAAATTCGCGATATCGTCGAAGATGCATTTCTGATGTAAGAATCGTGAGCGTGTGGTGAACGGCGAGGTGTGAACGTTGCCCTCCTAGGCTGTCGTCCAAATAAGACGTTAGCGTGTAAGGCACGGGCCGGCTGTAGCCCCGCTCTCGATTGGACGATGGCGGCTGCCAACATACTCTCGCCGATCTTCGAATGCAGTGTGGGAGCTTCAGATTCGCATTTTACGCCATGATGCGAGAGGATAAGGGATGCCATCTGATCAAACGACGCTATAAACGTCGAGCGCCTATGCATGTGAATCTGCAGGTGCCTGGTCCTCCAGTTCGGTACATCTCACTGGTCGGTACGAGTGCGTTTGTCCGCCTCATCGTCCGTATTCTTCAACACTCATGGGTTTCACTGATGACCAGATACCAAAATAACTCGTTAGGATATTGGCAAAACCGCCTCTGCATATGGGGTGGCCTCTGACTCCGTCTCCAGCACGGCATGCCTGCTGCACGGCCGTGACCATTACAACCAGTCCGGCCAGCTCCGGAACTCTCGTACGCCTGACATCTGCTGCTGCCGATTAAACTTAAATTTCAGCGCAGATGATGGCAGTTTCCTGTGGGAATGCATGCAAGTGTTTTGCCCTGTTGCCCTACACATGCATAGGATCTCTTCGAATGCAGGTCCTCCAAGACCATGCGGGGATGATCCGGCCCTTTTACACATCGCCACGTTACATATCTACCCGGTCGATCCGCTCGCATCATGTGCGTGCGCGCGTACTTAGTGATCTGTGGTGTTCAAGTGATCTATCCGCAAAGTTTTGCTTGAGCAAGCGACCTTGCTGTGTCTGACCATCGCAGTGCCAGGAAGTCCGTTCAAATTAGCATCACGGAATTCGGCAAGCGTTGTTGCTGTGCATTTCAGGCCAGAGCCATGACATCCACAGTGGCCGACAACAAAGTAAAGAAGGTCATTCCATGTATCAACGTGTAGGGTTTACATTGCCTAGGTCAGTACCTTACAGAAGTGTTGGATCACAGTGGTCGACACAAAAAGTGGGCATGTAGCCGCGTACCTTGTCCTGTGTCAACTCACCCCATTATACCTTTGTAAACTTACAACGTAATACGTCAGCGTGGACGTTCACAGTAGGATTTGAAAAACTCCGATTTTTATTGTCGGTCACTGTGGATGTTGTCGCGTGTTCGAATGTGAAGATCTGAAAGTGTTTGCTTGGGCCTAGGGTCCGTGGGACCAACCCCGCACAAAGCCCATAGGGTCCATCCTTGGTGATGATGCAATGGCTCCACAATGCTGTAAATCGAATGCTCGACGGCGACGACAGGACCGTATCGTGAATTTCATGCAAAAACCCATACCTACGACCAAGAACTGCAGGAAAACATTGTGTCGAGAGATAAGCAAAGCATAATGGCTCCATCAGGTCTTGCGATTTTAATTGGTGCCGGTCCAAACACGGTAAGCCAATTATGAGAGTCGACCTCACGCGGCTGACTTGATCTTTAGGGAACTGGTATTGCACGTATTCTCTCCCATCCGTCTCATGGAAACTTGGCTGTCGCTCTTCTTGCTCGCCGTCCTGAGTCGCTAAACGAGGTCGTCAGCACAGTACACAAAACAAGCCCCAATGCCGTCCTGGAGACCTTCGCTACCGACACGTCAAAAGCATCTCTTGAAAATACTTTCAAGGAAATTCAGAAACACCAGAGTTCCAAGAATCTCAAATTGAACCTGGCGATCTATAGCATCAAGCATTCTTCCAAGAAGCCGTTCTTGGAAGAAACGCGCGAAGAATTCGAAGATTCTCTGGAGACATATGTTGGTGGTGCCTTTACATTCGCGCAAGAGTCTCTAAAGCGTTTCTTCGCGGATCATGGGGAGAAGGACCTGGCGGAGGGAGGCGAGAAAAAAGGCGTAAGTAATTGCCCTGTCAACTGGTATTAATCATTTAACCATATCTTACAGACACTTATCTTCACTGGAACACTCGGCGCGCTTCGTTGCAGCGCGCAATTTGCTGCATACGGAGCTAGCCGCGCATCAGTACGCCAGCTTGCGCAGACACTTGCGCGCGAGATGAGCGAGAAAGGTGTGCACGTTGTACACACTATTGCCAATGGCGGCATTGCGGATGCGGACGGAGAGGATCAGAAAACGGGAAAGAAAATGAGCTCAAATGCTGTTGGCGAGACGTACTTGTGGCTACATAAACAGAAGCCTTGCCTTTGGACGCACGAGCTCGGTAAGTGACCAGTCGCCACATACGACACTACTGACAATTACCTAGACATGCGGCCTGCTTGCGAGAAGTTTTAATTAATATATTAGTAGCCAGGCTCCAACCATTCAATCCAACCTTTGCTCCCATCAGACGTTCCAACGTAGATATAAATGAAAGCGTCTCCATTCTGCTCATCTTCCATATCTTACAACAACACGCATATCCGAGCTCTGAGTGACTGGCTAGTGATCTGTTCGCCAGCTAATGCATCTCGTGTATGGCCACACTGCCACCAATCTCAACAGCTCGCAGTGGAACTGTATCTTGTTTCAGCTCATACACTTCTGACGAAGCAGTGTATCCCGAATGCGTTGAATGGGTTTCTTGCGCCTCGAATTTTATACCATGGTTCTCGGTTTTCTTATCGTAGTCGGTGGTCACAGGTTTCTCGAGTAGCTGCTGCTTTCTCCTCTGGAAGATAAGAAGCGCTGCGATGGCTACTACGATGAGTACAATCGGTACAGTGACTCCTGCAGCAATAGCCGCGGTATTGGTATTTTTCGGGGCTGGCGTGTCTTTTGCGGGCTCCTTCGTTGATGATGCTGATGAAGACGTTGGCGACGCTGATGCACTTATCATATGCGGGGTTGATGCAGGAGAGGCAGAAGCACTGTTTGACTCTGTCAATGTGCTTGATTCCGTTGACGAAGTAGTCGATACTGATGACGAAGTGGGCAATGCTGAAGAGGACGTGGAAGACGTTGCTGCCCCAGGATAGTCAATATCCGGC
Organism: Paraphaeosphaeria sporulosa; assembly: GCF_001642045.1. NCBI lineage: Eukaryota > Fungi > Ascomycota > Dothideomycetes > Pleosporales > Didymosphaeriaceae > Paraphaeosphaeria > Paraphaeosphaeria sporulosa. The sequence continues at coordinate 4,251,291 of NW_017253360.1, read as the reverse complement.
GTGTTGAAAGGTACAAGAGGGAGGCTAACCTGGGGTGAGTGAATCGCCAAGATGACAATAACTGTCGAACAATTCCACCGCAGAAGTTTTCTGGGTATCCGGATTATCGCTCTTGCAAGCTTTCTCCACTTTCGAGCCGATGAGATTGCTGAAGTATGAGGACGACGTGTGGCAGAAACAGTTGTATGATGTTGTCTGTGAACCATCTCCACATCCATTTTCCATGTTCCGTACGATTGTCGATACTTGAGGCTCGGCGCAGTCAGCCATCGACGAATATTCGGGTAGCTGATTGATGAATAGCCTGATTTGTCCAGACGCAACCGTCATGTTTGCGAGCACCAGGAGAATCAGTGGACTACGAATTCTAGAGGCCATTGTGAGATGAGTGCGTTGCTGAACTTGCGTGAAAGTGAGTGACTGGAAAGGGCGTGAGAAGTAGAGAAGAATTTGGCGCCTAAAAGAATGTGTAGCCACACGAGGGGAGTGAAGACTCTTGCTTTGCGTTCATTAAAAGCAGATTAACCGCAGAGCCGCACATCATATGTTTTAAGCTCGTATTCGAGCCGTGTCTACTCCTAATTGACACAGTAGCGCGGCCCCCAACAATATGGTCTCGCAAAAAGCAAATCTAGACGGTACAGAGAGCTGATCTGCCTGATCTCGCCACGGATAGCTGGATTGCATTTAACATGTCTCCTTCGGTAACTATCGCACTCTCGCACGTTGGGTACGGACACACTGATCTTTAGATGAGAGCAGTCAGGCTGTAAAGACGGCCAGGCTTCAACATGGTAAAAAGTCGAGCAAACGACCTGACGAGATTACTGATTTGATTCTTGGCAGAGGCATACATCCTGCAGCATGCGTATGTTCGTTCGAGTAACTGTTTCGGTACTGACCTTTGAGTGCATCCACGCTAAGATGACCTCGCTACGCATAAATGTGGGCTTCCTTCTGCTTATTAACTGCGCTAATCGCTTTTCCCTCACAGAAATGCGTGTACTCCCGAGTCAGGAGACGACCTTTCCGGCCACAACAAGACTCTCAAGCTCCATGCATCATGTACTAACCACAATTTTAAATCATTACCGTCGATGGAATCACGCAACGCTCACAGATAGTTATGAATTAACCGTTCTTTGCGCGCAATGATGTTGAAATTCATTATGCTAAGCAGCGCTCCGCAGAACGTGAAACAGTGGATTGCCATCGAGATGTGTCATGCGATAGACGTCCCCTGGTCGTGTACACAACGTCGAAGCTGAAGAAAGCGAAGGAGCGAATCAATGACTTCTTTTTCGGGGAGACCGATGGTAGGCACTTTGAATAAGATTCCAGGCTGTGCAACTTTACAGCCCTGAAGTACTGGATTGGTAATGTTAGGTACAAGCCATTGCTTCGGCAGCCATGAAGATATGCTCGGTTCCGCTAGAAAGCACTAAAATGTCGACTTGGACGATCAAGGCGGAGGAAAAGCTACCTACATGGGTCCTCAGGTACGGATACAAAGTCAGTGTGGGTTAAGGCAGGATCCTATCTGTGCCAGCTAAGCGACAAATCTATCATTCTGCAAGAGAAAATCATTTTCCTTATACCATCTCACGTTCCAGGGACTGGGTCCCGTCGTTTCGGTGTCTGGTGGTTGGTGTTCCTAAAAGATGGTTGCGAGAACCTGGGTTCGCTTACCTAATTAGCCTCGGTGCATAGTGGCTCCGCCCCGCTCTTGCTCTAAAAACTTCGCGAACGAACTTCTGCTTTCCACACCTCACAGGTGCCTGCACCGAAACGCGCGCACTCGCGCTTTCTTGTTCTACGTACGAGTGTCCAGCTACTGAGTAGCTGGAGTTGCGTAGACACCTCGCGCAGTAAGTTACCCTCATTCCTTCGGTCTCACAGCAGAAGATTACACTTCACAACAATCCAACTCCTATAGCTCCGTGATGGACTACACATACTCTAGAATTACAATGATGCACATCGCTCGACCGCATTGTCACCACCATTGGTTGAGAGACGCTGCTAACGCACCGAACAGGTTCACAAACATCGCTCTGCACGCGTAACCTGCAAGCTGTTCAATTTTATAAAAGGTATGATGACTCCATCTCTTCACAACCTCCACAGCACAGTGATGATACTGTGACACCGGAAAGGCATTCCTCGACCTGAATATACGATGTCGATTTTGTCAAAACTTAAGTTTCAGCCTTGTCTGATTGTGCTCATACCATTTCAACCAATTGTCGTGCGCGCCTCTTGGACCATGCTAACGTTGCAACGTATAGGTACAATACTCTCGTCCGCTACAACTACCCTCGCTTTCCTGATGAAACATCTCCGATGCAACGGGCGGACAGATTGCGCTCTTCGACCGGCACTCGTTTACAACAGGACGTACAAACCTGTGGGTGTTCGGGAGTGGGGTTGCTTGTTGATAACGCATCTTCTGATCGCCATAACATCACATACTTTCTCGACGTCCTATGTGGGTATGAAGCTAACTGTGGCTTCAGGTATGCCGAATTCCTTGTTTCGTGTGGTGCTCCATCTTTTCATGATGATACTTCGATATTCACACTGTGTGAGCGGTTTCTGCCGTTTTGATCTTACTAAAAAAAATCTGATTTAATGAGGTAAGTCGGAACTCAAAGTCTCAGCATCGGCGTCTACTAACTTGAAGCAGGCTGATCTCAGATGGAGACACTTTTACCTGTCCAAACAGGACCAACGCGTTACTTTGCAGTTCATAGCTGACCACAGTCTTACGCAGATCCCCATTCGCCCTACGTGATGTTAGACCGCTGAACTGCCCGGATGGTACGTAAATTCATCTCACATCTGCAACCCCTTTCACCTGATGAACAACCTTATTTCGCTGTGTTCTTACCGAGTACAACGTTGACGAAACAAACCAATCACCTTGGAGAGCTGATACCCAATCCAAATCCGTCCTTCTCGACTCTGTGCCAGGGCTCGCGCTAACGGACATCAGGTCTTTCAATACCACACGGGCGCCGACTGCAATGTCTCTATACCCACTAGCTTAGTATATGTAGTTCAATATCGAAATCAAGGTGCATATGTTCCAGATCTCCCCCCGGCGTACGCTTGCCAGCGTGTCACCGTCTCGTTTCCATGCCAGTACCCTTGCTCCCGTTTTGTTTGTTTACGCACTTACATCCACACCGACCCCACTTCTCTGAACTTTCCCCGTTGGCAGTCTGCTTCTCGACCCGTCTTTCCCGCACCGCTCTTTCTCCACGGCGCGAACTGCGACCGTCGGGGTTCGGTGGGTACGCGTTTCGGCCTGGGCCACTCCGCTCGCTTCGCAAGTGTTTTCCGCGTCAAAAGGCGGTCAGAAGGCCGCCACGTCTGTTCTGCCAGACGTGCTAGCGGTACTTTGCAGTGATGCCGTGCGTAACGGCCCCGGGTCTAATGCGTGTGCTGCGTTAGTGCGTGGGTGCGATTGCTTGCGTGCGAGACGTGTTTTGTTTGTGTGGGTCAGTTTTGGTGATAGGTAGCATGACATCTTGGAGGGAGAGGTAGGGACTGTGAAATGGACAACATGCAATCGAGAGGGATGTCAATCGTGAGAGTGCCGAGAAGAATAGGCCGCCCGGAGATGTATCGTAGTCGGGACCAGCGCCAGACCACGGGTAGAATGGGCTAACTTGATGTGGATAAACGACGGTGAGGGAATAGTAGGGACGCCTTTGGGTTCCCGGGCAATCTGCAGGTGGAATCTACTCAATGGTTGGCACTAACCAGTGAGCTCTTTTGAATATAGATGATATTGCTTAAGTAGCGTGTAAGAAATATCGATCCTGCGATCACGTAGTATATAATAATCAGGGTACGTGTATAACCTTGGGTATTGTGAATATCGTAAGACAACCGATAAGAGACGCTGACTGGATCGGAAGAACTCGTAGAGACGGCGAGCGTGGTTGCCGTAATGACAGGAAGACTAATAGGGACATCGACGATAAGGAGGACGGAAGCGTAGTAGAGAAAGGTGATAGATCTCTTGGTTCCACCGCAATGTGCAGTCACGCCCAAGCGACGGACGCAACCACCGATCTACGCAGCGTGGATCAAGAACTCATGCAAGGAGAAGACTAAAAGTCAGTATCCAAGTACGAGCGATACCGAAGTAAATGTGCAGTAAATCTCAAATTACTAGCAAGATTGAAGATAATGCAACCCTGTCAACTTACTATTGGTGTGAATGAACGCTGAAAAACAATTGAAAGGTCGACTTTGCTACGGCCATTGTGTAGAGCGTTCTCTCCGCTCTGGAGGTCTTTGAGGTGTTGTAGATGGGCCATGGCTGCAACAAGATTCGATGAGTCACGTTTGGAGGCAGCGTCGTTCTACAGCGCGGCCGTGAGACCGTGGCGTGTTTATGACGCAAAGAGAACTATGACTACCCCTTGGTGATGTCGGTGAAGTCGGTGAATAGTCGTACTGCAGTGGCTCGGTAACGCGGACGATACATTGTAGTACGAGTGCCTCCTCGCGGAGTGTGTATCGCAAACGCTTAACGTTGTAGGTGAAAGCATTGAGGCCTATCGACAGCAGTACTGGCGTTTACCCGCGCTTGTTGGCTTGCCGGATGCGCGAAGATCGCGCTGGTGTACGACTAACTCTTGTGAAGCTGATCCTTGCAGTATCCCGGCTCTGTTCGTCGGTGTTGGCTACCGGTGCATAGCGGGACTTCAGGTTGCTTGCGCTACGTGAGGCAAGACGACCCCGATCGATCTCTGGAAAGAGGATGTGGAAGTGGTCCGTCCAGTGTTCCCCAACGATGGACAGCCCTTCTTCGAGCGTGAGTCGGTCTGTATACCATGAAGTGGAAGCTTCATTGGACGAACGACAAGCAATACTAATATCAGCTTCCTTTTTTGTCGTCTCCACACAGCACTGTACGAAGGACGCTTGCGATCATCTATCGTCCGCTCCCGATGCACCGTTTTGCGTGCGCTGCAAGTTGGTAGAGAGACTCGCGAAGCACCCAAACACTTTGAGCACCGATATGAAGACGCTGCGTCTCGAGTGTGCACGCGTATATGAGATGATCAGGGGAAGCTTTTGGAGAACCTGCTAAACGCTTGAAACCTTGCCCACAGCGGATGCCATAAAAATGCGAACGTAGGCGCGCAGCTCATCCTGTATTGACTCACTCTATTATCCAATTGTCAATTCATCATATGATAGGTTATCGTGGCTGCTCACGGTAGAGTGTATTTCTCAATTGAGTTTCGGCCATTGTAACTATCTCAGCCAGACCTCGGGCTGAGTATGAACTGGTATATTACCTACATTTATGTTGAGGACGACATGCTCTCAAAGGAACACTCAGAACATAGAGTTATTAATCTAATGCCCTTTCGGTTGCGCGATGATTCGCGCGGGAGCGAGACGAGGACGGACCTTGCGCTCACAAACCCACGTGTTCCAACGTCTAGCACCGACCCGAACATGATTCACCGAGATAACCTGCGTTCGGTCCTCATTTGCAACTCCGGGCTACCTTGGCGGTATCATCGTACCACCGCACTCTCCTTACCATGGGTAGTTGAGCTCATGATTTGCGCTTCCTATTATCAAATCAGCCTCACACATCAGCAATACATTCGTGCAGATATACCAGGCCTCTCGCCTTGTGAATAGGATGGCTTCCCCAAATATGGTGGCTCACGCCCACGTCAGATCGGGATTCGCAGCATCGTCTCCCACGTAAGCCGCCCCCAGTGAGACTACGATCGGGACGGTCCTTCGGGGGCGTGCTGGGGTAAAGTTCCTGCCGTGTATGGCTGACGTTTGCGCAGTGCTGGCGCTATCTGCAGATCTGGAATTTCGGGAGGTTTCATGTGGAAAAGGAAGGTATGGTGGACGCTCTGTTTGTCGGGCACGGTGGGTGCGCGTTCGCATGGGACAAACCGTCCGTGGTATGTCTCTGGGTGGTTTGGGCAAAGGATGCATGCTCAGACGCGGTTGTTGGCCCGGCGTGGAGGTTGTAGCCAACGCATGCACGTGGGGTGTACCGGAATATCACAGCGGTTGTACAGTCAGTACACAATGACTGCAAGAAAAGCAACGTGGGAGCTTGACCCACGATTGACAGGTCTTGCGAGATGGCATCGATAACAGCTACGTTCGCATGCTAGTGTCTGCGACGCTGTCCCACGCTGAGGGCGAGGACAAGAGTATTGGTGTCCAGTGGGCTTCAGTGACGGTGTCTTACATGCCACGCTCGGCGAATACAGTGGTCTCATTATGCAGATACGCTTAATTAGCGTGTGGTTTGGGAAGCTCAGCCGGCGACGTTATTATTGCTTTTCGTGCGTCGTTGTGGTTGCTTATTCTGGAAGGGCAGGCGCTGACCGCTGAAAGAGGCAACCGCGGAGATGTGACCACCATCGTCACAGCGTAGCACAAATGCTCCACTGTCGCTGTCCCTGATGCTCGTGCCCTGGGGTCGCGCCTTCGAGGAGTCGCCTTCCCCGAAGACCCGGGCACAGGTTCGAAGGATGTTGGTGCGCGACACGCCCAACAAGCGGGGTAGACTTGTGAAGGAGCGCCAAACAGGTTTGGTCTGTACACGAACACAGCTTGTGATGCTGTGCTGGCGAAGCAGGAGTCACTGGCACCGCGCTAGGGTGGATGGCTGGTGTATGCTAACGGTCTTACTGGTGGCTTGAGAGCCGGAACAGGAACGGAGCATGCGAGGGGGCGACGAAAAGGGAGCCGTTGACTGAGCATGGGGTGAGCTGGCATTGTTTACGAGGCTGGCCCGCAGGATTTACACCGTGTTCGCGGCCAATCTCGTGCCTGCAGCGTGAGCGCACACGCAATCGAGTCCAGGGCGTGAATGCAACGTCCGTTGCTGGGGAGCTCGAAAGCTTTGTTTGACATTGTTCGTTATTGTCAAGATTGATTGGGCGACAGCTTGTCATTACCGGCAGACCTACTGCCTGAATATGAATATAGTCGAGTGGTCCGGAGGTTACACATACGATCCCTAGCGGATGGCCTCAGCCAACGCTGAGCCAGAGTCATGAGGAAACTTGATGATACGTTCTGCAAGGCCAGTGTGGTCAGGCGAAACAGCCGTGACGTAGAATACGTGATATTTGCAAGTAGCACAATCACGTAGTGGGGGAATGTTTCGAAACCTTGCTAGAGCTGATGCAAGCTTGCCGAGCATGAGGGTGGGTAGGTAATATATTTTGATGGCGCCCGGGGATTGCGCAGACGGGAGAATGTTTCTAGAAGACATGGGAGTGGAATCGCACAGAGGTGCGGGCTCAGGCCCTGGCTGGTTGCTCGTCAAGCACAAGACACAATGACAAGCAGACTCGCACTGTCGGCGAGAAAACGGCCGCTGGGGTGTTGCGCTACGACGTTGGTAGGACACCAGGCATGCAGGAGGCATTGGAAACACATCGTCGCAGCGCCAGACCCCTCTCTCGTGCTTGCGACTGCCAGGTCGCCGGCTGCTGTCCAGTGCTGAACGCTGCAAAGAGGTCGCCGACACACTAGCTACTGAGCTTGTCGGTGCTGCTTGCGGTGGTTGCAGCTGTCCCGAGCTTGCACAATCGGCGCTGTCGTGCCGGGCCTGGTTCAGGCGATCCAGCAGACTATCGACGGCGGGCAATGTCGAGGTCGTGACGGACGCGTGAACAGGTCTAGGTCGAGCAATTGTCACGCTCGCGGGAGAGCCCCCAGAGGATCGTCGGTGAGATGACCGCATCGACGGCAGTCTGTCACTACGCACGACCGTCTGCTTTCCCGTGGCTCCCGGCGCTGCGCTACGGAGGGACGCCTCGAGAGCAAAACCACGACCGCGGAACCTTGTGGGCACCGTCGGCCAATGGCAGACGGGTGCCGAGGCACCACGCGAATAAGGCTGCATGTCGCTCAGGGACGGCGGCCAAAACAAGGATGGGAGGGGCCCAAGCAGCGGCGCGACGCAGCGATATGCGACGGGCGTGGGAAAAGGGGCAGAGGGGCCGACGCAGCAGAAACGTGTCGGGCAGGCTGGCGCATCCACCATGTCATGTTGCTCGCGCTGTCAGTGCGAAGCCGCCCGCGTCGCAGACAGGCACGCGATGCGGTCCAGGGCGCGAACGACGCGCGCCGTCCCATCCGTGTCCGTCGCGCTCGACCAGCGCGCCGTCCTCTGTCCACGCCGGGTCAGCCTTGGGCGCAGCGTGCGAGGGGATAAAAATGGCCGCTCCGCAGCATCACCGCATGCACAGATACATGGACGGCGGGCATAAGCGTCACGTGGGTGCACAACCCGCAGCGGCGCGCGACGGGAAAGGAGCGTCAATAAATGCAAAAAGGGGGCGGGGAGGGCCAATGGGCCGCGGGCGCGGGTGCGTTTGGCCGCATTTCGCGAGCACGTCGCCGGCGGTTGGTGGGCGCAGGAGCGCCGTGGTGCGTCTGCTGCACACGAAGCATGGGCTGCGCTACGAGCAGCCTAGGGTGCTAAGGGTGCCGTGGCTCGAGGCAGGCGGATCCAGCCGATTGAGCCTTCCTGGCCTTCCTGGCTCCCCGGCGGTAGTGCCAGTAGTTGGGCAGGTCAACACCTCGCCTGTCGCGAAGCTTCAGCCCCCCGTCGCCGTAATCTCGCGCCCCCAAGCAGAGCCTGCGCCGGCCTCACTCCGCGCTGCCACCCGCTGCCTCGCACGCCCTCAAAACCCACGGCGTCGCCATGGCCCTCTCGCGTCTGCTGTAACGCGCCTGCCTCCCGTCCAACGCTCGCTACGCTAGCATTCACCGCTCTCTTGACGTGCTGTCCCGTTCCGCGTCCTGCAGCGCGTCTGGCCGCGGCAACCTGATTCTACCGGCCTGCGACCGTGCCAACACACCAACGCCGCGACCGCCAGCTGCTCTCCTCAGCAACGGCCATCCTCTGGCCTCGTCGCAGCTTTACCCTTTCCAGCCTCGCCATCTCCATTGTTACCGACTGGCCACGCCGCTCCCTTTCCCCTCTAATCTGCCAACGGCCCTGGCCTTACCCGAAATTGCCATAACCGATTCATGCTCAAGCCCACAGTCCCGCCGCTTGCTTGACCTCAGGAAACCCTCCGTCAATCACAGAGCCTGCCACCCGCAAGGCCCTCTCCTGTCAACACGCTGCTGTTGCTGTGCGCCCACGCGCTATTTGCCCATCAGTCTCGTCGCCGACCTAGTTCGACCGCCACACCCAGCCTGCCTTCTCAGTGATCGACTGGAGCGCGTTGCCTGCCCGACGACCTCCTTTTGAGCTGTGTTCCACTTGCCTCCCTCCCCGGACGCACGTCCTCTTTCACCTATCCTGATTCACAAGCCACTCGAGCTATGGTCAACAAGTAATTCCTCTGTCGCCCGCTAGAACGATCCTATCCCGTGGAACTCTACCCGCCTACCGTGTTCCTGGACCGTCCACCGCACGCCCTTTTCCAACCGTCGTCCCTCATTTCTTCGACTTTGTCACACCTGCGTCAACCTGGACCCTTACTTCTCCTCCTATCGAACCTGGACTTGTCGATAAGCACTGCAGGCCCCTCAGCTGGACTCGACTCCCCGCCGTGTACCACCTGTTCATCATCGACCTCCGGCCCCTACCAATCAGACACCAACCTGACATGAACACGAGTGCGCTGTAAACACTGACATCAGCCGCAAAAGAGCGCTACTAGCGGTATGTACATGTCCACGCGTGATACAAGTGTAGCTGATCGATGTAGTTCTTAAACATCATCCGATATGTACCCCGACACACAAACCCAACCGCAAGGTTGGGCGTCGTTGGAGGAGAGGTATGAGGTGATGAAGGAGATTGGCGATGGTAGCTTCGGCAGCGTCGCTCTTGCCCGCGTACGAACAGCGGGCGCACACATCGCTCGTCGTGGCACACTTGTACGTATTACGGCTGTGGTAGCATCGATCCGTGCCTAACACCCCACAGGTCGCCATCAAGACAATGAAGAAGACGTTTGACTCGTTTCAAGCATGCCTAGAGCTCCGGGAGGTCATCTTCCTGCGGTCACTTCCTCCGCACCCACATCTCGTTCCGGCATTGGACATTTTCCTGGATCCTTACAGCAGGCGACTTCACATTGCCATGGAATTCATGGACGGCAATTTGTACCAGCTGATGAAAGCGCGTGACCACAAGCCAATGGACGCGCACAGTGTCAAGAGCATCCTGTTCCAGATCCTTTCGGGCTTGGAGCATATCCACCAGCGCGAATTCTTCCATCGCGACATCAAGCCCGAGAACATCCTTGTGTCGACCTCACAACAGAATGACACGTCGCATCCATTCCGGAGGTACTCCGCGCTCATGACGCCTCCATCCACTCCTCCGGTATATACGATTAAGATCGCCGACTTTGGCCTTGCCCGAGAAACGCATTCAAAGCTGCCTTACACAACCTATGTCTCGACTCGATGGTATCGCGCACCCGAAGTCCTGCTCCGCGCAGGTTCCTACTCGGCACCAGTCGACATCTGGGCAGTTGGTGCCATGGCTGTCGAAATCGCTACTTTGAAGCCTTTGTTCCCTGGCGGCAACGAGGTCGACCAAGTGTGGCGAGTTTGCGAAATCATGGGTAGCCCCGGGAGCTGGGTTAACAAGCATGGCCAACGTGTTGGCGGTGGTGAATGGAAGGACGGTGTACGACTGGCCCAGAAGCTTGGCTTCTCTTTCCCCAAGATGGCACCACATTCGCTCGACACGATCCTGCAAGCGCCCCAATGGCCCGCCAGTTTGGCCCAGTTTGTCACGGCGTGTCTAATGTGGGATCCACGTGGCAGGCCGACATCCACCCAGGCCCTGGGTCACGAGTACTTCCAGGACGCTTTCGATCCTCTCCGGCTCAAGTCCTCTTCCTCGCGCTTGTTGGGACGCAAGCAATCGGACATCTCTGCAAAAGATTCGCCCGATGCGTCGCCTAGTCTGACATCCAAGACGTCCTCATGGCTACGACGATCACTTGTGGCACGAGAGAGTGCACCGGCCGTACCACAACACACCTCAGCGCAGACAGGATCGCCGCGGCCATCACCTGCGAACCCAAGTCCCGCAGAGACACCAGCCAAGCAGCGCCCTAACCCGACCAAGCGAGCTACATGGACGAACGGCGTTCCTGTTAATGGAGCGCCTATCCCAATACTACCATCTATTCGGCCAGTATCTCCTCTGTCGGCAGAAGTGACTGCTCAAGCAAGCGTACGTGCTGCAGAGGGCGACGAGAAGGCTGCAAAGAAGATTGGCCGCCAGCTTTCCGTTGCCTCGCATGGAAATCACTATGCAGACATCCACCGCCAAGAAGCCGAGAGAGCTCTGAACGGCCAATCTGGCCTTGTATCGCCTTTGAACGGACAGAAAGAGGGATTCTTCTCTCATCTCAGGAAGCGAGCTCGCCGTCTTTCAGGTCGGTATCAAACCCCAATGTCACCCAACTCGGATGATATCGAAGCCAATGCGGGTTGCGCACCCTGGGCATCTGGTAGCAACCGGCAGTCAGGGATGATGATTGACCCGCCACTTGCCCCAACGCCCAACTCGGATCTTTCCGATCTCGACAAGGCCTTGCAAAATGTAAGGCGTAGCCTTGAAGCCGCACCTCAGCCTACCAACGTGACGAAGGGTGCACGCGTTGCCGCCAACCCGATGCTCAAGCGGCATCATTCATTGAATCACGGTCCAGACAACCGTACCGCGCAGCCAGGTGCTCCTCAGCCAGGTGCTCCGATCTCGAGCAGGACCAGACGCGCTCTCCAGACCAAGTCTAACCCTTCAAACAATTATGAAACACCCAATGAAGAGGAAGAGCTCTTGAGCGAAGTGCTTGCCTCTACCCACAAGGCGGTGAAAAAGCTTGATCGACACTCCCTAGCTGCCCAGGAACAACAGAGGAAGGCTCAACGACCAGCATACGTAGATGGCAACCCGGCCGCCTCATATCTTACGCCTTCGCCATCCGCCAACCGCAACGGCGTAGGGTTCGGGCAATCACCCTATATGACTCCCACCAAGCCACTCGAGATCTCAAAGACCCGCGGTCCCAAAGACCAAGGGCCTTCAGCGAAGTACGCTACGCCACCCGACGATCCCAACGACTGGGCATCAAGCGTGGCAGCCAGTCTTTTGGCCACCCAGTCTATGTACAGGTGAACGCCAAGTCTCTTTTCTATCTTGACATATCTGGATCTACATTCTCTACGCCTTTTTCAGCCCTATACATAGTGTAATTCGGTCTCTGCGGCTTTCATATACTAGCGTCTATCGTCGGATACATCTCTGGGCTCGCGCCGCACTAGACATTCACGGTTGACGACCACAACCCGTCAGGAACGGTGCACGAGCGAAAAGATGTTAGACGCACGCAAGTCACATCTGGAAAAGTGGGACAACCCCGCATCTTTGGTTTTGGTGTTTTTGGCGCACTGCATCATGTTCATCCGCTCGTTTTCTACTCATCATTTGGCCTCATCGCACTTCAGCCAACATTTTCTTCTCTCGCTCACTTTTGAATTTCCACGGGCACAGCATCTAAGCTATATTTTCAACAGGGATCTTTCTTGCAGGAGTGGGAACTATCGTGGTCATGTTTTTGTCTGTTCGCGCGCGTACGGGCCCTCGCCGCATGATCACCCAATTTCCTTTTCAGTTTCATTCGAGGGGCAACCGTTTTGTAAGAGATACCTCGCTAGACCGCGCGTTTGTTTCTTGGATCATTTCCTTCGATTGGCGAATACCCCCCAAATTTGGCATATTGCATTTGCGCATACCATCACATACCACACTACATCATATTACTCGACTTGGATTGAGCGGTTTGAGCGATTCACAAGTTGGATTATTGGCGACGAGGGAAAGAGGCATGCAGCCAAAACAATTGTAGCTAGCCAACATTTCTCCTTGCTTCTTCCCACCAGACAGACTGCGCACCACAGTTCTCTATTTCCTTTGTGATACCTTATACCTACTCTCCTGTTTCTTTTGTTCGCGCTCTTGCGCTGTAGACTGGCCGGATCGGATCGGATCGGCTCTGGGATTCCCTTGCCCCCAGATTGTACCTTGTAACCTTATAATACGCACTGCTTGCTGCCCAGGATTGGCATGCCACACACTTGTACACTTCGCCGCTTTGCTTTCCGTGGCAGGACGCCTCGGGCGCTGATCGGCAGGGTCGCGCGAGCTACTCGCCCTGTCTTGCTGTCTTGTCGACGTTCTTTTATTCAGGGTTTGGTGGACATTGGAGGACTGATACCCATGGGGAGGGCGTGTATAATGGGTGGGCGGACAGTTTATAATATAGTACGTAGCAGATTCTCTAGCTGGCCTGGGCCGGAGGATGGTTCCCTATGTCGGAGCGTAATTGAAGTGATTCAGCGGAGAAATGTACTGTGCTCGACATGTCACCTGTGAATACAAGATGGGATTTTCCACCACCATGCCGGTCACGTACTCGTGATTAGAGTCATCCCAGCGCACTGCACTCGCCTTCCCTTGCTTCCAAGACTCCCCGCGCAGACACGCGTCCGCCGCCACCGCACGGGTGCGCGCCTCGCACACGGTCGCACCGCGGATCCGATGTGCGTCGTCACGGTTGTGCGCCCACGCACCCGCGGGGTCGCTGCGGTATGTACGTGCGATGTGCGGTGCTCTAGGCGCAAGGGTACCGGCGTTTTGCGTCTGCCAGGCGCGCGCTGGATGCGAGGGAGCGGCCCGCTGCGTGTGTGTGGCGGCTGCGTGCGTGCTTAGTGTACCACGTTTGCGCAGGGTCTGGGCTGTGGGGTTGTACGTTGGCGCCGGGGCATGTGATCTGGCGCTTGTTCTGGATCTCGGCAGTCGTGCAGACTCCATGAAAGAATTCAGACTTCGTCGGCTTTGAGGAGAGGTTGAATTTCTTTGAGCCCGTTATCGCGTTTCTGGATTCGGGCCCTCGTCGGACATTCCAGCTACAAGCATACACGCGCGTGCGGAGGCGCACTGGCATATAGTATTCACCGTCATGTCATCTACAGGACTTCCAGATATAGAAGCGAATGGCTTCCTATGTTTTCCAAGGCGTCCAAGGGACAAGAAGATCGAGATGAGTACTGAGTTAATCTTCACTGCACGTGTGCTGTCCTCCGTACGTACGACTCCCAGGGATGGATGGAAAATTGCGTTATGTGACATGAAAGATTCTTTCTGCGTGCCTGTCGAAACCGTAATCTACGTCAGCTGCATCCGTGCACAGAAAAAAAAAGAGACTCCTTACACAGGCTCTCAAAGCTGCGATGAATATGATTTTGTATCCTACTTTGACAGTACCTTTGCTTGCGACAGTATCAGATGTTCTTACTTCCGGTGGTAAAGCTTCCATGTTGACCTGCAAGCTTTGTATAACCCCAAACGCCACGTGTGTTGTGAATGTGCCGGAAATGCGGTTCGACTGTTTGAAGAGTACTGTATTTGACGTGCACATTGATAGACTGAGTCTACAAGTTCGCGGAAGCCAATCTTATGATTAGTATACGTATGCTCACGAACGACGATGTCGTGTCGCATGCTTTTTAGTACAGCCTCCAGCTCAGATAAAGTTCTGAAATTGCTAGCAGCGCTTTTCAAGACAGGTTTGGCTGATTTGCGCATTCGTCCACGCTGAGGCCAAAGTGACGTACATTTTCAAACGTCCGACGAAAGACATGTACCCCCTTCGTAAAGGTACGGCGCAACATTTGCAGCGCCAACGGTGGGCGTGTAAGACCTCGCATAAGATAGCCATCTGGGTGTCGGTTCATCTCAGAAAGCGCACATGCCAGCTTTTGTGCGTCGTCTCGCCTTATGTAGATGTCGTCTCGTCGGGCTAAATCCAGAAAAGCCCATATTTGCGGAAAAGTAGGGGCATGTTGCGACCTGCTCGAGTTCTTAAGGGTGGCAGTGTCCATACGCACTAAGCTTCATGTGTAGAAGCTCTTGCTCGATAAATTGATTACAAGGGAGTTGGTACGCTCGTCAATTGTGCCTGCTTCCAGTTCTCACAGCCTGAGACGGCGAGTCTCAAAGTGAACACTAGTTGGACACGTGGACCATGCACTCTGCCTGGCTCACTATCCTCCGAGGTGGGCACAGGAACGTGACTCTCTATTTGAGGCGGGAGAATGGGCTCATAAGAGCCTTCAATCTTTATCGTGAATAGTTTTATCTGGGGCTAGCGTGAGTGATGGCGCTTTCACCATTCGCATCTTCGTCTTGCAGACTTGAGGTGTTCACATAGAGCTCAATCCCAAGAGATAAGTAGCCATCGACCAGGAGCATTAGATCTGTAGGACCTAGTGTATCGGTCTGGATGGCGAGAGACTCGTCCAGAGGTCTGCTCGTTTCTATCAAGAATCTTACACATTCGATATGATCGACCGTATCGGTAGGGCTTTATACGGCGTGAAATTGGTGTGTACCAGAAAGGCTACAAAGTTCGGATTCTGCGTCGCCAACAGGCGAAGCTAGACGTCAGTATCCGAATCGATCACCGAAATAATTATTGCTGAAACGATGATAGCGGACCATTCTGTGTGGCAGCATTGTCATTGAAGCTAAAACCCTTTTCATCGTACGCCGGCTGATTCGTCCAACGGTGGCGGATATGAAAAACCAATGAGAGTCCGTAGATTGTCCATGAATGGGTACAGACGACCAATTAGAAGGTGCTATGATGAGAGTCGTCGGTTGCTCCAAGGCTGGCATACACGAGTTGATGCATACCATGTAATTTGGCGGTTTTCTCCCTGTGACGTCCTCCAAAGCGCTTCCCAGATCATCATTTCGAAGGAAAGATCCCAGAAAAGCTCATTTGGCACATGCATTTTTCATTGCCGCTCATCGTGCGAAGCTGTTGATCGAAGTACAAGTTCGTATCTCATTGGCCGCTCTCTATTCTATCTCTAGCTAGACGCCCGAAAATGCTCAATTCGTATGCAACGCTCTTCTACATCTTCTCGGTAACCATATTCGTTGTGAAATGGCTTACCACCCGCCGCCGATGCTACTCGCGAGACCGGCGACCCTCTCTACGTCGTTCACCTTCTTCCCAACGTCGCTTTCCACTTTCCGGTATGACGTGTAAACCAAGTTTTGTGTATCGACGCCAGTAATGGTGGACCAGTGGCTTAGGATACCTTGGATGTATTTCTTCGAGATGCCGTTGACAACATCTCCGTC
This sequence comes from Paraphaeosphaeria sporulosa, assembly GCF_001642045.1. NCBI lineage: Eukaryota > Fungi > Ascomycota > Dothideomycetes > Pleosporales > Didymosphaeriaceae > Paraphaeosphaeria > Paraphaeosphaeria sporulosa. The sequence goes on along the minus strand of NW_017253360.1, from coordinate 4,235,078 downwards.
CTTAAGACCGTTTGCCCGCACGGTATCGACGTCCTGCATCTCCTGATCGCCGTCGAGATCTGCTTCCTCTTCAGAGCTAGAGAAGTAGGCTTCGTCTACCCGCCCTTGCCACTCTTTTTGCTCCTTGGGGCCCGGTCTGGAAGAAACCACGTCTCCGTTGACAGCCTGAACGCCCTCGTAGGCGCGCACTTCTTCCACCTCGCTGACCTTGACCTGGCCACCGCCGTTTGTGCATCCCCCAGGACACGCCATGACCTCGACGTATGCGTAGTCTTTTACTGTTTCTACTGCCGCACCGTTCGGTCTCCGGCTTCCGCCAACTCTTGCGCCTGGCATTTTGCTGATCTTCGCGGGTTTCAGTCTCCGCACGAGATTTTGTATGTTGCGGAAGCCGTAGTACCGGGCCATCTTGACGATGGTATCCGATCCACGCACGAGCGTGTAGTCGATTACGTCTGTATTTCTCCCCTGTTTCACAACAATCTCCGAGCCGGGGTTCTGCGCTTGATATGTATGCAGTATGTGGTGGAGATAGCCGCCCGAGGGCCCGGCATCTGGGTTCTGGTTCTTTCTGTGCGAAGATGGGAAGAGGAAGGCATCGAGTTTCGGGTCAGGGAAGGGTGTCCGCTGTGACGGGGCTAAAGGTGTCCGGGGGAGGCTTGCGAAATTGATATTGCGGGCGGCAGCTAGGTGTAGCAATTCGCGGGCTGTGATGACGCAGTCGGTGTCTCGTACGGGGTCCTGCGAAGAGTCATGGCCAGGAAGCCACACGGAGGAGGTCAATTCGCTCCTGCTGGCCTCGAGCTTCTTGTCGAAGCACGGCATAACAGCGAGATGCCATATTTGAGAGGGCGGAACGTTGTATCGCTGGCTCAGCACCGACTTGAGCAGCGTCCCGGTCAAAGCCTGCGGAGACTTCATGCGCGAGAGGTGTGGGAGGACGTAGGGATGTGTCTTTTCGGCGTAGCATATCCAGCCGGGGCACGCCGATGTGAGTATGGGCTTCTTCGGGGTGGTATCTATCGCTCCTTCGGAGCCAGGCTCTGACGGCGCATCCGATGCCCTTGACGAAAGGGCCATGGCAACCTCGTCGGCGGCCGCGACAAGACAGGCTTCCCGCACGACGTTGGTATCGATGACCCATGTGAAGTCGCTGCCGTTGTGTCCACCAGCTTGCAGCCCAGACGGACCGCTGAGAAGTTGTGCAATCATATTCCCAACTTCGACCTCTGTCACAGAGAATACGGCGGCCAGACTTGCGCGAGTCTGCGGGGATACGCTGGCTACGAACAGCTTGCCCTCATGATGATGGCCATCCAGGCCATCTATTGTCCCACTGGTTGTGCCATTTTGTGCTTCCCACGGCGCGCGTAACGACCGGTAGGTATCAAGCGTGGCAAGGACTTCGTTATGCGACTGGAGCGACACCAGCATGGCCTCGGCGCTGGTCACGCATCCCGAACATGCCAGGCAGTCGGTAAGCGATAGGGTGGCCGGCGGCGGCGGTTGCGAGGCTGCGACCTTGTCTTCGGTGGTGACTTCGTATGCATGCTACCATTTGTCAGTATGGGCCGATGACGGCATGCGCACGCGAACGAGAGTCGTACAGCGTCGTCCTCAGGTTTTGCCGCAGGCAGGGTTTCTATGGGTTTTATGCATGCGACGCCCGGCGATATGAAGTCGTTCAGGTCGTCTGCGGAGAGAATGGCGCTCATGGTGGGCTGCCGTCGGACGTTGCAGTGGCGGGGAACGCGTGAGTCGAGGAAGAAGTTGCGACCGGCGCAAACACGTCGACGAGAGCGCTACGGCACCGCAGTACGCGCGAGAGACTGTGTGGGAGTGGGGATATGGGTAAGGACAGAGACAGACAGTCGCAGCAGTGGTATGCAAGCAGCGGAGAAGCAGCGCATCAATCTTCTTTTTCCTCTGCCAGCGCCTCCGGTCCATCTCCGCTGTGCTATCGATAAGCCCTTCATCAGCGCCGAAAGATGACCAATCGCTGAGCCTGCATTTCCGATGCCGCCGCCACCCGAGCACGTGCTGCTACAAGTGCGTGCTCGCCGGACCTCGCTCCGACATGTTGGCCTCAGGCAGCATCCGGGGTAATTAATCTGCAATATATCGCGTGCAGCATTGAGCATCAACTTGCGGCTCCATTTAGCCAATATTCTGGGGTGCTTGGGAACACCATGGCCTCACCTCCATCTTCCGTCACCAGACACTCGCTCGACCGAGACCTGATGCGGCTGCTCACTCGCGCAAGAGCATCATGCGGCGCATCTCCATCGATACCTTTGGGATGAAGGGCGCGAAAGATAGTGCAGCCTTCTACCCGAAGAGAAGGAGGAGCCCGTGGTATCTGTCTCGTCCGAGGCTTCTCACGACACTTTTATGCTTTTTAGTCTTATACACATGGCTGAACTTTGGCGGGCATGAGATTGTGATACCGAGGGATTCGTGGGACTTCGTAAGAGATGGTTCGGTGACGGATGTTATGAATGCCACGCTTGGAGTAGGTCAATGACTTGTGGTAGCACGTTCAGCTCCCACATGACACATATCATTGTCCCATTACTAACATCTCATCAAGTTCCAAAAGATCCTTGTGCTCAACCTTCCATTCAGAACGGATCGACGTGATGCAATGACGCTCTCTGCGGCATCCTCCAACATGCAACTTGAATTTGTGGATGGCGTCACCGGCGATAGTATCAAACAGAGCGCATATCCGCCTCCTCAAGAAAACATCAAGCTCCTTCCAGGCATTCGAGGAAGTTGGAGAACTCACATGAACGCACTTCAGAGGTACTTCGCCACGTCCCAAGTCTGGCCTACTCAGCTGACCTGTGCAAAGGGTCGTCGAGCAGAATCTCACCACCGCTCTGATCTTTGAAGACGATGTAGACTGGGACGTTCGGATCAGACAGAATCTGCAACGCTTCGCACTCGCGTCACGGTTCCTCTCGGGAAACAAGGAAGTTCTATCATCATCCCCACGATACAACATCGAGAACGTGGAGAATGTCGAGACAGAAGAAACCACCTTCCGCATTCTGAGTGACAACCACACCATGCCCCAGCTGCCATCCCTTCGCCTCGCCTCGTTGTACCGCAAATCGCATCACCCTCAGCACCACTCGAGCAGCCCATACGGCGACCCCTCGCAATGGGATGTCTTATGGATTGGTCACTGCGGCGCAGGCTTCCCTCGTTACTCCCCACTCCACAAGAAAACGGACGTCACGACCGCCAATGTGATCCTCACCAACCCAAACGATGAAACGGTTCCCGCGCCGCGCCACCTGAAAGCCCATCCCTTTCAGGGTAGTCTCGATCCCCTCGCCGACGCCTATCCCCCGCATACACGCATCTATCACCGATCCACCGGCGGCGAACTCTGCACCGTCGCCTATGCTGTTAGCCAGCGCGGCGCTCGGCGTCTGCTTCATCAATTCGGCGTCAAAGGCTGGAACGGCATTTTCGACTCTGAGCTCGGGCGGTGGTGCGCAGGCGAGGATCCGGATATGGGAGCGTCTTATGCGCCACCTTCACCCTCTTCGAAGGAAGAGATCAAGAAAGATAGACGAGAGAGGATCTGTTTGGCGAGCCAGCCGCCGATCTTTGCGCACCACCACCCGATGGACGGGGAGAGCGATATCGGCGGCTTGGGCGGCGGGTATGCAACGAAGTTCGAGACGAAGTATCTGCGCTACAGTGTGAGGATGAATCTGGAGAGGATCATCATGGGGCGGAAGGAGAAGGACTTGGTAGATCAGTGGCCGGACAAGGGCGCGCATGCTGTGAGGTGAGGGACACGCGTGAGAGCCAGGTGGTTGTTTTCTAGGCGTACGCGGGATAGTAGGTGTTACAGGAGCACCGTGTAGCTCACCTTTGCTGATGGTTTTGCTCTATGAGTGCTTCCCTCGGGGCCTAACGGTCAATGACACGTTGCTTGACTGAGGTGAGGGCAACCTCAAACATCATCCAACAACCCTTAGCCATCATCTATAGCATAGCTAGGCACCGACAGTCACGTTTCCAATCCGCCCAGCTGATCCTTCCCTTCACAACGAATCAGTGTCCGCCCTGACGCGCCCAAGCATCGGTATCTCTCACCCAAATCCATCTTTCACCAGGCAACCGCCTCTCACGTGCGGCTTTCACCTCGTCCATCCAATCACGCTTCTTAGAACACTTCCACACGCTTCCACGCCGCCTTCACCCGTTCCTTACCCCCAGGCAGCACCCCTCACGTGACGCCACTAGCGCGTGCCCGTGCATGCCCTTTTCCATGTATAAAAACCGCGCTCCCCTCGCCCTCTTTCCTGCTCCCCAGCTCTCTTTGCCATATGGCTTAGATCAAGTGTAGTATCTGTTCTTTCTAGTTTAACCGCTAGAATGCCTCTACGGAGGTATCCTCTATGGTTATCCTTATTTTTGGCTTTGGGCTCCCGACTCACTGCGCTTGCGCATAGTCGGGGGCCACAGTGACGCTTCTATCTGCACCACTTGAGGCTGTCGCAAACGTTGAGTTGGGTTTTTCATTGGGTTGCTGGCGGTGCTGGCGCTTGAGGAAGACTGTTGGTGTTGAGGTTGGTTGGGGCTGAGAGGCAGGAGTGTCTTGACGTTGCTGCTTGTATGGGAAGGAGCTTTGGAAATGCGATGGGGATAGACAAGCTAACGTCTCTCCCGTGGATCAGGAAAACCCACCGTGTGGAACATTAAGTGAGGTACAGTAACCTCCCTCCCTACGGTTGGAATATCCCACCGCGCAGAACCATGCAAATCTTTAAGTAACACCACTTTGCAACCCGCTATCTGATGGGGTTCGAAATTGTCTTTGAATATGCTTCAGCTGTAGCGCAATCCACCGCCATGGTCAGATAGAAAAATTATAGCAGTCTTGGTTAAACTTTCAGTTAATCTGTCTGCAGTGCTGGTAGCTGCGACGACAACGCACCCCCGTACTTCTATCAAAATCCACGACTACACTATATCGGAAGCCTGAGGATACATATTGGTGTGTCAAGAAAGCACCACTAAATCGTGAATATGTGTAGTATCCTACAACGTCTACTCTGGGTTTATCCGTAGAGGCATGTAGGCTCTCGCATTCAAGCATGAATTCTCGCTTACTAAGAAAGCGCGTTCTTTACACTAAGCGGCCTACATTGTACACCCACGCTATGCCAAAAGCGCGGGTGCTGTGGCTCATACATCTTAAAGCTTCTCCTCACGTGCACTGCACGTGCGGGCTATTCTTAGAAATCAAGGTAAGCAAGGCGAGGGTGAGGCTGTCGTTGGCCTCTTGCTTGAGCTAACCCTCCTCCCACAATTTCCGCCAATATGGACCCAGCCAGCCAAGCGCTGGCGCAAGTTCTACCTGCAGGTGTACCTAACACATTTGCTGCTTAATTAGAACACAGCAATGTCCCTATCTCTACGCTCGTCCATTGACGTAACGGACGGCGCTCGCGGGAGGAGTAGGCTTAGAGCCAGCAGTACCTTAGTTAATAGGAAGAGAAAGCTCTGGTGCAGTTCTTACTACTAATGTCGAACCTTGGTCAACCTGTGCGAATTAAGTTCATACGCTTCCTAGCTTTTAGTATAGCTCGTCAAAGGTCCACAACGAATCGACTGATTAAGCCCCTAGGCAAGAACTGGCCGCAAGCCTTCGTGGAGCGGCACCCTAAGCTATAGTCGAGAAAGGTTAAATTGATAGACTGGAAACGTCACGAGAACAACGTGTATGGCAAGATTGTCAAGTGGTTCGATATGATCGGACAGGTACTAGAAGCTCCCAATATCGTGCTAGAAAACGTCTATAACATGGATGAGACGGGCGTCATGCTAAGCATGCTTGGCTTAGTTAAGGTCCTAGTAGGTAAAGACGATTGGCGGAACTATAGAGGTATAGGTGTGAAGTGGACGATGGTTACTATAGTTGAGTGCGTAAGTGCTGATGGTAGGGCGCTACTACCGCTTATTATTTGGCCCTCTTCAACCCATCACAGCAATTAGACCACTTATAAAACCCCAGGATGGCATTATGCGCACTCTGAGAATGGATACAATGACTCTAAGATTAGCTTGGAGTGGCTCACTCGTGTGTTCGATCCTCAGACAAAAGCACGAGCTAACGGAAAGCCACGCGTACTAATATGCGATGGATTTAGAAGCCACGAAACGCTAGAGATTTTGGAATTTTGTCTCACTAACAACATCATCTTATATCGTTTGCCCTCTCACACATCCCACAAGTTATAGCCCTGCGATGTTGGGCCCTTCGCACCGTTGAAGACAGCATACCGTGATCAGGTTGAACGACTTAATCGTGGAGGCATAGATGTAGTTAGCAAAGAGCACTTCACTTCTCTATACAGTCCTGCTAGGGACAGGGCGCTGACGAAGAGGAACATTAGATCTGGGTGGGCTGCGACCGGCCTGTACCCTTTTAATCCAGACAGAGTGTTGAAAGATATCCCGAAACCTCTAGGTGAGATTGACGTTCCAGGAAATACCATCACGAGCACTAGTACCCAGGACGCCATGCTCCAAATGCCTATAACGCCGGTCACGCCGGTGACAGCAGAAGCACTCACATCGTTACACGACATAATTAAGCAAGACAGCAATATACCTGGCGAGACGAGGAGGCGTATACAGAAACTCGCAAATACTACCTAAATATCGTTCGCCGAGCGAACCCTCCTAAAAGACCATAACCGATTTCTCTTTAAAATCAATAACGAAGCCAAGGCTCGTCGATCAACTAGATCAGTCGTGTTAGGAAAGGCGAAGGTGATGAGCTTTGAGGATCTTGAAGAGGCGAGAACAAAGCGTGCTGCCAAGGAAGGAGCTGCCGCAAGGAAGGAGCGGCGAGGTCCTAAGCGTAAGGGTCGTCGGCTAGAGGTAGAAGGAGGTCTGTCAGTGTCTAAGGACAAAGTGGTGCAGGGAGACGAAGCGCTAGCGCCTAACGCTGCAACATCGTGGAGGGCCCTAGTGGCGCGGATGTATTGACGGAGGGACCAGAACATGATATCAATCAATGTGGAAGGAGCGCAGATGAGCTTGGGACAGCCTTGGGTGGGCTGAAGCTTGTCATTGAACAGCGTTCATGAGACGGAGCCGCTCGATGTCATAGCTGCAACAGAGAAGAGCCTTCCCTTATACTGGTGTGACTGCTGACGCTATTATTATGTTGCACTTGCTGTCATGTTGCTGTACTCATTGTCACCCCACCGCTACTGTACACCTCATCGTCTTCCGCGAAAACTATTAAGATGAGGCACGTATACTTGTGGCGCGCTAGATGCGCCGCAAAATTCATCTGTTATAATGGCCGTTATTATCGCGCTGTGTACTGATAACTAGGTCGCAAGTTTTGTGCGAGGGCGTTGCACAGATGCCTTCCTCACAAATGTCGTAGAAATTGTGGCTGGGGGCGAACCTTGCGATTACAATTAACTCACTTTAGTAATGTATCACATTTAAGAGCGAGCGCTGCCTCCCTGGTTGCGGTCGTTACGGCAGCTGGCACGACCCCTGGCAACAAGCTTGCTAAAAATAGCTATCATGTGACCAATTATCCACGTTGTGAGTGATCGGGAACGCGAGGTCATTGATTGATATCACGCAACTCTAGTACAGCTAAACGCTTCAGGGTGTTTTATATAGATAGGAGGGAAATCAGCGATTATAGCTATGCAAGCAGACAACCTGTCGTTAACACACGTGCTAGAGCAATTTACGAAAGACACAACGTAACGTCCCGCACTGCGTAGCGAGACGCACCATGTGGCGAGACACTCCCACTTTCGGACCTTCGCATTCCCACCCGAGCATTCATATAGCGATAAATTCAATGCTGCATTATTACTTGCCTGATCTGCTTTCGATAGACTATGTTTCGGTCCTATAGAAAGTGAAGTTCCTACAAGTTACAGCTTATCCTGCTTATGCAGGATCCACGGAGAAACTGTCGGAAGGCACTTGTTCTAGGGCCAGCAAGCCTTTGGAGCATCCTATCTTAGAATTTAGTGTGAGGACTCACTTTTAGTGCCACCGATCTTTCGTAATAAATGCATTGTCGCAAATGGACAGGGGTCCGTAGTAGGTCGCCCGAAGACGAGGAGGACGGAAAAGATCAACAGCATAGACAACATTGAGATCTAGCACGTCGGAAGTGGATGTATTCAGGGTATACTAGCTCTAGATTCGCTGTACATCGATAATATATGTGTGCAGGTTTCGAGTGAGAAGTGCGAAGATCCGGAAGAATAAGTGTCTCGCTACATGGTGTGTCTCGCTACGCAGTGCGGGACGTTAGAACTTGTCCAACAAGAGAAGTTGTTTTTGTGCCCTTTGATGCGAGATGGAAGAGGCCTCTGGTGCTGCGTGGTTGGACCTGATAGGCCATACGGTATCGATAAGATGCGGCGCAGCACAGCGGGCATCGCATGCAGCTGTTCAGCCTTGCAGCGGCAACTCCTCAGCCTGGGCGCTTGCGATATTACCACCTACATGATGCCGCCTGCTTCTCCATTAGCTGCCCCATACGCACCTGCATCGTCCGTCGATCTTTTCTGAGTATGGATCCGCTCAGCGTCGCGGCCAGCATCATCTCAGTTCTCCAGCTCTCGGGCAAGGTCCTTGGATATCTCAACGACGTCAAAGATGCTTCGGAAGATCGTGCAAAGTGCGCAGTTGAGGCCTCAAACGTATACAGTCTCCTTCTCAATCTGAGGTTCCGTCTTGAGGAGGGAAGTGCCGATGCACCGTGGTACACCGCTGTCCGAGCCCTAGGAGTCGAGAATGGACCGCTCGACCAGTTTAAGCAAGCGCTGGAAACACTCCAGATTCAGATGACAGGTGGAGGTCGAATACAACAGGCAGGTAGAGCGCTAGTATGGAAGTTCAAGAAGGAAGAAATCGCTGGCATATTGGTCCGAATCGAGCGTTTAAAAGCGCTCGTGGGGATCGCGTTACAGATGGACCATTTGTAAGGCTTCGCAGGAGCATCATCAAGTCATATCGCTTACCTTTCTAAGTAAATTGTCCAAAGCCATCAAATACGATACCAACGTCCTCCAAACACACGTGCCCGCAATACATTCTCGAGTAGATGAGATCCAGCAAGATCAAGTTAATGCAAAGCACAGCAAGATGGTGGGATGGATCTCGCCTACCAACTACCCCGCGCAACAATCGGACATTATACGTCGCAGACAGAAGGGAACGGGCCAGTGGTTTCTTAACGCACCCGAGTTCACAACGTGGCTCGGTGAGCCGAAGGGAACTCTCTTCTGCCCAGGCATTCCTGGCGCCGGCAAGACGATGGTGGCAGCGATCGCGATCGAACACCTCCTAAACTCTACACAGAGCAGCTCAGTCGGAGTTGCGTATGTGTATTGCAATTATAAAGCACAAGAAGGGCAGGATGCCTCCAGCATGCTGGCAGCCATCGTCAAGCAGCTGGTGCAGGGTCGACCGTCAATGGTGGAGCCTGTAGCTCGACTGTACGAGCAGCATGTCGATCAAGGCACGAAGCCGTCTATTGAGGAGATCTTTAGCGCCCTTCGAGAAGTAGTCCCAAAGTACTCTACTGTCTATGTTGTGATCGATGGTCTGGACGAGTGTCGAGACAGTGACGGCACTCGCAGTCAGCTTCTGGCCAGACTTAAAGACTTACAAGTGGGACAAGATGTTCGCATTATGGGCACTGCGCGGTTCATACCAGAGATTGAAGCTGAGTTTCAAACAGCGATGAAGCTAGAAATACAAGCTAGTGATGAGGACGTGAGGCGATATATAGCCGGCCAGACGCACCGACTGCCAAGGTGCATTCAGCGTGACCCTGCGCTGCAGATCACGATACAAGACAAGCTTGTGGAGGCGGTAGACGGCATGTATGCGATCTATTTATACTTAGAAAATGGCGTTTAACTTATCAGTTTCTAGGTTTCTTCTTGCCCGCCTGCACACGGACTCGCTCCTAGACAAGCGAACAGTGAAAGAAGTCAAGTTGACGTTAGACCGACTCTCAAAAGGCTCGGCTGCACTCAACGATGCATACGACGACGCCATCCAACGCATAGACGGCCAATTAGACGGAGATAGAGAGCGGGCTAAGAAAGTACTATTGTGGATCACGTACGCAAGGAGGCCGCTCACCACAACAGAGTTGTGCTGTGCCCTAGCGGTGGAGCTAGACGAAGCGGAGCTCGATCCAGAAAATATGCCAGACATCGAGGACTTGCTATCTGTGTGCGCCGGCCTTATTGTTGTTGACCAGGAAAGCGCTCTCGTTCGTCTTGTGCATTATACTACGCAAGAGTATTTTGAGCGCGTTAGAGACAGGTGGAATCCCAATGCTCCGCTGCAGATAGCCTCAACATGCCTCACCTATCTATCGTTCGATCTTTTCAAGACAGGCAGCTGCTCCTCGGACAAAGACTTTGAAAAGCGGCTTCAGGAAAGCAAGTTCTTAGACTATGCAGCTAAACATTGGGGAGAGCATGTTGCGAAGGTGGAAAGCGATACATGCAAGCTAGCCTGTTCATTCCTTTTTAATAACTGCTTAGTTTCGAGCGCTACGCAGGTGCTCTTGGTTCCAACGTATACGTACAGCGGTCATAGCCAGGAATATCCCAAGGCCAGCACAGGAGCCCATCTTGCAGCGCGGTTCGGATTATCATGTATCCTGGAGGCTCTGCTCTTACCTGAAGGACAAGAGAGAGAAGCTGATTTAACAAAGAAGGATAGCAGAGGTCACACTTTACTCTATCTCGCGGCAGCGAACGGACATTGTCTGACAGCGGGATGGCTGATCAATAACGGCGCCAACGTCAACGCGCAGGGTGGAGGGTACGGCAACGCGCTCCAGGCGGCTTCATACGGAGGCCACGAGGCGATTGTGAAGCTGCTGCTCGACAAGGGCGCCGAGGTCAACGC